>NW_022900921.1:18537877-18588297 GCF_012274545.1 Fukomys damarensis | reverse complement strand
TTTAGTAGAAATAGAATGACTTTTTATTTTAGTTTTTATTAGTATATGATTTTGATACATAATAATTACATCTGACCTGGGGATCTGGTCTACTTACATATTACATCTTGATCATTTTTACTCCCTTCTTCTCCCCTGCCATCCTCTCTCCCTCCTTACCCACATCCTCTTCCCATCTCCACTGAGTCTGGAAATATAATGATTTTAAAGAGTGAACGTATTTACTAAATACTCTACGTGATTAACCCCCTTGATGAAAAGATCCCTATGAATTTGGGACCCCTCTTCTTCGGAGTCTGAGGTTAAAATGACGAATTACATTGTCTGGTGTCACAAGCCTAGTGAGGGAATGACCTGTAGTGCAAAATCAAGGAATATGCGGCAGATCCCAGGTACTCTGGGGTTATGCCACACGCCATGGCATTCTCTCTTCAGTCTTCTAACTGCACACAAACTGCTTAGGACCCCCGGAGCTGCTGTCCCCTCCACACTTGTAGTGAATTCTCTACCACGGGCTTCTTGTTAAGTCACCTGATCTTCAACCAACAGATCATTACTTTTTCTTTTAAAGCCAGTCATCCTCTGCTATCTCTCTTCCAGGATACACACCTTAGAATTTCTCAATCAACAATCTTTAAAGGCATCCCCTCACTACCGGGCTATTTCTTTGGCATCTAAATGAAAACTATAGAAGTATATTTCTTTCCTTGTAGGATTATTTTCTCTTCTCAGAATGCAAAAAAAAACGAGACTAATAATAAATGTGGGAAAATTACGAGGTTCACAGAAACATTTTCTCCCCTTTTTTATTTTTCTGCTCGGAAACTTTAAGAAATATTTAAAGATTCATTTATGGACTACTTGAATTAGTTCCCCAAAACTGCAATGGTCAGAGTCTAAGGTTGCTTGAGTGAAGCGAAATCCTCTCAATTTCAATGGGAAAAATAAATAAATGTGTTTTGTTTGGTTGGTTTAGTTTGGTTTGGATTTTGGTTGTTTTTCCTCTGTGTAGGGTCTGATCATTAAAATGTGTGGAGCGTTCAAAATGAGGTTGGCCCTGTTTTAGGATCCCCAGAAAGAAAACTTCGAACTCCCTCCACTGTGAGATCCTCCTGAACCTAAGAGCAGAGTGCAGAGGCTGCATGTTTCCTCTCGCTTCAGGGAAACCACGGGTCACTTCTCCTCCTGTCAGACCTCAGGAACTGTCCACAGTTGAGTGAGCGGTGGCCTCAGGCTTGCTTCAGTCCACCTTCCCTACGGCCCCTTTGCAACTCTGCTCTCCCGAGGTTCCACTAACTTACTGATATCCCTGCTTTGCCTTTGTCCTGTTCAATAGTTTCCGCGGAGGAGAAAAAGACCAGGGGAAGGAGGTAGCCTAATACGTTGGAAAGATCAGCCCCTTGCAAAAGGCGCTTGAGGATATACTCCTGAGTGAAATAAATACGTCACACATGTGTAAATACCGAATCGTTTCTCTGGTGTGAAAAACTATAACAGTACACAAGATCCTAATGAGATAACTAACAATATGAAATAGGAAGAAAAGGGCTAAAGGTGCAGGGAAAGTGGGAAGGGAAGGGAAAGGGAATAAGAGAAAAGAAAAAATATGAGAAAATGAAAAAATGGAAATAAAGTGTTTGTAAATGGGGAGCGGAGGAGGGGGTAAAGAGAGGGCAGGGACAAGGGGAAAAAATGAGAACTAAGACCTGTCATGTAAAAGCACAGGATCCCAGTAATGAATGTAACTGTATTGTATACCTAAATTGTACCAATAAACTCAATGAAAAGAAAAAAAGGTGCTTAAAGAGAAATCCAACTCAGTGTCAGCAGAAAGTATCTTTTTCTAGAACTTTCTATCTCAAAGGTGGCGAGCACCAAAGAGGTAGCTACATTTTAAATGAACCAGAGACATGCTTAACACAACTTTTAAATTATATATTTTATAATGTATAGCACAAAAATGATAAAAACAGAAACAGTATGACATATTTGTATGTATTGATTACTTCTTAGAATGAGGAAAACGTAATGGGCATATACTGTGATTCCTTTTAAAGGAGATAATGAAATACTAAATAATGACAGAAGTAGTGTATACCAACTGCAAAATATGGGATGCGATTTTGTAAAGACCAGGAGCTGAAGAGTCACGCGAAAAGAACAAGAAACATCAAAAGTAGAAAACACACCTTCCAATTTTAGAGGAAGATAAATCACTAGGCTGGGTGAGCTTGAACTAAGTCACATTTACTCCTGTTGTCTTCCTCTCTTTCTAAACCCCCACCCAACAGAAGCTTTTCTAAAAGCACACTTATAAAGACAAAAATACCATGACTTTCTGACAAGGCCCATCAGATGTACTTAATACATTTTCATTCTCATTCTGTAACCCTGCATTCTATAACCTCATTCTATAACCTGCTGAATTAATCAGCGCAGTAAGTGAAAATGGGGGGGCGGGGCTTGGCTTTACAACGCTTTACCTTTCACCCCGCTCTTGTCTCTTCTCTTTCTCTCCTGCAGATGATTTCTATCAGGCCTTGAAAACAGAGTTTTCAGATTCATATTATGAAGGAAGATACTGCACAAACTCTTTTAAAATCTCTTCTAAGTTGTTTTATTTCTTTGGAAGATAGGAAGTGATTGCTTTTATTTTCCCATGAATATTTAGAAACTGGGTCACAAAAGGTTAACTTCTTAAAGAAAGAAAAGGCATGCTGCCTTTTCCAGGAAAAAAAAAAAAAACCTGTCGGTGAGAATAAAGCAATGCTCCAGTACTAATGAGTAGTTATTTAGCAATTTTTCAATACTCATCAGTGATACATTTTTTATGAGGGATGTAACTTATAAGTTCTAAAATTTAAGTACTTTAGTGCTAAATGTGTAAGTAAAAAATGATTTTTATGGAAATATAAAATTATTTGGCTTAAAATATGAAATCATTGATTCAAGCAACAAGGAAAGGCTTGTATATAATTTTCTATGATCCTTTGCATGAAATATGTAAATTTCTTGTCATTTTTATTTTTAAATTTAATCAAAGATTTGTGAAACATTTTTACAAGAAGCTACAGTTAGCAAAGTTTTGTATTTCTCACAAAATATGGTAAATAATTATATGCATAATTATCTGTACACCAAATGTTTTAAACCATGGATATTAGTACAAAATACATCCTATGATTCAGATCTTTTAAATGTTTTCAGTGTATCTTTTTGAGAGAATATTTATGTAGTGGAAATAAAAAAAAAATTGAAGCCACTGTAAATACTCAGGTGATTGTCACTAATGTAGCTCACAATTTTCTGCTCGAGGAGATAACCTACTCATTCTGGGACTTTGACCTGAAAATCCTTTGGATGGCATGGCAGGTGATATCTCTAAGTCAAATGCAAATTGTCTTGGCCTAGAAAAGACCACGACGCTGTCATTTCCAAGAAGAATACATCACAATATTCCTATAAACTAACCAAGTTGATTTATGTTCTTATAAATTTAACCCTTAGAGATGAAACTGGAAATTCAGCTTTCTTAAGAAAAGAAGTGTTTCTTCAAAACCAAACAAAAGATTGACAAATATATCACATAACAAAAAGAAGTGTGGCAAACATTTCCACGTACTGCAGGATTAAAAACATAACCCGAATTCTGATCCTCCACAGTCTTCAAGCAACCACAGCAGAGAAAATAATGTGTTATGGTTTGTATCTAGATGTCCCCTCAAAGTCTCATGAATTCATCGGTGGGGTTTGGGTAAAATGACTGGACTGCAGCACCATGGTGCTCAGGAGGACATTACTGTATGGATGAGTCCACATCTAAACCTGACTTACAAGGTGAAGCCTGGTCACATGAAGTGGTCACTGGGGGTGTGGCTTAAAGGGTCTATCTCCTGTCCTCCTCTCTTGATCCTCCCTTCTGCCTCCTCCTGCTCTGCCATGAGCTGTTTGTGCCATGCTGTACCTTTCTGCCATAACTCCCCATGCCTTGGATCCAGCCAATTAAGAACTGAAACCTCTACCTACTATGAGTCAAAATAAACTGCTCCTCCTTTAATTTGTAGGTGTTGGATATTGTGTCTCAGCAATGAGAAAGAAACTAAGACATCATCCATGAATGACAAACACAGGAAACCAACTTCAATTTGCATAATAGTGCAAAATCTCAAAACCAGTAGATATCTGGGACAGCGAACATAAGGGAAAAACATACAGTTATTTTCATATACTCAGGAAAAGATAAATTGTCAAAATCACTTAGAGAATTTATACATATTTCATTAATATAGCATCCATATTTATGTGTGTAAATCTATTTATATTTGTTAATTTATCCACCAATAATCATCTATTTAAGTGAATATGTAGATAAATAGATAATTGATACCAAAGTCAACATGTAACTTAAAGACGCTGCGATGACATTTCCCACTAAAGACAAGAAAGAACATCGCAAAAATGCCTAATATTTCCACTTTTATTAAATTTCACAGAGGTAATGTCAATGTAATAAGAAAAGAAAAACAATTACATGCATAAAATTGAAAAGAAGGAATAAGATTATCTCTGCCTATAGATTATCAGACAACATAGCCAAGAAAAACTTCAAGAATTGATTTAAAAATATTATAGCCTGCAGGTGTGGTGGCTCATGCCTATAATCACAGTACTAAGGAGGATGACACAAGAAGACTTCTGCAAGGTTGAGTTTATCCTGAGCTACATAGTAAATTCAAGGCTGGCTTGGACTATAGAGTGAGACTCTATCCATAAAAAAGAAATACAAACACACAACATATATCACACACACTATGCACAATCAGAATTCAGTAAAATAACAGAATCTGTGATTAAAACATTAATAGATTCCATTTCTTCAAATAAAACTGATTTTAATCATATCACAGAGATATACACTCACCCATGTTTATAGTGGCACAGTTTGTAATAGGTAAAATGTGGAAAAAGCCAAACTGCCTATCAACTGGAGACTGAATAAAGAAGATGTATTTTTTTTCTTTAATAAAATGGAGTAGTATTCAGCCACAAATAATGAGAAACTAGAGTCATTTATAGCTAAGTGAATGCATATAGAGGCCATATTCTTAAGTGAAATTAATAAGACACACATGTAAATACTGAACAGTTTCTCTGATATGAAAAACTAAAAGTGTAAATAAGGATCAAAATGTATAATTGATACTGTGCAATAGGAAGAAAAGGTCTAAAGGAGTAGAGGAAGTGGGAGGGGTAGGGGAAAGGTAAAAAGGAAAAAGAAAAAATATCTGAAAAGGAAACACATAGACACAGTATCTTTGTAAACAGGGAAGGGTGGTCGGGGTGAAGGGAAGGCAGGGGAATGGAGAAAATAAGAACCAAGATAAGTCATGTAAAGGTACAAGATATCAATGATGACTGAAACTATACTGTATACCTAAAATGTACCAATCAATTTAATAAAGATAAAAAATGATAAGGAGCTAGATAACAGTGGATAAAAACTCCATTTTAAGTAGCAAATTTAAAGCTTAAATAACTAGAAACAAAGTTGAAAAAAGCAAAATATAAAAAATGTTCTACATTTCCCAAAAGATCAAAAATAGAACTGGACAAATGGAAAACCAAATCATCCTCTAAAATAGGTTAAATCTTGGGGCTGGGGATTTGGCTCAATGGTTCCACCGCCTGTCTCGCAAAAGCAAGAGCCCTAGTTTGATACCTGTTACCAATAAAAAATAAAATAAAATAGGTTAAATCTCATTGTTATAAAAACGACAATTGTCTCAAGTTAGTGTAGGGCAATATAAACACAATAAATACACAAATTTATTCTGTGAAACCAGACAAGTTCATTATAGCACTTCTGCTTAAGAAATACACCAAACAAAAACAATTAAAGAGAAAATGTGAAAAGATGAGGAATGAAAAGCAATATCAATTCATCAGAAATTGAAACACTAGAAATTCTTTACAATAGGCTTTATTTTTTTCCAAAACCTATGGGTAATGGCATATGAATACTGAGATAGCAACAATGCAGAATAGAAAGTTTATAATCAAACCAGAACTACATTAAAAAACAAGATGTTAAGTCTTTAGTAGCATCTCAAGTTCTAAAAGAAGTAAGCTTAATTATTAATATTAGGACATTTGAAGAGTTATTTACTAAAGGATAAAACTGGATCTAAATTCCATACTCTATATCAGAATAATTCCAAAATTAGAATTTTTAAAAAAAATTACTGAAAAAATTGATGGAATAATTTAAATCTGAAGAATCAAGGCAAACATTGCATCATTTGAAATCCAAAAGCAATGCTAAGATACATTAAATATTTTTAAAATAAATTACAAACAAAAAATTATACTACAATCAAATAGTTTCTCTTTTTACCATAGACAAAGCTCCTAAAAGTTACAAAGAAAGTGAGCAAAACTCACCATAAAAGCCAAGCAAGAAATAAAGAAGACTGTTACAGAAAAAGCTCAGTAAACATACTTAAGCATATGAAAAAAATCATGAGTTTCATTCATAGTAAAATACATAAGAATTCAGCTACGAAAAGGCAATTTCTTACCTAATAAATTGACAGAGCTCCAAAAGTTTTACGATATGCTTTGTTCGCAGGGCAATGCAGAGAAAAGCCCTCAATAAAACTGATGCAATAATTATCAAACAGCATAATTTCTCAAAAGGAGAATGTGAAAACATCAAACAAAATTGCACAAATATTAACCCAAGGACTCAACATTCCCACTGTAAAAATCTTGTCTAGGATAAAAAGAAAATGATTCAGGTATGAAATCACAAGGCTGGTGGTTATTCAGAGCAGAATTATTTGAAGCAGCAAAATATTGGAAGCAATCCAAATGTTCAGCACCATGGGACAGATTTAATGAACAACTGTACCTCCTCCAAAACATTATATTACCCAGCTATATACATACATATATGCACTGTAAAAATCTTGTCTAGGATAAAAAGAAAATGATTCAGGTATGAAATCACAAGGCTGGTGGTTATTCAGAGCAGAATTATTTGAAGCAGCAAAATATTGGAAGCAATCCAAATGTTCAGCACCATGGGACAGATTTAATGAACAACTGTACCTCCTCCAAAACATTATATTACCCAGCTATATACATACATATATGTAATTTAGAAGAAATGTTTAAAGAGGTTGGGATATGAACACACATAAGTATATATTTGCTTATTTTTATAAAATACAACCACTGAGAAGAGCAACAAGAAACAGTCTAGCAAAAGGAATAAAAACAAGAATTCTCTGAAAGAAATTTAAAATATTTAGCTTTTAATACATAACAGTGGATTTATTAAAATATAAACACATCTCGAGAAACAAACCTAAATTTAAAGACAGTGTGAAAAAAAATTAATAAAAATCTGTGTGATATACTCTGGGAAAAAAAAGAAATGTTATAAACTTCATTTAGTGTTTTATGTTTTTAGTAACACTGTTGATATACTTATAAAATGTAAAATAAATCAAGTAAGTGTATACGGCAGCATTAGGAATCAAGTATTTCAGTTTAAGAAAAATACTATAATGAATTTAAAGAAATAAATCTTCTTAAATTTGTACTAGGAATACTACACCTAACCCATCTGAGTCTCTTTATTTCTGTATCTATGTCTTTGCAAATTTGATCACTGAAATTATATAAAAGTAGTAACTGTCATCAATGAGCACAGCCAGAGCTGATTACTAGAGTATTTCTCATGAAGAGCAGTAAAGTTAGAAAGATGGCTCGCATGAGGTCTAAAGAAGTAAGAAGAAGACTATCATTGGTGATAGGCACACAAGCTAATGCAACCTTCATTAAGGACATAGGGTTGGTTAGGCAAATTTGAAACAATATGATCATCAAAGACAAAAATGAATAAATAAATATTTCAGTCTTCAATAATCCTTTTTGCATGCTTCCATTATATCATTTATTCAGTAAATTTTATGGGAATACCAGCTAGAAATGCATGTGGACATATACTGAAAAGCACGTATAAACACCCAGACATCTACCCACACACATACAACTTTGCAGAATATCTGATGGCTCCCATCTTTATCCAATGATCTAATCTGGGATCCCTAAAAGGGAGTGAGAACTTCACATTTTGTGCTTTCTAACTTGATATATGTGAAGACCTCACTATCTCGTTAGCGTGCTTAAAGTGCTAAATATACACTCTTTTTGTTCTAACTTTCAGTGTATATATATATATAATATAAATGATACAGGGAAAGTGTAAGGAACCATGAAGAGATAATCAAGCAAATCGAGGATGCAAAACATTCTATAGGACAGTTGGTCAAGTCTATCCAAAGAGTTAATGTCCTAGGACTAAAAACAAAAAAATTTTAATCATAGACTTAAAACAAAGTAACAAACCAAAGCAATCAAAATGTATGAATATCGAGTCAGTCATTTTAAGGGACAAGAAAGTTAAAGATTTTAGCTTATATCTAAATAAAGAAGTTAATTTATAGTCTTTTTTTATATGCATGAAATTATTTCCAGGACCTAGCTCAGAGGAGATACTAAAATCTACAGATGATCAAGGGTCTCACATAACATAATGCAGAATTTGAACATAATCTGTACATATCTTGCAAAATTTTAATCTCCAAGTAATGTATGATATTGAAAACAATGAAAATAGTTGTGATGCTCAACTGCTTAGGGAATAATGACAATAAAAAATTTACACATGTTCAGAGCAGATGAAACTTTTCAAAATATTTTCAACCCCACGTTGGCTGAATCTATGGATAATCCATTGATAAGAAGTACCAGTTGTATGAGGTAGTGTTATCAGATTTCACTCTGTTCATATAATGGAGAAAATTATTTTTTTTCTTAGAAGACATATACTGAAAATTTTAAGGGCAAGGCCTTATGCTTCTGCAATTTTTTTCAAATGATTCAGCAAAAATAAAATCAATGCAAAGATAAAACAGTACAGCAAAATGTTATCTTTGTATATGCTAGATCTGCATTTTCACTGTGTTACCTCTTCAAGTTCCCAGTATGCTCTAAATCTTTCATCATAAAAGTGAGGCTACAAGCATCCTGCAGAACTGGGTACCTTGCAACCAGACGTGTAGAGCCTGTCCATTTAAGTGCTTAATACTCCAGCATCCAGTTGATTTTAAACAGACATTAGAAGAAACACAACTGTCTTTTCAAATGTGATTTTGTTTTGTTTGGTCTTCCCTTTTAAAATTTTACTTTCTTTCTTAACCCACTGAGAGGACCTGAGAAACTCACATAATTATCTTGGGTAAGCTGCTAAGCATGGACAGTTTGAGCATTGTGGGGATAGAGAGTTGATGAGACCAAACTTAGATCTGTGCCCTAAAAGATGAACTTGTCTTTGTCTTTCAATCTTGAACCAGCTGAAAGTGTTTGATGTTGTAGTTGAACTTAATGGCGGGGGGTGACACATCAAGTAGGGCTCAGTTAACACTCAAGAAACACAGAAAGCCGAAACACCCTACATCACAGGTGTGTCAGCTGCAACTGCCTTATGATAAAATTGTGATTAAATTTCCTGAAAAAAATGGGCTTCCATGAGAGGTGTGCTAACATCCCACTCCTCTTCATGACAACAATACTGGGCAAGCTGAGGGAGAAACAGTTCCCTGACAGTAAAATTGATAATTTCACACTGGGCGGTAAAACCTGAGAAGTCATCTAACAGTAGTTTTTAAATCTTCTAATATGCTGACACCTTAGAAATTTGAGAAACCTTTTACTCTGGGTTTTTAATTTTTTTTAAATTAATAAACATATGCTTCAGAGTAATTTTAAGATGCTAGAAAAACTGAGTGAGAAATCTACAAGGTTCACACTACAGTGGTTCATTGGCTGTAATTAATGAACCTGCTGGGGGTTCCAGGACATGATACTGCTAACTACAGTCCACAGGCAAGTGAGACTACCCTTGCCTTCCTCTCACACTCCTCCCTGAAGCAGGCCATGAAGTCCAAGAATTCCTTCTCTGATCTTCTGCCTCCCTGCTCCCCTAAAACCCTCTGGTGACAGGTATCCTTTCCTTTCCTTTGGAAGGAAAGAACGGCACTCAAGGCTGACCAATATCTGAAACCAACTGGCCTTGCAACGTTCACCCCAGCCTATTATCATTAGTTCATCCTCTTTTGTACTTCAATCCTATTTCTTCCGCATGACTATTGATAAAAACTGCTTTTGCGGTTATTTCTCAAGGCACCTGTATCATGTAAAATTGAAATAAATTCAAGTTCTTTTCCCTGGTTCTATTGATTGATTGATTGATTGATTGATTGTTTTTTTTTGAGACAGGGTCTCACTATGTAATTGAGACTGATCTGGAACTCATTATGTAGCCCTGGCTGGTCTCGAATTTACAGTGATCCTCTTGCCTCAGGCCACCACGCCCGGCCTTCTCTGGTTTTCTTACAACTTTCAGCCATGAGCTCTGTAAAGGGCAAGAAAATGTATCACATTTCTTTTGTGCTATCTCCTCACACACTGTTGTTTCTCAGAGTCCATAATTTACAGCAGGGTTTGCTTGGGGTTGTGTATTTAGCTGTGGTATTGAAGGTGTAGACCACTGTATTTCTTATGGAAGACTTTTACTGCCATAAAAATTCTCCTCTATTTGTGCCTCACCCTCTCCTCACTCGCTCCTGGTAACTCCCAACTTTTTCCTGTCTCCTTAGTTTTATCTTTTCCAGAATGGCATACACAAGAAATCATTCAGTATATGGTCTTTCCCAATAACTTCTTTTATTAACAATATGCATTTAAATTTGTTCATTCATATTTCTAAGTTGACATCTAAGATTTTTCTTCATGTTTAATTTGCTTTAAAAGATACACCTCAAAGGTTATTGAGAATCCTGGCATTTAAACATAAAACTCTTCTAAGAAAGATAATTTTCAAAATCTTATTCATGTCTTTTCTAAAAATTAATATTATTAAAATGAATTTTACATATCTGTGGGTTTCACTGTGATACTTCCATATATGCACAAATCATGCTTTGATCATACTTTTCCTATTTATAATTCTTTTAAATGCATCCAAGAAATACAAATCCCACAGCAATGACACAAACTTTCATTTATATATATGAAGTTATAGCTGAAATGTTATTTCCACTTGAAAATTACCTTGTATTTTAAAATAATTTTATCTTGTAATATTTTACTACATTTTTCTTACTTCTCCCCAAAGAGACAAATATTCAAATTAATTTAAATTTTTTTAGGGTCATAGGCCTCAAAGATTTATAAAGTTCAAAATATTTATTTATCATGTTTATGACATACATACAGTTATATTTCCCTTGTTTTAAAATGTCTGCCACATGGAATAGCAGCCTCCATGTTAAAATATGTCTTCCCCCAGCAAAGGACAAACTTCTTCCCATCATGCTTCTTCTCCCACCAAGGGTAACCTGATACTTGCTAGACCTCCTACCAGCTAGTGATGTCACAAGCCCCGCCCAGTGATGTCACAGGCTCCTCCAATCCCTTAATACTACCTCACTCAACTCCATCCCAGTTTAGGCTAACCCCACCCTGCTCCTATAAAAGAAGCTCGGTGTTCTGCCATGTTCCTTTTCCTTCCTTCCCTGGGAAGTAGCCCGGCAGATCTTTCCCCATAATAAAGGCCTGTTATGGTTCTGGTCTGGTCCTGGTTTTCAGCTTTTTTTACCTAACAGATATGACTTTGAAAAAGTTATTAAGTACAGATAATAAAATTTAATGAAAGTCTCCCCACAGAGGACCGTGAGGTTGTTATATTTATTCTCAACATCGATTATGCATGTACTTTTTAAGGTCTTTTATCACCCCAAAAAGTTTTTATTTTCCCTTGAAACAATACAATTACATTTCAATTGTAGGATGGGTAAAATATTGAACTTTCTATTGCAAATTTAATGTAATGCAATTATGATACAGTGGGATCATTGGAAAGATCTTGGGTGAGTTAGAAGCTGAAACTTAAACTGTCCAAGTGGGTAGGCCTTCTGCAAAATTTTTGCGTAGACTCAGGAAAGATTTCCTATACCTAGAGCGAAGATAACTGCTCTAAGCCCTGTAAAGGTAATTTAATCACAAGCATGCTCCTTCCTGCCCCTTTTCTCCTCCTCACAATGCAGTTATTCACAATTTTAAAAATGCATTAAATTATCAAGAGTATTTTCTTATATGCCCATGTATGATTAGGTCATAGATTTTTCATACAGTGACAAATGTTTCATAATTTAATTTGGCTGTCAGTCACCTGTGAGGTGTTATGAGTGGCTAGGGAAACACTGTTCTTTAAAGAATTCCTATGTTTCGATCCCCAGTACCAAAAAAGAATTCCTATGTTAAAAAGAGGTACACTGATTGCATCCATTATATCAGGGATAGTTCTGAAATATATCATGTGATCAATATACATCTCAATCTGAATTTTGTAGGTGAAGATATAAAGCTTGGTTTACCAAAGAGCATTCCTTGTTCAAGGTTATACAGCTAATAATATGTTTATATATATATAATCTGGTGCTTCTCATCATTGTACCAATGGGTTTCTCTCCTTTTTTCAGAGTTTCAGGGGCTTTACTATTTCCTGTAGTACAGTGATACTTCTAATGAGTTTGAATGAATCAGTTTTATAATACTGTGTTTTTCAAATTCCTCACCTCTAAAATACCTTATTTGAATGAGGTGATTATAAGATTCCCTTCAAGCACTAAAGCTCTATAGTTTCACTTCTTTTTAGTCTACAGATTATTGGAAACATTTCACATGAAACAATGACTAGAACAACACAACTAATCTGCCAATCTTTTTCTTTCTGGTTGGTAAAAACAGCTTCTCCAAACAAAATCCAATTGTAATTTTATCCTGTCTCTCGCTTCTTCCCAATCATTTTGCCTCCTAGCTTTGTCAGAAACTGCTTCTTTATACTTTTATTTTTTTATATTATTTCTGCCCCTTTACTGGTCACTTATTTGCCGAGTTAAGGGGACTTACCAACCAATTATTTTGAAAGTCGTCTTTAATGCTTTTTAACATTTTAAGCTAAATAAGCCTCATACTAATAAAAGAAAGCATTGGCTACTCACTGGAACTGCTTCTAAAAGACAGAAAAGTCCTCCAAAAAATTTCCATCACTATTCTGCCATGTTAACCCAATATTTCCTATTGCAGTTATCTTTTTCCTTGAAAGCACGGAGGTTCTTATAGGATTCTTCTAAAGGGCACACATGGTAAGCAAATGAAGTTAACAGGATGTGGAGGAAAAGTAGAGGGAACTATAATCACTTATAAAGTTACTGAAATTATTTTACTTAAATAACCACTCTGTACCATCCCGGAGATCCTGAGGGAACAGGGCAGGACCAGGTGAATTCTGCGTGTTAAGATTGGAGCCGCCTGTTGAAATGAGGGGTGGAATCTCTTGGGAAGCAGGGAGCAGCCTGAAGGCATCCTGGTAAAATGACAAATGGAACTGGGAACTTTGTCTACTTAACAGTTTTGCCCAAGGCCAGCCTATCTATGGAGGTCATCTTCTCCAGCCCTAGACCCAAAGACTTGATTGCATAGAAACCACAGAGGACAGTTCCTATTCAAACCCAAAATATCTCCAGTGGAGGAGTTCCAATAACCTTGTGCCAGGAAAAAAAAAAAATTTATCACAAACTGTTTAGTCTACATTTTAGAAAAGTAGAAATGCTCAAAGCTCAGCAGTAATGATAACTCATCATAAAGTATGCCACTGCCACTCTCTGAGATGGCCAGGCTCTGCACAAGCAATAAAAACACAATGCAACTTGCTTCCTAGTAAATTAAGCTGTGAAGATCTGCCTCAAACCTTCCACAGAGATTTTTCAATGAAAGGGGAAATGCTTGCATATTGAACCCTGCAGTAAACTAACAGCACCAAGATTTCTAATTATTGTACAAGACCTGTTCTTACTAAAACAACCCTCAGGCATACACATCTGCAGCAGAAACTCCCACTGATAACTGGATTTGTCTTTTAGAAGGGCAAGCCCTTAGAAGAGGCACTGAGTGATAGATAAGGGTTTGGAGAAACTGCACATGAGGGTAGCCCTCAGTCTATAAGGTCTCCGAATGCTCTAGAATTGGCTATGTCAGAATAGCTAGGTGTTCAGTCAAAAAAAGACTGCATCAGAAATCACAATGGATAAGTATTACAATTTATTATGTCCACCGTCTCACCATACTTGGGGTTATAAAGTACTCGTAAAAGTCAGAAAACAATACTAAAATGCATTGTCATGATATGTGTTTTTTTTGGTTAGGAGTATATCTTGGTGGTAGAGTACATGCCCTAAATTCAATTTCTAGCATCACAAAAAAGAAAAAAGAAATTTGTCCTCCTGCCTTTAAAAATACTTGCTGCATGGGGTTTACCTCTTCACAGTCTTGTTTAAGAGTATCTTTTTATTCCAACATAAGGGGCAATAATGATAACATGAGTAGCAAGTAGCAAGATACTAAATTTAAAATATGCACCAGCATGCCAAACTAAAAGAGAGATCCAAGTCTTCATTGCTCTATTCACCTATGAAATAAAATATTAGCACATTGTTATTAATTTGCTTTTTCTATGATCAATCTTTGAAAATAAACCATTCAGCAAGCCCTAAAGCATCAGAGAAAGTCAACTTATATGTGTGTAGGATTAGAAACCACTTCATTCTATAATTACTAGAGAATCATACAGATTACTTAGTTTTTATTTGTCACTTTCTTTTTTCTTTTCACACATCTGAGTCAATTATTCTAAGGTGCTTCTTTTTTAAACCTAATCCCACATTCATACAGCAACCCTTAATGAGTCCACTAGGAATAAACAAATTAGTCTCCAGGACGTATTATGAATTAATCAAACTAATAGTATTATATAATGTGCAAAAGATGACAATTAGTTCTAAGTACGATACTCACATACAGGAAGAGAATCAGACAAAAAATACGGAGCAATAAAGAAAAATTTGTTTCTTCAAATACAACTTAAACATCACTGCTTAGGTGGGAACCCCTTGTTTCTGGCCATTCAATGGCAAAGAAAATATCCAAAAATGGCTTTTACAGGCAAGATAGCTATGGGATGGAGAGGTGAGCAGGAAAAAGAAAGCATCTTGGAGCAAATATACCTCCAGGTCTGGGTGGAGGGAGAACGAACTATGGCCTATTCCCTGTTTTTACACAATTCATGAGGAATAACTGTTTTCATATTTTTAAATGACTGAAAAAATCAAAGTGAGATTAGCATTCCGTGACACACAAAAATTCCTATTTTGAGGGTTACAAAAATATTCTATTGGAACAGTTTTACACATTTATGTCTTGTTTTCAGTTATATATACATACTATAGTAGTGAACTGAGTAACTGCAAAAAAACGTTTTGCAGTAAGTAAAACCAAAAGTATTTATCCTCTGAATCTTTACACAAAAATTCTACCAATCATACAGGAAAGAATTCCCAGCTACAATAATACTGGTACATATAAAGTGCAGGAATATAATTTAAAAAGTGGAGAGGGAAGCAGATCCAATGATTCTCTAGACAGAACATAAGACTTTTTGCTTTTCTTGCTAAATTCGTCAGTCTAATATATATAAAAAAAAGATCAACCCAAATAAAGAGACATTATATATTATGGCCTGTACCTAGATGTTTCCCCCAAACCTCATACACTCTAAGGTGGAGCTGGCTGGATCTAGAGTGTGTGATACTGGGATTAAGGGTGTGTGATGCTAAATTAGTCCCACTGATTGGAATGAGCATAGTTCTGGGTGTGACTGAATGGAGTTACTGAAGACAGAAGCCCCCACCATGGTTGTGTGGGTGGCACCACCCGAAAAGCTTGTAGCTAGTTTGGTTTAAATGGGAAAGTCAGGTTCACTTCTGTTTCTGTTGCTGCTGCTTGCTGCCTCCTGCCGACCACACTGTGGACTGCTTCTCCTCTGTGTTGACCCTGTACTATGCCACCCTACCTTGGAGCCAGCTGACTAAGAACTTAAACCTCTACAAAATGTGAGCTGAAATAAACCTTTCCTCCTTTAACTTGTGAGTATTGGGTATTTTGTCTGAGCAATGAAAAAAGCAGCTAAGATACTATACAAGAGTGTGCACATGGGAATTTCAAAAATGGCAAGATCATAAAAGAAAACAGCAGGCTGAAGAACTACAACACCTTAAAGTAAACAAAAGTTACAGGATGACCAAATTGAATGTGTTGCCTTGGATAAGTATGTGGATTGAACTCTGTTATTTTTGGCAGTAAAGATCATTATAAAGATAATTGGGTTAAATGAAAATACATTTGATGACTAAGATACTGTATAGCATCAAAGCCAGTTTTCTGTTTTTTAATATTGTAATGTAGTTTGGTAAGATGAACATAACTCTTAAAGATACAGAATATTTTTAGATTAAAGAATCTTAAATGTACCATTTCATCTCGAATATTTCAGAAAAAGAATGTGCCTGGATATGGCCAGTATATTTATGCAGTATATTTGTCTACATACATAGGTACATCACATACATACATATGAGAAAATAATGCACAATTTTGGTACATGGTACCAAATAAGTGAGAAAATATAATAGAGTTGTTTATAGAATTCATAACTTTTCTCAAAGTCTGAAATGACTTAAGAGTAAAAAGCATAAGTAATAAAATCACAACATTTCTTCACACTAATTTGAACCTCAAATTTCCAGTTTGGTAGCACTTCTTTACCAGGGGTATTTGAATTCTGAGGGATCACTGTGTGTAGTGGCTTTGTACCTTATCAGTGTAAGCAATTTAGAAGTATCTTTTGCAGATTTCCATTTCGTTGTGGTTCAGACTCAGAGAGAAGAAATTCACATAAGACTTGGAAGGCAGAAGAGAAGGAGCACCCATTATTTTTAGTTATAATGGGGCAAGCTTTGCACTAGGGCAGCTCATGCAAGCTGTCAAAGACTCAGTTGCTCATCATGCTGATACAGGATACACAGATCCTCCAGCTCCCAGTGGATTTCCTCCTGCAGCTTTCCTGTATCCTTGGCGAATGTGTATGCAGTTTGGTGGTGAAGACATCACCAGCAACCTTTAAAACTTCTCAGGGAAGAAGTTGTGGGTGGTCAGAGAAAACCCTAGACTCCTATTTCTACTTGCTGTCACCTACATCCAGCTTTCCACCCACTCATGTAAAGTCTAAGGTTTAGTTTTAAAATCACTTATTCTTTATCACTTATGGTGGCGCTACGCCTCTGATCAATCTCTGACTGAAACCCTTGGCTTCCTAAAATAGAGCAGAGGTCATTTAATAAGCACTTGACCGTTCATTTCAACTCAAGCATCATGTCACTACCTTTCCCTTTGAAAGCATCTCATTACCTAGAACTCCCAGGAGAATGCTCTGAGAACTGCCAAATAATAAAAATGAATAACACCATCATTTCTTGGGTGTCTACTATGTCAGAAATCCTACGTACCATATTATCTTTAAAACTAACATGCTCAAGCTAGTTTTTGTCCTTTTTTTCAGATGAGAAACTGAAGGTCAAAGGGTTTTCACTTGCCCAATGTCTCCCAGTGAAATAATAGCAAAACATAGAGTCAAATGCAGTTCTTTTCATATCCCAAGCTGATATATTTTTTAATTGTACCAAGCTGTCATCTCAGAAAATAAAGTTAGCCTCCCTACTCTCCAGAAGATATTATCTTTGTGACAGCCACAAAACTTACCGAATCCCAATATTTCTTTCTTCTTATTCATAACACAACATCATGTGAGGAAATGTTAACAACTGGGTGTATATTACCTTATTAAGGCAGTCCTTATGTTTCAGAAAACAAAATGTCAGTAATTACTGATATGCACAGTAAGAAAAGCACATGAGCTATTTCATTAATCTCAATATATAGACAGTTTCAGTTCATTGTTTTTGGTCCTCATTGTATTTCACCCTACTGCAATAAATGATAATTCTTACTCAAGATTTCTCTCAATACACGTCTACATCTATTATCTCATTTAAGCTTTCTAATAATGAGTTTAGAAAATGTACAGAGCCCATGTTATTAATGCTTGTTTTACAGACACAGAAACTAAATCCAAAAAGATTAAATAAACCATCTCAAGTAGAATCTGTTCTTTTTATCTCCCTATTGTCTTTCTCCATTAGTCTTATAAGAACACCTGGATTTTGCTTGAAGACTACCATCCTCACAAAATTTTTGTTCTTTATAGTTGGCCTGAAGGTGGTTCTATTTATTATTACTAACAACAAACATATATTATATAGACCTGCAAAGTCCCTATTTACCACCCTTCTGATTACAAGGCTATGTCAAAACTGGACATGCTACCTATGGCAGTTCATTCAGAGGTAATACCAGAGATAGATCATGAAGGAAACAGCCTCTGTCCATGAACTTGGAGCTAAAACGATGTAAGCTTTTACTAGCAAAGGTCAACAGAGAATGAAGCATGAGCCCAAAGTCAATACAGAAATAACAAAAGATAAAGAGATAGTTCCATATTACTTGGCCATCAGGATCCAGCTCTACAGAAGCAACTAACTGAAGATCTCTCAAATATCTGTAAAATACAGGTTGAATGTCCATAAAATTAAAATTCCAAAATCCCAAATTGCTCAAAACACCAAACATTTCGAATGGTAACACAGTACCACAAGTGGAAAACTTCACATCTTACCCAGCTAGATAAGATGCAGTCAAAACCCAAGCACAGGGAAAATACTGTGTAAAGTTACCTTCAGGCTAGCTATATAATGTGTAAAACGAAACTGATAAATTCAGAACTTAGACTTGGGGACCATCTCAAATATATCTCATTACGTATACACAAACATTTCTAATTTGAAACATTTCTGGTACAATGAATTTTATATAAAAGATACACAGACTGTACATTACACAGACTGTACATTTTATAAATCCGCACTTTCTTCTCTCTCCCTCTTCATCTCTCTTCCTCCTTTTCATCTCCCTCTTGTGCTCCTCACTCTCTCTACTCTATTAATTCTTGCCCATTCCCCATTTTACTTCACCGTTACTTCCTCAAGCTCCTTTATATGTCTCCTCCTTTCCTTTGTCCCTCTCTTCTTGACTCCTCTCCCTCCTCCTCTTCAGTCTCCTCTCCCCTATTTTTTTCCTCTTCCCCTCTCCTCTCCCCTCCCCTCTCTTCTCCTCTCCTCTGAGTTTGCATTCAAAAGAAATTTAAATAATTCACACTCAAATTTCCATGTCTAAACTGAGAACTCGGGTTGCTAACACTTAGCATACAAAAATTTCTTAATAGGCATACTATCTCCATAGTAAAGGACACTTCTGTTCTCTGTTTGCCTTGGGTCTTCTTCCTAGTAAGCATTCATTTCTATCTTGCTTCTCTAGAGAAGTATTTACTTCAATATGCATTGGATCAATTAAAGCTTATAGAACCTGACACTTTTCTAAGCTGTATAATTTCATAAGTACTAAAAAGTATACAATAAGCAGAGGCCCGCCATAACATTATTAAGTGCATGCAGATCCAGGGGAGCAGCCATATGGACCAGAGTGGTGCAGCTGCAGGTGGATCCCAGCCAGGGTGCACCCCAAACCAACAGGCCCAGGCACACCCACCCAAGCCAAAGGCCTGAACAGGTGCACAGCTTTAGCCACAGGCCTGCCACACCATCTGCCATAGCCAAGGGGAGACCTGGAAAAGAGCTACACATATGCACAAGCAACAGCCAGAGGCTTGCCCTGATACCATTGATAAGTGCATAAAGACCCTAGCCAGAAACTTATGCATACAACAGGAGCTGAGGTACACAGCCCCCAGCCAAGGGCCCTCCCAAACAACAACTACATACCACCAAAGTGAGAAGCACACCTAGATATCATCTCAAGTGCACAAAGGTCCCCGCCAGAATCCTGTCCAATCAACAGGTCAGCTCAGGGATCCAGAAGGCTACCTTTCTGAACCCAGAAAACGGTGTACTGGTGAGCAGCAGAGTAAAGGTTACTTGGTGGCTTGCAGAAAACTGAAAACAACTAGGTGAGCAAAAAGTTGCCTAAACAAAGGCATAGCAGGATACATCTGTTGAAATGAGAAAACACATATATAAGCCTCAATACCAGATTTCCAGATCAATTAAGTCAACCCCAAAGGGCAACAAGATGCAACAGTCTGATAACTACGCAGACTCCCTGAACTGGCAACAAAAGAAGACCTGGAAAAATGAAATCAGAAATAATTTCTTAGATAACAAAAGAGATTATGCCTATAAGACATGATTAATAAATCTAGAGTGAACATAGATAAAACATAAAGGAGCTGAGAAACATGATGGAATCCCAACATAGGAAACAAATGGAATCTGTAAAAGAGATGCACACATATGTCCAGGAGATTAAAAACTCCACTCAAAGTTTACATAGCAGAACAAGCCAATGTGAAGACAAAACTTCAGATATACAAGATAGGATTGCAATTAGTGACCAGGAAAAGAAAAATTCTTAAAAATAGTAAGGGACTATGAGAAATCAATCCAGCAGCTGCTAGACAATGCAAAGAAAAACAACATAAGACAGATCAGAGTCAGTGAAGAAACAGGAGAGAGAGAAGACAACATAAAAAATAAAAAACACTTTTCTCAGAAATAATGGCAGAAAATGTCTCAAATGGGGAAAAAGTACTTGAGATACAGATAAGTGAGGCATATAGGACCTCAACTAGCCAATATTAAACAGAATCTACACATAGGCATATAATAATTAACATTCCAGAAACCCTACAGATGAACACATTCTACAAGCATTTAGAGGAAAGAAATAAATCACATACAAAGGAAAGCCCATCAGAATCACAGCAGAATACTCAACCCAAACCCATAAGGCAAGAAGAGCACAGTGACGTATTTCAAACAATAATGGAAAACAAGCTCCAACCCAGATTGATATACCCTGCAAAACTGTCTTTGAAAATTGTTGGAGAAATAAGATACTTTCATGAGAAAGAGCACGTTAGGAACTTCATAAACACCAAATCAACACTCCAAAAATTTTAAAACAATATCCTAGGCAAAGGCAATGAGGATCACAATCCTAGGATGGATTCAGCAAAATGAATCCATCAGGCACAAGAATTGAAATGCAACAGGGGAGAACCCAACAAAAAGAAAACATCATAGAAAGAATAAGTCAATACATAGCAGTTATAACCATCAATATTAATGGTTTCAGTTCACCCATCAAAAGAAATAGACAGGCAGAATGGGTTAGGAAGCAATATACAGCAAAATGTTGCATACAAGAAACACACTTAATTCAAAAAGAAACTCACAAATTGAAAGTTAAAGGGTGGAAAACTATACTCGCTGTGACAGGAATCAAAAAAAAAAAAAGCAGCATTAGCGATCCTCTTTGCAGATCAAGTGGATTTCAAACCAACATTGATTTAGAGAGACAAAGGACACTACATCCTTAAAATGGGAACAATCCAAGAGGAAGAGATAACAACCATAAATATATATGCACCAAACAATAGTGCAACCAACTATATAAAGCAAATGCTAATGGACATAAAAAATCAAATAAGCACTAACACAGTTGTAGTGGGGGACCTCACTACCCCACTGTCACAAACAGATAGACAAAAATAAACAATGAAATGCTAGAACTCAAACTGTTGAATAAATGAACTTAACAGATGGTTACAGAGTGTTCTACCCTACAAAATCAGAATACATTCTTTTCAGCTGCACATAGGTTGTTCTCCAAAATATACCACATACTTGTTCATAGAACATGTCTAAGTAAGTACAAGGGAATTAAAGTAATCCCCTGTCTATTATCAGATCATAGTGTGATGAAATGGAGATCAACAGCAAAAGAAACTGAAAGAATTTCACAAGCACACAGAAATTAAACAACTCACTTTTGAATAACAAACTGGGTCACAGAGAAAATTAAAGCAGAAATCAGACAGTTCCTACACTAAATGACAATAACAAAACACACAGGAATCTGTAGGACCCAGTGAAGGCAGTCTTAGGAAGTAAATACACATAGCAGTGAATATATATATTAGGAAAACAGAGTGAGTACAATTAACCTCATGCTGAACTCAATCTTCTACAAAAAGAAAAGCAGGACAAACCCAAAGCTCATACAAAGGAGAAAATTATAAAGATCAGAGCAGAAATCAATGCAACGGTGATCAAGAGAATGATACAAAAAAATTAAAAAAGCCCAGGTTTGTTTCTTCAAAAGAATAAACAAAATTGACAAACACTTAGCCAACCTTATCAAAAAAGTAAAGGCCCAAATCCATGCAATTAGGAATTAAAAGAGTAAAATTACAAAGGACACAGGAGAAATCCAGAGGATCACCAATACCTACTTCAAGAACCTATATGCTGGTAAGATTGAAAATACAGAAGAAATGGACAGATTCCTAGATATGTTTGAATTACCAAAGTTGAACAAAGATGACCTAAAAATTCTAAATGACCCAATATCAATCAATGAAATTGAAAATGTAATTAACTTACCAACTAAGAAAATTCCAGGCCCTGATGGCTTCACGGCTGAATTCTACAAGACATTTAGAAAGGAACTACTGCCACTACTGTTTAAACTTTTCAGTGAAATTGAAAAATGAAGCAATACTCACAAATTCAGTCCTGGAAGCAAGCCTCACTTTGAACCACAAAGCAGAGAAAGACCCAAAAGAAAAAGAGAACTGTAGGCCAATTGCACTAATGAACACAGATTCAAAAATCCTTAATAAGATACTGGCAAATAGAATGCAGAAGATCAAGCAGATCACACACCCTGGCCAAGTGAAATTCATCCCAAGGATGCAGAAACGGTTCAGCATATGCAAATTAATAAATGTAATACACTTCATTAATAGCACCAAGGATAAAAATTATATGATCATCTCATAAAAAAGCATAGTAAAAGCATTAGAAAAAAATCCAACATGTATTCATGATAAAAGAAACCATACAGAAAATTGGAATAGATGGTCTCTACCTTAATCTGACAAAAGCTATCTGTGAAAAACCTATAGCCAATATTAAGCTAAATGGTCAAAAACTGAAATCCTTCACACTAAAGTCAGGAACAAGACAAGGATGACCACTATCACCACTCCTGTTTAATATAGTTTTGGAAACATCAGCCATAGTAATTGGACAAGATAAATATATCAAAGGAATAAAGATAGGAAATGAAGAAGCCAAGTTGTCATTATTTGCAGATGACATGATACTCTATATAGAAGACCCCAAGATCTCCACTGAAAGTCTTCTAGACTTAATAACAAAATTCAGTAAAGCAGCTGGATACAAGGGCAACACAGAAAAATCAATAGTTTTGCTGAACACAAAAAATACTCATTTAGAAATGTGGCAAAGAATTTCTTTCACAACAGCATTAAAAAAAATGAAACACCTGGGAATCAACCTAACAAAAGAAATAAAAAACCTCTACTCTAAAAACTACTGCACTCTAAAAGAGAGAGACAGAGAGAGAGAGAGAGAGAGAGAGAGAGAGAGATTGAAGAGGATATCAGAATATGGAAAGACATCTCCTGCTCCCGGGTAGAAAGAATCAAAATAATTAAAATGGCCATATTTCCAAAACTGCTGTATAGATTCAACACAATCCCAAGTAAAATACCAGCAGCATACTTCAAAGACCTTGAGAAAACAGTCCAAAAATTCATTTGGAACAAGAAGCTACCCAGAATAGGAAAAGCAGTTCTAGGCAGTAAAGATAAGGTAGGGAGTATCACAAGCCCCAACATGAAACTACACTACAAGGTTACTGTGATTAAAAGCAGCATGGTACTGGCAAAGAAATGGACCTGAGGACCAGTAGAGCAAATGCACAAACAACTCCAGACACACTCAGCCACCTCATCTTTGGCAAAGGAGACAAATACCCTCACTGGACGGAACATAGCCTCTTTAATAAATGACGCTGGAAAAACTGCAATTCAACTTGACAAAGATTATAACTAGACCTATATCTCTCACCATGCACTAAACTAAAATAAAAATGACTAAAGATCTAAATATTAAAATACAAACACTAAACTGGCTGGAAAAGAGGTTAGGTAGAACTCTTAAAGACATTGGTGTAGGAAAAGATTTTATGAACAAAACCTCAATTGCTCATGAACTAGCAGAAACAATCAACAAATGGGATCTCTTCTTATTAAAAAGCTTGTGCACAGTGAGAGAAACCACCAACAGTGTGAAGAGAAAATCTACAATAGGGAAAATATTTTTCACCAGCTCTTCCTCAGACAAAGGTCTACTATCTAGAATATATAAAGAACTTTAAAAAAATCAGACCTCCCAAATTTAAAGACCCAATCCAAAAATGTGCATCCAAAATAAAGACATTTCTCAAATAAAGAAGAAGAAATAGCAAATAAACATATCTTAAAAATGTTCAACAACACTGGTCATTTGAGAGGTGCAAATGAAAACAACACTGAGATTCCACCTAACACCAGAAAAAATGGCTTCTATCAAGAAATCAACCAGTAACAAATGGTGCTAGAGCTGTGGAGAAGGAGAAACCCTGCTCCACTGCTGGGAGGAGAGTATACTGGTACAACCACTTTGAAAATCAGTATGGATATACTTCAGAAAACTAGGATTGGAAGTCCCTTTTTACCCAGCAATTTCCCTGCTGGGTATCTTCCCTAAAGAATTAAAAGAATCATATCCTAGTGATATATGTGCACCCATATTCATAGCAGCTCAATTCGTGACACCTAAAACTTGGAAGCAGCCCAAATGCCCATCAACTGGAGACTAGATAAAGAAAATGTTATATATATATATACATACATATATATATATATATATATATGTATATGTATATATACACACACACATACATATAGGAATACTTCTGAGTCACAATGAGTGAAAAGCTAGAGACATTTAGAGCTAAATGGGTGCACACTGAGGTGATAGTATTATTATTATTATTATTAGTAGTAGTAGTAGTAGTAGTAGTAGTAGTACTGGGGATTGAACTCATGACCTTGCTCTTGTGAGATAGGCTGCAGCACCACTGAGCTAAATCCCCAGCCTGAAGCAATACTCTTAAGTGTAATAGATAGGACACATATGTGTAAATACTGAATAGTTTTTCTAATGTGAAAGACTGAAATTGTAAATAAGGACTAAAAGGTATAACAGATATTGTGAAAAAGGAAGAAAAGGCGCAAAGGGGAAGTGGGAGGGACAGGGGAAAAGAAAGAAGGGAATGGAATTTATATGAGAAAAAGGAAAAATGGAAACAAAGTTTCTGCAGAGGGATTGCTGGAGGGTTTGAAGGGAGGACCAGGGAATGGGGAAAAAACGAAAACCAAGGCGGATTATATCAAGATGCAAATTTCCTATGATGAATGTCATTATACTGTATACCTCAAATGTACCACTAAAATTAATTTTTTAAAAAGTATACTACTAAAAGCAAGATCAATTTTATCGCTATATTCCTGTTGAAGAAATCCAGTTGGTTTTTTATAATCAAAACTCAAAGAGATTGATTTATAATACCAGTGATCCGTGTCTTCCTAAATCAATTATTTTTCCTATTTTTAGGGAAGACTTATAAGGGGAAACATTCATCTATGAAATGTTTCTGCAAGTGGTTTTCCATTCATTCTTTCATTCTTTTGTTCTTTTGAAATTGGTAAGTCCTGTACAGAACTACAGCAGAACACACTATACTATGGAAAAGGAACTGAGAATATTTTTGTCTGAGTGATAAAGAAGTGTACAATATGTAAAGTACAAGAAAATGAAAGTCATACTGCATCATAAAATAAAACTGTCTATTGGCTTATGGCTGAATAAATATTCTAATATTGCTCAAAGAAATCAGAAATCAAATTTACTAGCTGGTCTCATAGATACTGAGAGTTAAACAATGGTTACCAGAAGGTAGGGAGGCTACAGAGAAAGGAGAAAGGAGGAAAATTTGGGCAATAGCGAGCTACTATACTCAGTCAGGAGAAAGAAGTTCTGCTGTGCTCTTGCTCAGTAGGGTAACTATTGAAACAATATTGGACTGTATATTTTAAAATGCTAGAAGAAATTATTTTGAATGTTGTCAGCACAAAGAAGTAATGAATGTTTGAAGAAACCGATATGCTTGCCTTGATTTGAGTATTACACAGTTAATCCTTATTGAAATTCGATTCACTGGATACTCCACAACTGTGCACATTTAGTGTGTCAATTAAAAAAAGAAAAAAAAAACTTTGCTGGTTGTTTAAATCCTTTCTATGCAACTAGTTGTTCTATACCTAGAAGAAATCTTACGCAGATCTTATAACTTAGCTCTTTAAGCTTACCCAAGAAATCATTCTTCAATCAAGCTTGGGCATAAACATTTTCTTCTTTTATAATTACTTTGTCCACTCTGTTGTGTTGTTCAAATATCCAGGAGGTCAAAATTAAAGTTTTTTCCCTTGGAATCCTCTATCATTTCAGGGTCTCTTCCACTTGTTTCTCATAGCAGATAGGGGCAATATGTTTGAACTTCTTTCTCGGCCTTAACTACTGTTTGTTTTTCCTCATTCATTAGGGCCAGGGACAGCTCCTCCGAGGTTGAACTAGAATACAAACAATATTCTGACAGGAATGGGAATCTGGGCTGAAACTGTGACACTGTTCAAAATTTGTGTGGAGATGGCAGATGTCTAAAGGTGATTCATTTTGACACAGGTTCCCATTTACTCTGAGGAGATATCCTCAATGTTCTTCATGCTTGGTGGTGTCTTTCCTTTAGCTGGCTCTTCTTGATTCCTTCCCAAGTCTACACCTCATTATTTTCTTATGTTTCTTTCATTCTGTCACTCGCCACTATGCAGATACTCTTAAGGAAATCACATCTTCCCAGTGTAGGGTGGCATGCAGTAATTATCTCTGCCCTGCCCATGGGAAGAGGAAGGAGAGGAAGGAGGGTTGCTTCCAAACACAGCCTTGCTATCTTTGGCCATTAGACACTTAAAGCTGCCTCTCTAAGCTCTCTCTAAGGACTGCAGACACTAGCTCACCACATCTACTAACCTCAAAGAGTTGCTGCTCTAGCAGCTTTATAGTCCTCACACATCCTTTCTGAGTAGATAAGAGGCAAGGAGAAAAACATCATCCCATATTCATAACAGGTTTGTTAGGAAATCCTCTGGTGTCTAACCTATGGCCCATGCAAAATAGAACTTCTTAAATAATAGACAAAACTAATATTGAACCACTTACTTTCAAATTCTGTTTGTATGGTCCATCTCTTCTTTTTGGAAATTGCAAAAATGGTACCTATGTACTCAGAACTTGGTAAAATTAGTCATATTAAGTAGCCTATTGGTGTGAATCACTTCTGTGCAAGGCCATTTCACCAAATAGCCTAGTGTTTTCTCATTTAAAATATCCTGTTCTGTAATTAAATCAATCTGCAGTCATCTGCACTTGTGGCAGTTAGGGATAACTACAGAATTTTTTTTACCCTTCTTATATGCATTTAAAGTTTACATTTAATTTTCAGTCAACTCGTGTTTGTCAGCTATATGCTGAATAAAATTACTTAGCTCTGAAAGAATAAAAGAACCAACCAATTGGAGAATGTAAGGAAATTTCCCAAAGGAACAATTCCCATGAAATAGGTACCTATCAGCACGGAGGCAGTCTGCATCTAACCCCAAGAGAAGAGATCTTGACAAGTTGGTTTTTGTTGCTGTCCCTTGAATGGATGTAAACTGAGAGGTTTGCTGAGGTTTTAGTTTCAGGAATGAGCAAGTCTAAGGGGACTCTTGTATACTATATAAGGAAAACAGTCAACATATCTTGTTACATTTGTACAGTAGTCCTCAAGCAGGTAAGATTTATCCCCTTCGGGAATACTCAGCAGCTTCTGGATACATTTTAGGTTGTCACAACTGGGGGAAAAAGGAGGCTACTGGTATCTAGGGGAAAGAGGGAAGGGGTGTTGTTGAATGTTACAATGCACTGGAAAACCTACCATAAAAAAGGATTAACGGGTCTAAAATGACAGCAGTGTTGAAAATGAGAAGTTCTAATTTATTTGGTGTACAACACCATCAACTATAGAGGCAGGGCAATGAATGTAAAAACTATGAAATTTTCAAAGATAATCTTTAACCACCTGCCATTCCTTTAGTTATTCGACCAGAAAGAACTTTATAGAGTACACACTGATCCACTGGAAGTAAGAAAAGAAACACAAGGCAATCTTCAGTTTCTTGCAACTGTTCTGTTTGAAAGTACAAAAATTATAGCAGAGAACTTCAAAATATTTGAGTACATATTCTCCAAAAGAATTTTCAAAAACCACATGTCTTCACACATCTTAAAATTGATATCTACATTTTAAATCATCATTGTGGGTAGACTTGGAAGTTATGCACTCTTTAGCAGTTAGATACATTATGTATATACTTTAAATAGACATTTTTGTCAAAAGTTTACAGCTTTAGATTCAATTATATCAATTTAAAGAAGTGCCCTCTGAAATAAGTAATGGGCAAAGGCAACTTTCAGTGTCAAACTGTCCTTTATATCAAATATTCCTGCAATCAGAAAAAAAATATTTGGTCTTGCTTTTTTTTTTCCTCACTGAGTTTATTGGTACATTTTAGGTATACAGTACAGCTACATTAATTATTGGGATCTTGTACCTCTACATGACAGGTCTTGGTTCTCATTTTTTCCCCTTGTCCCTGCCCTCCCTTCACACCCTCCTCCACTCCCCATTTACAAACATTTTATTTCCATTTTTTCATTTTCTCCTATTTTTTTCCTTGCCCTTATTACCTTTCCCCTACCCTTCCTGGTCTTGTTTTTTATTTTTAAAATATTATGCATCCCTGTGACTTTTGAAATTTATTTACTTAATTTAAAAAACTTTGTACCAGGGATCAAACTCAGGTCCTTGAGCTTGTGAGGCAGGTGGTAAAACCACTAAGCTAAATCTCTGGCCCCCAGGGTGGTCTGGATTTTTTTTTTTTAAGTTTTAAAATTCATTAATTCTCATTTAAAATGAAGCGAAACCGGAGAGGAAGATAATCAGTGTATCACTAGAATGTAAGCTTTGAAAGGGCAGAAGTTTTTCTGTTGCTCTGAACTGTAAGCATACATATGGTGTTTAATAAGTATTGAATACTGAATACTATAAAGAAGAGATGATAGATGGCAGACATACAGAGGTGAAGACTGCATATGTGTGATGAAATAAAATGCTTCATGATTTCACCGAAGATCTACACTCTCACAATTCCCCTGGAAGTCATAAATACCAGATGCAATATGTTACACTAAGATTTGGACAGTATGAGCATTTGGAGCATTTATGTGTTTTAGTGTAACAAGAGATGAGCATTATGAGGGCCGGGGATTTACCTAAGAGGCATAGCACCTGCCTCATGAGCAATAGGTCCTGAGTTCGATCTCCAATACCAAAAAAAAGAAAGAAAAAAAAGAGATGAGCATTATGCACACAAAACTGAGGCAGAAGAGGTAACAGGTCAAAGGCAGGTTCTCAAGAATGAGTTTTGGAAGGAAGAATGGAAAAAGAACAAATTCCTGTAATGCTATTACATACACCATGCAACTCCTGGGAAGTCCTCTTATACCCCTAGTTTGAAGACAATTTCACTAAAGTTTGGGGATTGCTACGTTAATGAAAAAAAAAAAAAGCAGTGTCATGAGTTTGAAGAACAAAAAAAAGGAGAGTCCAGGATCTAGGGCTGGGCCACATCGATGACCCAGTGAGAAGACAATCTGCAATTAAAAAAGGATGAGAGAAGACATGTTTATAAATCAGGAAGCCTAAGAGAGTTGCACAGAGCAGACAGAGGGTGGTGTATGCTTGAGCAAAGAGTCTCATTCACACATCTTCCAACCCCTTCTACGGTACAACAGAATGAGCCTTATCCCAGAACACTTCTTTTAGTGAGAAATGGTGTTCCTACGACCACTGTTTGCTCCTACCAGGGTCTTTCCCTGTCTCTAACTCCACGTATGTTCCTTTCTTCTGCTTAAGTGTGTGCTTCATGTGGCACCCGGCCCCCTCTGTGCCCTCTTCAGCCCTCTTCTCTGTCCCTCTGCAGCCCAACAGGAATACGAGCAGACCAACTCTAACGCACCAGCTGATGCAGACCCTACTACCCCGTCAGAGGCAAATATCAACTCCTGAAGCTCATCTTCTTGTTCCTTCTCTAAGCAAGAACATTTTTTAGCCTAGTGATTAAATGAGTTTTCTTTTCCTTTGTGACTGTGCTACCGAGGTGCACGGGGCAGAAGTGCTCACACTTCTCCTGATAATAGGCAACAAAGGCCACTTGCTGAACAGTATAAAACTGACCCTCTGTATCATTTCATACATTTAATGTTTCCTCCTGGAAGTTGTCTATCCTTGACATTCTATTAAATATTTACTTGCTTATCTGTTCTCCATCACTAAGGAATATGAAGGTGGATATTTTGTCAGCTTTTTCAGAGATATCTTACCAGTGCCTTGGATAGGGTCAGGCATGCAGAAGGTGCTCAATCAATATTTATGAGATAAATGTTGAACAGGCTACGTTGGAAATAGTTGCAGACCAGGATTAAGGTAGTAAAGGGCCTCAGCCTAGCCAGAGTGATCTGGTGCTTGTTTAGCCAACTTGGAGTTTCTATTCATTATCTTCATAAGAAGGTAGAAGCTGCCATTCACTGAGATTTCTTCAGTTACTTTTCTAATTCTAACCATGGGTAGTTACCCAAAGGATACAAAGGCAATCCTGTGTGTGTGTGTGTGTGTGTGTGTGTGTGTGTGTGTGCGCGCGCGTGTGCACATGCTTTCCAAAGGGTGAAATTTAAAAAGATAGTGAATGTACATTTTTAAAATGAGGAGAGTATTACTAGAAGAAAGAGAAGACAGAAGACAAAGTAAGGTCATAAGGTACAATGTTTGAGTTGACTGGGGAGTAAAGACTTGCCATAAAGAAAGATGAAATAATTAAAAAAAAAAGAGCAAAAGCTCATAAAAGCAGTGGCTTCTAGGTGTGGGAAAATGAAAGACTCACTTTCAACAGTTCTTATAGTACCCTTATTATTTTATCTTTTACAGATGATTATCTTGTGTTGAAATATCAAAAATATTTAGGTCAAGATGCTTTCTTCTGGAATATATAGAAAAGCTAATTTTAATTATATCTAAAGCAGATAACCCATGTTTCAAAAAGCATCATTTGGGGTTGGGGATATAGCTCAGTGGCACCATGCCTTTCTCATAAGAACAGTGTCCCGAGTTACACCCCTGCTATCAAAAAAAAAAAAAAAGATTGAAAGGGAGAAATTCTATCTTTAATTTTTTTGTGGGACAGAAAAGTCAGTGGATAAAATGACTCCAAAATCATCAGGCATGAAAGCAATTACCTTGAGAGTAAGTGGTATACGTTACCACTAATAAAGTTACAAAGTATTGGCAATTATGTCTTAGTATTTGCATTACTTCACTTTGATTGTTTTAGCAAGTCTTTACCATAGGCAGTGTTAGATTCCCCTGTTACCAGATAAAGAAACTAAGGTTTAGGGAAGGGCAATGCCTCTCCAAGCTACTTGGTATAATAAGGTTCATTTAGTGCACTTGAGAGATGCCTTTTATATAATATTGGATCTAAACATTTAACCAAATTTCCTATAATTTGTCATAGATTTGGCTGTCAAGACATGGCAAAGTTCCCCTTAGGACAAGATCTTATTTGAGGGGCCAAAAATCCTAGGAGGTTTTAAGCCAGGCAAACTCTTTGATTGAAAGTAAATTACAACCATTGTTTGACTGCTCACTTTTACTTCTAATGTACATTTGAGCTGGAGTGCAGAGATGAAAGCCTTGTCAGTCACAGGTATACTTAAAAAATCAATCCCAAAGCAAGAAGGAGTTTGAAAAAGATTCTACAGTACTAACACGAGCTAGCCCCCCACATCTATTTTCTATTCAATTGCCTTTCCAAAGTTTGAAAGCTGCTTGTTAACACTGGGATTTTTTTAAATATAAGATTTTAAGGTATTTGTTATTTCTAAGTAACATGATGGAGGTGATTGTTTTCTTTTTCTGAGATGTCAGAAGGAAAAATGTATTTTCTTGAGATGTCAGCAGGAAATTCTCAACATAATTAATCATTATGACATCTACTCACATTTAGATATTATCATCTATTCTTTTAATTGTACTAACATTTAATAAAGGACACATGGAGATATAACTCTTACAGAATTTTAATAAGATTTTACTTTTGGTTACCCATTATCATTGTTTCTGCTCCATGATTTTCTCTTCTCTTCCTTAACATGAAGGAGTCTTTGCTAGGGCTTAATATGAGCATAAAACATCATGAACACATTACACAGAGAAGAACATGTGCAGGTACTTTCTGCAGAATTTTAATAACGTACTGGGCGTCCCTTGCGTGGAAGATTAATCAATAATGAAAGCTACCTGGCTCAATTCCTGTATAGAACAGAGTATCCACCAGACAGAAGACTACAAGGAAACCTGCACTTTCATTTACATCTCTGAGAAAACAAAAAAGTCCTACTCTATTACTTTCAGAAACCCTTTCCTCCCATTTCTAATCCTTTTTCATCTTATGATGGCTTTCAAAGTCCTTCGAGCACTGAATTTCATACCTTCTTCTCTTATCCTACTCTACTATCCTTTTCTTCCCCCGTTCACCTTCCCTTCTAGATAGAATTAATCTTTCTAGATTCAGCGTTCTTCTCTCTCGTCACATTGCTAAAGTCCTATCTATACACTTCCATTCTCCAGATTTTGTATCACAAAAGATTCTGGCACCATGCTAGCCAACATTCTGCTTTAGACGGAGGAAGAAAAGGTAAGAGGAGGGAGGAAGACAGCTACTAATCAAACAATTATACATCCTAGTACACCACACAAATAGCAGGAGGCCCCAGACTTTACACCACAAGTTACTCAGGGTCTGTGGTAGCAAGGAGTTCCCCGCTTCTAGCTTCATCCGCACCACCCAGAGCCAGCCTCCCTGGATCCCTGAGAAACACCTGCCCCACCGGGAAACCCGTTCTGTAGATGTGTGGACCTTAAAGAAAGAGCACCAGGTGAACAATACAGACTCCCACATACCTCAGTCCCATTTCCCCAGAGCACCGCTTGCTATCTGCTGAGTTCCGGTAACCTTAACCACTTCCTTTGCCCTCCTAACTCAAGTCGTAGTCGCCACCTTTGGTCCGCCAGTCTTTGGGCTGCCTCAGTGACCCTTTTGTGTTCACTGGGCTTCTGGTACCGTAAATTCGATTCTTTGCATTTGGCGCTCTACAGAAATCCCTAGTGCGGTTTCTGATTTCCTCACTGATCTTAGAGTGACGAAGGGATAAATAGTGATAAAAGCTGCCTGAGTACAGATTGCCAGAAAAAAACCCATAGCCCATATATAGAAGATAAATATTGTACTATCTATAGTGACTTGAAATTCAAGGCAAAAGTCTTTATATTTGCTGTTGTACACACAGTTACCCCATTTGGAGACTAGAACAGTGTAGTTGTCATCAAGTGAAAAATCTCAACGTAACAATATATTTTATGAGGATCTAAAAATAATCTTGCACTCTTGCTTATTCAATAATTTTACTTTAAGTATCAACTTTAGACAGAAACTTTATAATTGTTTATTTCTATGATTGAGCACCAGGAGTTCGCAGAATTTCAGGTAAACTGTTGCTTCATATTTCAATATCTGACCAAAGAGACAAAAATAATATTTGAGGTCCTCTAGGGACTTACTCAGAAAATCTGCAACAGTTCAAACTATATTGTTTTGTCCTTTTCCTCTGGGAAAACAAACATCATAAGGCAAATGGCCCCCCTTTTACAAATTCTTACCTTTCTGACTTATACTACTTGATGGTTTAACAAATTATTATACATAAAGTACTTTGTGTCTGTTAGGATTCATAATAACCAAATTTCTAAATCAGACATTTTCTTCCATTTTCCTTTAGAGAATGCAAGACTCACAAGGATTTAATAATTTAACTGCAGCTCTAAACTAGAGATAGCCAAAAATGTACAATAATTTCAAAGGTTTTCCATTCAAGCGAGGGCTACTTCTCTTTGATACACTATTTGTTAACTCGACTCTTCCAGAAAAGTATATAATCAAGTTTAATAATAATTCTACCTTATTGAAAATACTCTATTTAACAGCGTCCAGAAAAACTTCACCACATATATTTTAGGGCCTATTTAGGGAAAGGAACGGAAAGGAAAAAGGAAAGAAAAGAGGGATAGGGAGAGAGCGAGAAAAGGAGAGGAAGGGGGAAAGGAGGAGAAGAGGAGAGGTGAGGAAAAACAAAACAAGACAACCTGCAACACGAAGGAAGTTGATCAGAGACGGGGCCCTGAGAAACCAAATGGGAGGAATAATTACCTTCAGGGATATTTTATTATTAAAATGTATAATGAAAGGTACGGCGAGAGTAGATTAAACTATTAGGGAACCTTCCACAACTGACTTAGTAATTTGAAAGATCATTTATCATTTTCAGTACAGAATTTTAGTTCATTTTTCTAGGTGTTATTTCAAAGGACTCTAAAACTTCACTATTTTAAAATTTTTTGATTGCTAAATAGACACATTACTGTAGAGAAAACAAAAGGGCATTTGATAATGAATCTAGCTAGATATGTATTTTTATTTTTAGTGGGATTGATGATTGAACCCAGGGTCTTCACACTGAGCTACATTCCTAGTCCTTTTTTTATTTTTATTTTATTCTATTACAGGATATCACTAAGTTGCTAAATTGCCCAGATAGCCTCAAATGTAGGTTCCTCTGGCCTCAGCCTTAGTGCTCGGATTACAGGCATATACCACTAGGCCTGGCACATGTACCTTTTAAATTTACAAATGCATCCTTATAGTTCCTCTTTCTATGAAATCACTGAATATTCAGCTAGTAAATGGTAATTAAAATATAATTCTGACCTTTGATATAGCCTTAAACACACATCCATAAGTAAATTCACAGTACTGTTTTGACAATAATGTGCCAATTTCTTCTTCAATACTTACTTTGCAGTGTTCTTTTACTAAGGGGTGTCTTAAATTGGAAGCAACAGTGTATCTGGCTAAAAATTATACTTCCTGTCTTGCTGCACAGGCAGAGGTAGACGGGGACATGTAAATGATAACCACTTGATGGACCTTCTAAAGTGAGCTTTTAGGAAAGCAGGCTTCCACAGTTTCACAAATCCATTTTTTTTCCTGCTTTCTTTGTGACTCGCTGATGTGGATGTACCCATGGTGATTTTTTAAAAAGGCTATATTGCAGATGTAAGTCTAAATCAAAGAAAGAGACTATGTTCTTGAAAAAAAGTAACAACTATAAAAAATAACCCTAAATTCTAACAATAGAAACACCACTGGTCACGGATAATATTAAAGAACTGCCATTTATTCTTGAAATTCCTGACTTTCTAATTTTAGCCATTGTAAAATAAGTGCTATAATATTGGATATTTTATCTGGAATCACACAAGTTTCCCTGATCAACAACAAGAGTTCTTAGGATAAGTGGTATACTCTTAAGCACTTCTGCTGGGAATATACATTACTCTATATTACGTAAGATAAACAGGTAGGAAACATCAAAAGTATAAAAACATAAGTACATTTTGACTTAGCAATATCACATCTAGGAATTTATCCAAAGAAAAACTGAATTTGAATATATACTTATAACGATATTCAATCCAATATTGCCCACATATACTAAAATACACCAATCTAAATGCTCCACAATATAAAAAATTGAACACATTATAGAAAAATCACACACATTTCAACCACTAAAAATGATTTGTGAAACAATCTGACAGGGAACAATATTTACAGCACTGGACACCATTTTAAAGTGGTATCATACATTTAATTAATCTTCATTATATATAATGTATACATCATGATATTGACAATACTAATCAAGAGAAATATGACAAGCATTTATAAAATCTATCTGCATGGACATATGACTGCAAGCTAACGGTAGCTATCTCTGGGCATTTCAGCATTGAGTCATTCATATTTATGCTTATCATTTCCTAGAAAATAATTCACAATAAACATGTATGACTTATGCATTAAGAAAACAGCACAGGAAAACATAAACTAAAGAGTGTGATTTTGACATTGAAACAGCAAAAAATATACAGATTAAAAAAGAAAATTAAAGTGGTATGGTTCTTTTAAAGGTTCCTAAATAAATATGTAGCTCTTTTCAGTTTTTTTTTTCCTCTGTAACTGAGAAGGCAAATTGTGGAACGTTTCATAATGGAGCAAAGACAAGTTTCTGACTTACTTTTGGCAGGGGCTCATATAGCCCTGCTCCAGTACTTTCCAGGTCACAGCATGTGGTAAGGGGAGATACATCCTCACCACAAATGGTGATGGATCTACTCACCTACTGATCTCCTGGGGAAATAATCTGGGTCTCGTACAGTATTTATCACCAGTGTCTGGCACACGATAGTCTTTGAGTATAAAAGAATCAATTATCTACATAATCATGCTCACTTTCTTTTCATCCCAGGTTGTTACCAAACTCTTTGTCTTTTTAAGTACAATTTTCTTATTCTTGCCTACCCTTCCACAATTTCTGTAGATGGAAATTGAAAATGAAAGGGTTATAAACAGAAAAACTGTATATCTGAACTTGAAAAATGAAATAGTTACAAATAGAAAAATCATACACCCCTGTAGGAAATTATCGAACTACAATGGTAAGCAGTAGTGTAGTTTCACAATGCTTCCAGTTCTCACCCACTTCTTGATGAACAACAGGAAAGCAATTTGCAAGCCCCTGAAAGTACGGCAGGGCCCCGTGGAGAGGACTGGACAGTAGTTGTCAGTTGAAGTGGTAGCATTTGGTTGCCCACGCAAGATCCCATAAAGCACGCGCTCTCTCCCACTCACCTTTCATGGGGAACCAACGTCATTCAAGATCTTGGCTGCCCAACACCTCAGACTCCTGTATGACTGCAATCATCATGAATATATGTGTAATGCAATGAAGAAAAAAATATTGTTTTAAACCACTGAGATTCAGAGTTCTCACTGCAGTATAACTTAGACTGTTTCAATTTTATGTAGTGTATTTAGCCAGGTGGACTACATTTAGCCAAATTATACCACCCTTGAACTCAGGAATGATATGCAATGCTCATTTTATAAACAAATTTATTTTTGAAAGCAGTGTATGTGTCCGTGTATATATGTGATATATTTTCATTCAGTATGACATCTAAACATCCAAAAACACGTGTACATGCATAAACACACACACACACTTTTCAATAACAAGGAACCTAAATTCCACAGTTCAGAAACAAATTTCAACACTGTGAAGTAAATGCAATACCAGGCTTTTCTTTATGATACTAATAAAGTAATGTTTATATGGAAATATAGAGGCATAATTTTCAAAACTGTGTAACACAACATATTAGCTAAGGGTTTATTTAAATATAAAAAATACATGAAATTAAAATACAATTTAAATAGTAAAATAGAATTGATCTTTAGATAAAAGTTTTACACCACCAGACACTAGGCATCTTTTGAAATACTCATATATTTTTGATGATATTAAAGAATGATTAATTTTACATGATGATTGTATATATGATTAGATGCACCAAAACAATTTTTATGTCTCTGAATTGCATACTGAAATTATTTATCATTAAATTATACCATGTCTGCAATCATTTAAATTAATCCGAGGAGTATAAACAAAGTAGATAAGATCGAAAAGGTATAGTAATTTTCTGAATTATGAACATTCGAGTTGCGAATGGACCTCAAATTAGGAACACAGAGCAAACTGGGGAAGTGGCTCACATGCTGGCCAGACACTGTCACAGCTGTGCTGCTATGTGCTCACTGCACAGTGTGAGGCTGTATGGTGGTACAGTGCTCAGTCAGAGCCCAGGATGTGCAGAAGCAAGAGGAAAAGCAGGGGTGAGGTGGAAGGGACTGCTAGGAAATGCAAAGTAATAACATGGAAACAAAAGTGAAAATAATTGAGAGACGGAACTGATGCAGAAAGATGGTAGATGGTATTCATGCTTATATCATGAATTTTTCAATGATTGGTATAATTCTGGAGAAAGAGGACAAGATCACAGAACATGTGAAGTCTGCTGTTCCAATAAAGTCAAAGGAGATAGAGAAACTTCTCCATATATGGATGCAGGATAAGCAAAGCAGCAGTGTATATCTGTGTCGAAGGTGTATAAGGCTGACTTTGTTGGGTTTTTGAATGGATCCAGCTTACAAATGTTCTGCCAGAATGGAACTGGTTCATATGCCAGGGACTTAGAAGAGAAATGGGTGAATGATGTTGGATCTGGGTAGCAAGCATAGGTGGATTTATTATAATAACCTGTGTACTTTTATGTCTGCAATCCTCTATAACTGCGAATTAAAATTTAAAGACAGCTAGATGTGGTGACACACACGTGTAGCCCTAACTATGAGTTGAGAGGTGAGAGGATCACCTGAACCTATGAGTTTAGGGCCAGCCTGGGCAAAATAATGGGGCACTCATCTCAGAAACATTTTTTAAAAGGAAACATTCAAGTTTATAAACTGGAAGTTCCCTTAAAACAAACCGGACACCTCACTAATGAGTCTCCTGAACAACTGCTAGATGTGAAAAATTGGACAAATGTCCTCTAGGAATTGGTAAGACAGTGCCAAAGCCAGGGTCGCCTGTGACTGCAGCTCTCCAAGTTTCCGGAAGCAAATGGTAATACTCCAAACCCAATTATCCTGCCTTCTGTTCAGCTGGCTGACCACTGGATTGATGACAGAGCAAAGGTAACAAAATTAAACAAAACAAGAATTTCATGTAAAAGGGATTTCTTCCTGCCTTTCTGATAAGGTGTATTATCATCATTATAAAAGGTTTTAACTAAGTGAGGCATTTTATATTACCTGTAAAATACACTTTAAAGTGCTAACCTTGAGAAGAATAACCCTGATTAATTATAGCTCCCAATAATTAATTCACTCTTTAAAAAATTTTATCCAATTATAATTCTTCATCCTAGCTGGTTTCCACTGGTAATCATTCACGCTCCATAAGAATAAAATACTCAGAAATGGACCTAATTCAGCAACGTGAATATAACAGCACTAATTATAAAAAAATAAACTGTATAAAATGTCAAAAATAATTTGACAGATTTTCTTCCCTTGACAAGTTAAGAAATTAATAGTTTCAACTTGAATATATACCTTTTAAACTTTTGCATAGGTTCTATAATTTCTACATACATCTCTCAAGAGCTGTTAAAAGATAAAAATCTTTGAAACCATTAGACTTCATACTTCCTTACAATCCCCAAGTAATAAACTTTAAATAATCCTATTCAGTATCCACAGGTCCAAACAAACAAATGAGAAAAACATTAAACACACAAACAAAAGCTTCATTAGTTGGATTAATTGGAAGAGTTAACCCTTTTAGAAAGATTTCAATTAGTTTACTCACAGGAATACTTATAACAAAACTGTACTTGAAGTCTTTTCCTGATTAATAAGAATAATCCCATAGGAAATAAAGAGAAACACGCAACTCAGCCCACCATCCCCAGAAAGGTAAATTTGGGGGGGGGGTTAATAGAAACAAGGAAAGCTTTGATTTTTTTTTTCTTTTTCTCTACGTGAAAACTATAAATTGAAGCTGAGCAAGCTTTCTTTAATAAATGTGATAAAGAAAAATAGGTGCACTTTGAATCCATAATGTTAAGTGAAATAAATCAGCTACAAAAGCTTACTTATAAGGTTTCTCTTATATGAGAAAACCAAAAGAGCAAAATGAAAGAGATAATAGGAAATAGGAAGCCAGTTCTTTGGCACATGGGAAGGAAACCAAGAGATGGAAGGAGGAGAAAGGGAAGGGGCCATAAAAAGATGTGAGATGCTTCATGTACACGTAACTTCCTTTAGGAGACCATACTGCATGAGGTTCAAAAGATGAGAAGTACGGAAATGCCATAAATAATACTAAGCAAAGCAGCTTTTTAGGAGACTTGGGAAATTACAGACAGGAATATGAATTCCATGTAAATCATATATTTTAACCAGGTTGGAAATTTTTTCACCCTTCCTTTATTCTTCAACAATTATTTCTGTGCAAAATACCATCTGGGTCTCTAGTAGCTAAGAGTGCAACAGGACAACATACACCCATTAAATGTAGCAAAATGAGGGCTTGAGTTATCCCTGGAGAACCAATATGATGCTGCAGTTTGGTAACTGACATGGATCTTGTTGGTAAGTCTTGTCAGAAAGATAAAAATGAAGGGTAAATAAAAATTAAAGAATGAAACCCATTAGTGCCTTTCTAAAAATGCTGTTTCACTTAATGATGCTTACAATAAGATGAAAATTATTTGTTTCCAGGTACACCATGTTCTGTTCAACTGACCCTGAGTTACAGGCATTTGTATAATTTAATGCTCAACCCATGGCCTCTATAATGGATAAGATGGATCCACACTTAGAGTTCACTTCATGGAAAGAAGCAAGGTGTACCTGGAACCTTTCTTGTCTAAATTTTAAGTTATTTGTATAGGAAATATATTGACTGTGACCAATTTTGTGCATATACATGTGTGTATACATGTGTGTGTGCTGATATAATTATAATTATATATTTATATTCATACATCAATATATTATATGTATATTATACATATTATGGTATTATGGCATAAGAGATGGATGCTATCATGTAGTTATAACTTTTCTACCATTGAGAATAGTAAGCCAGCCAGGCAAGCTCTCAGTAGAGGGGTTAAGAGACCTAACAAAAAATTGTGCAGTTAAAAAGTGCATTGGTTTTCAAGACTCTGAAATCCAGGGAACACAACTAGAGATAAGAAGTCAACTCAGCCTTCAGAGGCTATGTGTCTTGCAGAGACACCAACAAACCAGAGCCAAGACAAGTAAGACCACTCAAATCCACCCTATAGACACAATGTAGTGATCTTCCCTGCTCCAAAAAATCCAACTGGGAAAGTTCACAGATGACAAGGGAAGAACTCCAGGGGGCAAGGGCCAACACATAACTTCAATTATTATCTAGAATAATCTCAGTTCTCTTTATTACCATAGTAAATATCATACCCTGAGCTTGAAATTAAGATGATAATGATACATGAAACACAAGGAGAGGCAACATTTTTTAAAATGCAGGTATGACAGAAACTCGCCCTCTGTGTGCAGTGACATCAAGATACCAAGTCACCCCTATCCAACAGACACTGTGAAAGCTATTTGTTGCTTGTTTGAGCCCGTCCATGGTTCCTACTCCCCACGCTTTTACCTCTTTGTGCTCAAGCCTAAGAATAAAAGCCTAGGTCCTGTGCCAACATGCTTCTGTCAGATTCTTCTGATAGAAAGCACAAGGGCCCCACATCAATAACAGCGTTATAATACCGCTATTGCTATCTTCCATTTACAGCTGACAGATTCAACTCTTCTTCTGACTTCATTGCATCTGATAATCCTGCCCATGGCTCTTGTCCATCAACCTTCCAGACAGTAGAGAAACTAGCTGACTCTTAACTGAACCCATGACTAAAACTTTTGGGGGTTGATTTAGAAGGTTCATCTCAATATAGAACTGTCTTCTCATTCATGGATTTGGTAAACAACCTTTAAATTTGCTTGTAATAGGAGGAAAGGGGCTAAAGGTGTAGGGAAAGTGGGAAGGATAGGGGAAAGGGAATAAGGGGAAAGAAAAAAATATGAGAAAATGAAAAAAATGGAAATAAAGTGTTTGTAAATGGGGAGGGGAGGAGGGGGTGAAGGGAGGGCAGGGACAAGGGGAAAAAATGAGAGCCAAGACCTGTCATATAAAGGTGCAGGATCCCAATAATGAATGTAACTGTACTGTATACCCAAAATGTACCAATAAACTCAACTAAAAATAAACAAATAAATAAATAAAAATAAATTTGCTTTCTCATTTGACAAGCCTTCCTTTAAACCTTTACAATTATGCTTCAGAGGTGGAAGAATATTTTTTCACTTACAGCAGGCAAAATACAGAGAATGGTCCAATGTCCTATGTCAGTTGTGAGAGATGGACTTGGGAAGTATGAACAGAAAATAATTTACATTAAGTTTTCCTTTATAATAAGAATAAATCAGTGATGTTCAGGTGAACACAGTGTCTTAAGTCAACATTTGGATGGCGATAATTTAAGTAAAAAATAGAAACTATCAGACTACAAAGTACTATTGGTTGAATTATCAACTAAAACACTCTTTATGGAAAACATACACAAAGTATCTAACATATTATTGATGGACACAGGATGAACCATTGCTCAGCGGGCATCAAATCCATCTCACTAATTCCCTGGGTTGGAAGAAAAGACACTAACCCAGAATGGGGCCAATCAGCAGAGCCAAGGTGTGCTGTGCAAGCTGTACACTCTGGGGAATCCGTAAATCGACAGTAATTGAGGTATGCTATTAGAGAAAAGGACCATTTCAAAAAATTCCTTTCTTTATTAAAGGAACATAAGTCAAGAAACTTTATTACTGACAATTCATCTATTTTAAGAAAAATTAGGCAAACTTTTTGTTACTGATAAAAATCATACATAATATCTAATAAATGAGCATCTAGCACGCGGTAAGCTTCCTAATAACACTTATGGGAATACATTCCTTAATTTGACTACAGTTCACTGTTATACTAAATCTAAATTAAGTATAATTACCCACATTTAATAAGTGAGCCTGAAGCTGCTCACATAGCATCATGACTAGGTTCTCACACGTAGTCATCCTAGGCACAGACTGAACTAGTCTGTGAGCAAAGCCTCCTATCAATATCAATGTTTATGTGAAAGAAGCTGAGACCCTTATTGATACTTTGATCCTTAGAATTAATTCATAGAATGATTAAGGCATCTACATTTTAAAAGGTAACACATGTTTTCTGACGATACAACTGCTACCTTTTGTTTCAGAAAGTACAGTAAAACCTTGGTTTGCAAGCATAATCTGTTCTAGAAACATGCTTGTAATCCAAAGCACTAATGCAACAAAGTAAATTTCCCCACAAGAAATAATGTAGGTGATTCACTCTACAGCCCTAAAATATTCATATAAAATGGTTATAATGATGTACTATAATGCAAAATAGTAAAGAAAATTTTAAAAAATATAAAGAAAAATAACCAAAGGCATCCACACCTTTGAAAACCTTCATGCCTGTTATGAATGTGATGAGAGGAGAGTTACTGTGTAGGACAACTTCTCTATCACTAACAGAATCACAGCTATCTATTGGCTCAATTGAATCTTTTTCTTTTTGTGCAACTGTAACAAAGAACCTGTCCAATAACACTTACTTTTGGCTCCTTTTGAAGGTTTCACAAAAATGTGACATTGCATTGCTGTTAAAACAGATTCACTGCTCAAAATGCTATACAGCCTTATTCCAGGCTGATTTCTAAAAAAGTTTTATATATCTCTCTTATTTATTTATTTATTTATTTATTTATTTATTTATTTATTTATATTTTTATTGTTTGGTACTGGGGATCGAACTCGGATATTTGTGCTTGCAAGGCAGGCAGCTGCACCACTGAGCCAAATCCCCGGCCCCACTAATCACTTTTAAAATGAGGAATTGCTCTGTCTTTTTCTCTACTTCCTCTGCAGAGGAGTTGTCCTCCATAACCTCTTGCCAGTGTGAGCTGACCACCCACAATCCCACAGTGGGACAGTGAGAGAGAGAGAACAACCATTGGCTCAGCTGTGATCATGTGACATTTGGTATCATGTACTACTCGTATTGCAAGACACTGCCCATTTCTCAAGTTAAAACAAGATCCTTGCAGTCTACAGTTTAACTGTATAATAATCATACCAAATACTTAAGCTAAATAGTAAAATATATAAAGAGAATAGCTTCTTATGTCTAAGTTCATTTATTTATCTATTTATTCTGAAAATTTACTCAAGATTGTAAAGGACTGTGTTTTCCAGCAGGTTTTTTTCTAGTGCGCAACACAGACACCCTATTTTACTTCCTACTAGAATTAAGAAACATTAAATGAAAAAAAAAAAAAAACAACCTCTGGTTTTGTTTAATTAATACACACTACAGGTCCTGTGATAATGTGAACAATATTTAAGAAGACCCAATATTAAAGGCCAGTGAAAAACTCAGTTTGGTATGAAAAGGAAATAGACAATTGGCCCATTAACAATTAGGTTGACAGAAGAAAATCAATTACTCAATAGTATCTATAATTACACTATTCTGCTGGCTCAGAGTATAAAAAAATCAGAATAATTTATTTGGAGAAATTTGTAGGTGACTCCACTGACTAAAACAAAACCCAAACAAAAAAACAAACAAAAAAACAAAAAAAAAACCACCTATCTATATTCTGTTTTGAGAGATTCTGGCCAGTGTCTAAAACCCTGGAGAAATATCTGATGCCTCATCCCTGCCAGGAATATGAGGAAGAGGCAAAAGGGAGGCTGCTATAGAACTGAAATTTCCACCTCAGAACGATCACAAACAAGGTAAGGAATAGAGTGTTACTTTGAGTTGGAGATACAAAAGCGCTCAATCTCTTTGCCCCTCAAAAGATAGCTGGATCTTAGAGGAAACTGTTGCTACTTACTTTACAAAAAAATGTTTAAAAAATCATAGTGCCAGGCCTACGTAGAGCTGAAGACTTTTATATCTACAATGAATTACCCACAGGTACCTTGAAATTTAGTGCAGCTGGTTGGAGTGAGGCTTTTTGCAGTTCTTACTAAAGGTTACATTCATGTCTTTAGTACAGTAAGTATATCTGTCTTCCCCTACCCCAGCAAATGACTGGCCTCACTGTGAAAATCCCAACTATCATTTGTGTAATATCTCATGAGTCACTGAGGCTAATTATGTTAAGCAAGAGAACAAACTACACAGAGGTGTGAATTCCACACAGCAAAACTCACTGGGGCCATCATGTAGGCTGGATACAACAGAAGAAAAAGTGAAAATTCTTTATTTATTGAGAGTTTGGATATTTTAAATGTAGAAACAAAGTGTGAAACTAAGAAATCTGCTTTTCTTGTTTTTGGTTTGTTTTTTTATTTTTTTTTACAGCATCATTGCTTTTGCTTAGAAGCATTTTGTATTTGCACTCTGCTGGTTAGTATCTGTTAACAAATATACATGACAACTGTAATTTCTCTAGAGAAAGCTACTAGTATGCTTTGTTAGATCACAGTGAGGTTGCTAATTTGCATGGTCTTTTTGAAAAAGACAAGTAAAAATATCCTAGAGATTGATATAAAACCAGTTGTTTTAATAGATTAATGAAATCAGAGTATGTTTATCCCTAAGTTACATCAAAATTACAAGAAATGAAAATTAGTCAGTATCTTTAATACAAAAAAGGAAAGTCTAGAGTTGTGTTATATGAAAACTGCTGATTTTCTCTAAAATATGATTTGTATTAGTTATATTTCTCATTACTAAAATGCGGGGCTGCATAACTCATTTTGCCTTATTTTGTTTTATTTTTTTGAACTACCCTCCTGTGTACTACAGAATGTTGAACAACATCTCTTAGTAGCATCTACCTTTTCCTGGAATTGTGATGAGCAAATATATTACTAAAATTATTAAATGTCCCTTTATTGGAAGAAGGTAAGGTGGGAAAGAAAAAAAAAATCACCTTTGGCATAGAAAGGTGCTCTAAAAATTTTTGGCTATTTTTTTTCTTAAATTTTTGGTTAGAGCTAGGTAAAAATTATGTTAAAATAAAAAATATGACTTTGGTGAAAATTTGTGATTAACCCACATGCTTAAAAGTCAAGGCTTGTCACAAAGACACTTTTTCCCCCTCTAACTCAATTGAAAATGTAGGGCAGGAAACTCATTCAGATGAAAATGAAAACAAAATTTTCTGTCAGGCCAGCCTTCAGAAACTGAATGCCTGTAGTCTAAGTCTTCTAATGATTTTGGCTTTTCAGATTAGAAAAGGCACCTTCTGATCTCCTTTACTATTGAACTGAAGTAAACATGAAATTGCGGGATGGGACAGAATAGAGACCCCATACCCTGAAGAGCTTTTCCTAGGAATCATATTAAGGAATATATTTATAGAAAAAGTCAAGTACCTTTCACAACAATGACCTTACAGAGCAACCCAAGTCTCACTGCTGCTTTTCTACAGTCCCACAATCATTATAGGTCACTGTAAATGCTTGCTGTTTTGCCTGAAACTTCAGAAGCCAGTAGGTACTTATCACTGCTCTTATTTGAAGAAGGCATGACAACCATATTTTCCTGCCTGTGATGACTGAAGCAGACTGGACATTTGCTAGTTGTTTTCTTCCAAAATGCATAGCACTAAAATTATTTTATACAATTATTATGCACAAAATACAGAATGACTTTAAGGATGGCAGATCAAAAAGTTCTATGGATGGCCTTCTAAGCAAACCATAACTAGTAAAAACTAATCAGAAAAAAAAAAAAACTCAACTACTATATAAAATCTTTTAAAAGCCGGGCATGGTGGCACATGCCTGTAATCCCAGCACTCAGGAGGCTGGGGCAGAGAGGATCGCTGAGTGTTCAAGACCAGCCTGGGCTACATAGTGAGTTCCAGATCAGTCTCAACTACATAGTGAGACCCTGTCTCAAAACACCAAAAAAAAAAAAAAATCTTCAAAAATGTCTAAGGGCATAAGGCAAATGATACACTGCTTAATACAAAATGTCTATTAAGTCTTGCAAAGAACAAGCGTCCATGTTACATGAGTCAGTTATTCCACTCCCACACCCACTCTCTCATGAGAGCCCCAGGCAGGGCAGGCACATGACATCCTTTCTTCTCAACTCCCAGTTTAGGGCAATAGGGTCCCTGTGGGAGTGTCAGTTCACAGCACTTTCCATCCTCCCCAGCTCTGTGTTGCAGAAATTCAATCAAGTAGCTAAGAAATCTGGAGTTTCTTTTCCACCACACTATCCCAGTCATAGACCAGACACTGCTCCAAAAAATTAGACTAAAAATATCGGGACACAAGGGGCTGGGGATTTAGCTCATTGGTTTCAGGGCCTGCTTTGCAAGTGCAAGGACCCGAGTCAATCCCGGTAGCAAAACCTTCAACAAAGCTCTTTAGTAGAAGAGAGGTGCCATGTTAAGAGGTGCAAGCTGAGAAGAGCAGGGGTTATTAGTACTAAAGCTTGGGTCTCATTCTGAGACAGCAAATGTGTTTGTGAAACTTCAGAAAGCAAGGAGAATATATCACTGTTCTTAGTAATAGAAGGCATAACAATACTGTTTCCACTGCTACAGGGCGGGACTGCAGATATTTTGCCTATGGGAAGAGGTAGGCTATATAACTGCACAGACTTCAAAAACTTTCTCAACAATATTGACTTTCTTTGTAATAGTGTCTTGGGTAATCCAAACCCATGTGCACCCTTAAAAACAGTGGAGAGAGGAACAATTAAAGCTGGAAGCTCCAGGAAAACAACAAAGTAAACTGAAGGTGAACCAGAAGTTCACCAAGAACCAGGAAAATGTCAGATGAGGAGAGCTTTTTTCAGGTTAAAGAAAGCCTCCAACACTGACCCAGCGATTGGGACTGACTTTAACTGGCTCAAACACTGAAGCAATTGATGCCATGAGGCTTCACTGAAAACTTTAGAGCAATCAGTTGGCAATTAATGGAGGCCAGTGGCTAGGTGATCTCCACAAAGGTTAGACAGCTTAATAGAGAAATCAATGAAAAAGACAAAGAGATTTCTGCTAAAACCAGGGCCATCCTGAGAGCCTGTAGCCATGACATGGCTGTGCTGTCTTGGGAGTGGCAAGTGAAGCTGTGTCCTGCAAGGAAAATGAGTCTCACAAAAATGTTCTTGTCATGTTTCTAATCAAACGGAAGAAAGTTAAAACTATATGAGATTGGTCTGTGGGGTTTCTATAATACCTGAGATGTACAGTTTTCAACAAAATATTATTACCACATATATAGAGAAACATGAAAATAAGATGCAGACATAGGATTTTTTAAATACCCAGAGCATAGGAACTATTGTTATAGAAAATGAGATTCAGAGCCAAGTAAATTAGGCTTAAACAAATAAAGGAAGACAGGATGAGGATACCACATTTAAAACAGATTATCAATCCACTTAGAGAAATTTCAAAGAAGAACCAAGCACAACTGTGAAATTTAAAACTATGAAATTTAAAACTACAAAATTTAAAATGAAAATATTACTATGGCAGATAAATGCTACATCTGAGCTAGCAGAAAAAAGACTCAGTGAATTGGTAGATAGAGATTTAGTAATCTGAACAACTAAGAGAACCCAGCATGAAGGAAAATGAAGACAACGTCACATAATTTTTAGACAACTATGTATAATGAGAGCACCAGAAGGAAATGAGATATATACAGGAAAAAAATGGCCAAAAACCTCCCAAATTTAAGGGGACATAGTTACCTACATATCTAATAAGCCACCCAAATTCCCAATAGAACAAATTTAGAAAAGTGTACATGCAGACATATCATAGTCAAAGAGGTGAAAGAGAAAGACAACAAATCTGAAATGTACACAAGGAAAATACCTTTAAACAAGAAATTGTTACTAGGATAGAGAGTGAACTTCCCATCAAAGACAATGAAGGTGCAAAGGCACTGGGATGACAAACTCAAGCTGCTGAAAGAAAAATCTCAGTCAAAAATGTTATACACACGGAGAAATTATCTTTCACAAATGAAAGAAATAGAGACATTCTCAGGTGAAAAGTATTGAGTAAATTGGTTGACAGTGTTACAATAAGTACTAAAAAGATCTTTGGAGTCAAAGTTGATTCAGGCATTACTCTGGCAGTAATTCAAGTCCACTTGTAAAAGTACTGGTAAAGGCCATTATGTGGAACTGTAAGAGACACTTAAAGTTCATGTTTTGTTGTTGTTGTTGTTTACTTTTTCTTAACAGACAAGCAGTTGTATAAAATAGGCATATAATTGCACTGTTGGGCATTAACATATAGATATATATTTAACAAGAAGAAAAGCAGGTAGGGGAGAGCAGAGGTGTTCAGAAGTACAGAAATGACACCAGATGGGTATTTGAATCTACAGGAACAAATGAAACGAACCAATTACAATAAACAGGAAAAATTAAAATCTTAAGGAACCAAATTTAAGCTGTAGAATTTAAAAGTACAAAGGCTGGAATAAAAATATTACTAGGGAAGCTAAAAGCTGTATCTGAGCTCCTCAGAAAAAGAATCAGTGAAGCAGAAGATAGATATTGTCCAAGTCAAAGAGTAAAGAGAAAAAATAATGAAAAATATACAATTGATCGGTATATATATATATATATATATATATATATATATGTATGTGTGATTTCTTCATCATTTAATATCTATAAGAGACAAATGATGTAAAAGCGACAACTATGTACTATGACTGTTTTAACTTATATAAATCTGATTGTAATAATAGAATAAAATAGGGATTAAGAAGTAATAGAGGATATAGAGAAGTAATATTTCTATGTCTCATTACAATTAACATAAATCAGAACTACAGTCATATGTACTGTGATCAAAACATGATAAATGTTTACACAAACATTACTAAAGACAAATGTTCAAATACAAATGTTATTACAATAAAAGACACATTGTCATTACCCTCTCCCAAATACATCCTCTCACTTCAAATGCACACTTCTCCCATCGTTCCTATCACTTTCTGAAGCACTTCTAGATGTTCTTTCTCATGAGTGTCTCTGGTTGCCCTGCTGTGGTTGCTTTACTGAATCTATTTAGAACATTTACCTTTGATAGTCATCCTGAATTGGAGGAAGACCCTGATGTTACATAGTGCTAGATCTGGTGAATAAGATGGATGAGAACAACTGCAATGTTTTTTATTTTTTGAAATTCCTGATAATGGTGTTGGGTTATTAACAGGTACACTGAATGTTTAAATTGAAATGTTTTTTACAATAAAAGAGACATTCACAGTAAAATCCTCAAAATTTCACCCCTGGCTTTGAACACATTTTATCTTATTATTCTAGAGAAGGTGTTTTTTACTATAATCAACTTCTTTTAAAAGTCAGTTAAGTCCAGGGCCAGGGATCTAGCTCAGTGTTTCTGCCACCTGCCTCAGAAGCACAAGAACCCAAGTTTGATCCTCGGTGCAAAAAAAAAAAAAAAAA
>NW_022900921.1:18499663-18537657 GCF_012274545.1 Fukomys damarensis | reverse complement strand
GATATGAAAATAGATTATCATGATAAATTCATCAATTTTTCAGAATGATATTATAATTATAAAAATAATAACACCTTTACATGGAAAAAGTTTAAGTCTCAAATTATATAAAGTTAATGGTGACAAAACTTAAGGAACAAATAGAGAATTCAGCAATAAAAAGTACTTTGTCATCCCATTTTCAGTAATCGTTAGAACAAATAGAAAGAAAATCAACAAAAATTAGAGGATTTGACCAACACTACCAATTAGGCCTAACCAGGTGTTGGATATAAATACATATGTACACATATGCGAGAAGGAGAAAAAATATCTGAAAGTCCAAATTTTGCCTTAAGACACGGGAAAAACACATGCATAGAAAAGCAGAGAAAAGGAGAAAGATTAAAGTAGAAATTAATGAAATAGGAAACAGAAAAATAAGAAACAGAACAAATCCAAACCAAAAGCATCTTCTTTGAAAAGGTCAATAACACTGAAAAGTGTTCAACAATACATGAAAACAAAAAAGAAAGATGATGCTCAAATTAATAAAACCAAGAATAAAAGAACACTTTTCACTATTGGGCTCCCAGAAATAAAAAACAATCTTGGAGAAGAAATTCCATATCAACAAATTGGTAACTTTGAAAAAATGGACACTGTCTAGGAAGATACAAAGCAATAAAAGTGAGCTGAGGTGAGAGTACAAAACTTAAATAAATCAATGCAAAGTAAAGAAATCAGTCTGCTAATTAAATATTTTCTTCACTAAATATAAAGCCTGGACTTAAATGCGTCTACCGGTAAATTCTGCCAAACATTTGAAAGAGATTTGGTATCAATCTTAATTTCTTACAAAAATGGAACTACAGCCTCCTCACTTACTCCTTGTGTCTAGTTTCTTCACACCAACATAAGACAGACATTACAAGAAAATAAAGCATAGACTAATATCTTAAGAATTAAGTTGTAAAACCTGTCAAAACAAGAAAAACTAAAACTGAAAATAAATAAAAATAATTATACAACATGTCCAAGTGAGATTTAGTCAATAAGCTCAAAATGGTTAGTTGTATGGAAGGCAGCAGGTGCAACAACTACAGTATATCAATAAAATGAGTGAAAAAAACACCTTAGCCACAATAGATTCACAAAAAATATTTGTAAATTATGATTGTTGGGTATCGTGTCTTTATGCAAGCTAATAAAACAACTGAAAACACATATACACACAGGTGGTACACATACGCATGTTGGCATTATTTAATGTAGCCAAAGAGTATAAACTGTATATAAATGTGGATTAAAGGATATGATACTGGGATTAAAGGTGTGAAAAATGAAAGTCTCACCCTGGGTGTGGCTAGCACCAATGAATAGGCTTACAGGCTGGATGGAATGTAAAGGGAGAGAAGGAAGGCGGGCTAGCTCCTCATACTGCTGCTACTATTGCTGCTAGCGCTGCTTGCTGCCTTCTGCCTGCCCTGCCATGCTATGGACTATTTTATCCTCTCCGTTACCCCTTTGCCATGTTGTTTTGCTTTGGAGTCAGTCATCTATGATCTGAAACCTCTACAAACTGTGTGCTGAAATAAACCTTTCTTCCTTTAACTTTGGGTGTTAGAAAGTTCAAGAAAAGTAACTAACATATGCAGAGGGGGCCAACATAAAAAATGGAAAGTAACTGATAATGGGCAAGGGATTTCTTTGGTGGACAATAAAATGTTCTAAAATAGAATGTGGCTATGGTCACCCAAACCAAAAAATACACTAAACGCCATTAAATATTTTATACAATTTTTACTTGAAAATTCATGCTGTATTTTGACTTTATGAAATATATTACAATTCAACAAGTCTAACAAAAGTTTAAAAAGTTGAAAGCATTTAACTATAATTTACATATATATGTATATATATTTGCATGTGTGTTAAAAATTAGCTTCAATAGATAAATTGCATTAAGGTGGTCAGATGCATCTTTTTTTGAAAGCTGCTAGTGACGCTACACTTAAAAAAACCACAACCATGATATATAACTTTCTGGAATAGAAACTTTGTGCCTACTTGTCCAAGCGCCTTCTGTCTTTCTTAATTTTTTGGAGACACATTAGTAGGTAGAAAATTTCACTGTCTCCATTGTCAGATAAAAGACTGGAGCAAACAGAGGTTAAGAAAATTGTGAAATGTGATACATAAAATCTTAAAAAGCTGGATTTATTTTATTCTATATTTGTATCCAGCTATTTTTCATGAAGAAATTTAATGTTAATGCATCTGAAGGTGAAAAAGTCCAGTCATGTGCAGAAAGCATTTGGCTGTTTCTCTTCCCCTTGATTGATCTTAAATGTGCTTTGGTTTTGAAATTTTGAAAATGAACAGGCTATCATGGCTAGACTGGGGTTGTTTCCCTTATACTCCCTTTCTAGGCTGTGAGTTACAGAGTGGATGGACAACACCTTATATGATGCTCATTTTCAAACTGCCTGTGTCATTCCAAAAGCAGGAATTTGACAGAAGTATAAAGAAAGAATTAAAACTAAAAAAATCACAATGGGCAATTTTTAGCTCTGAAGCTGGGGATTCATTTTCTTAATTTTTATCAATTTAAGCAGAACATTCCAACCATCCATAGGACACAGTAACAGGTGCTGCTGAATCTACTTCAGGGCACAGTTTATATGCTGAGAGTAATCATAACTGTAGTTATGGAGGCTTTACCGTTTGTTTCTTGTCAGATTTTTTTGGCTCACTATCTCTGTCAAATTGAAAGCTTTTATGTTGGCTAAAAGACAAGAACAACACCCTTTTGTCATCAGTTTAAGCTCTTTCCCAATAAAGAGCACAATTTAAATAAAACCACTGAGTATGCTAGGGTAATAGCAGACGTACTTTAGTAAGTAAATTTGAGTGTACTAAAGCAGTGAATACATTACACATAGAGACATATATGGAGATACATATAGCTGTTCATCAATCAACTTTAAATAGAATAAAGGGAAAAGAGGAAAATTCCTCCTTGTATTCTAAACCACGAACGTGTAATGTGTACTACAAGAGTTAATTGAATTCATGAACTTAACGTGTTAAAAATGCCACTGCTGCCATGTAGTAAGATTCAACTACCAAAAAATGGCTCGAATTTTCAGATTCAGATGGTGCGTCCACCTGATAGCACTATAGTAATTAGCATTGGAAAAGCTGTTTGAGAAAATGTACACAGGAAAGTCAGGCCAATTCCATTCAAGGTCATCTAGTTCATCAGAAATACTGGTTTAAGTCAATTTTATCATATATAATTCCTGAAGATTCCTGCACTGGCTAACAAAATATACTACCAAACAACCAATGTTTATAAAATATCAAATCTTCCTTAGGTGACACCTCAGTAAGAACCAGGGACAAGACCCTGACTATCAGGGTTTAAAAGATGAAATTATTGAGAAGGCAGCAAAATACAAACAAGTGAATTGCAAAAGCAATTGACTCCCACCATCTGCTTAGCTTGTTTCTGCTCCCATTTTGCCAGGAGCCTTTTGAGAAGACATGGACCCATGCTGAGGCCCTCCATCATATGCTATCTCTCCTTCCCATCTGCGGTGCCCTTGCCTATGCCCAGTAATATCACCTTGACTTTGTCCTTCCCCACTGAAACGCACAAGGCAATGGGAAGGGAAGAGAATGTGCTTCGTGAGCCCACAAAATTATTGAGAAGGAAGATAGAATAAGCTACAGACCTAGCTCCACTCTTAACCAGGAATTACACGCGAATGGAGCCAGTCAAGTGGTAAGAAGAAAGCCCAGCAAATAGTACCTTTAAAACAAGAGAATCTGGGAGAAGAAAACAAGCCAGGGGCAAAAGAGTATGGGAGGAGATGAGCCACAGTGAAGCAGCACAGCATAGACTAAGCCGAGATTGGGGGCTGTGGCAAAGAGTTTGGTTTCATCCTATGTAGTTAAGGAAGCCAATGGGAAAATTTCAAGGGTAGAATAATGAAATTGGCTTGGAAGAAAATCAGTGCTATATCAAGAGTAATATGGGTGGAACCACATAAATTACAAAGAAAATCACATGTTAACATGGGTCGGCTTCTCAGAAAAGTTAAAACGATGACTGAGTTCAAACGTGGGAGAACAAGATTGCCATACCTTACTGCCTCACGGTGATGCCTCTGTAAGAAGAGTTTGGCAAGGGGATTAAGCTGCAACAGCTACATTCATCATGACATCATGACTATGATTCTCAGAGGCAGCCCGGCCTACTTGTTGTTTCTCTTTGTATGACTTGCATTCCTTAGTCACATTTTCATATTTATATTTTTGGACAAATATTTGCCCACTTCTAAACCGGAAACATTGAATCCACCCAGAAGATCATGATAGTGGCTGGGATGGCACCTTGTGGTTCCTGATTATTCCTATTGCTGTTTCTGATGCTATCATCCTGGGGTCAAATATGCTGGAAGGATATTGCAGCTCTCACAGTCATACTAGAGTGGAGCAGTGATTCCTTTTTCGTTAAGATAACAAGTGAAGGTTCTCCTTGTTCAGTGAGACCGACCACAGCATTACAAATGGCACCAGTTTAAATGCCTTGTACGACATTGCAGGGGGAAAACTACAGGTTTTTCAGAATGGAGAAGCAGCACAGCGCATTGGCTCATTATTAAAAAAACGAAGGGAATGTTTCACAAAATATGGTCTTGTGGGCTAAAGCTGTCTTTCTTTGTTCCTTCTAACAGCGGAGTGTGGCTTTACATCTCAGGCCAATTATCCTCCACCATTTTTCCGAAACTGACAAAACCTATAAAATGAGCCATGATATGATGACAGCATACCATTCTGCAGTTTACTTTGTTCCCTGCATTTGCATCTGATTTGGGGGTTTCGCTAGTACAGGTGAAAAATCTAACTATGTGGACAAAAGCTTTCCTAGTCTGAGGACAGCGTACAAAACAAGCAGTCACTAATTCCAGCTGTCTCTTCTCTCTTTGCTGGACAGAGCTCCCCAAGAAAGGGGCCTCTTCTATCAAAGCCCAACATCAGTTGCTGTGTTTTTCCCCCTTCCTTCTAAAATGACAGGATTAGCTGTGAGCAAATCTGTAAATTCTGCCACACTTAAAGAGTGCCTTCCCTCCATCCCGGGTGTGAACGATGTTACCTGAATTTTCACCAAGAGCTGCTGGAGCCTGACGTGCAAAACAAACCATCAGGGCATGTGGTATGATTTCACGCCAGCATGCTCTCACAGGAGAAGAGCAAAGAGTCAGAGACAGAAATTAATCGTGACTCTCCATCAGGCAGGCACTGGGCTTCCTTCAGGTTAACACTTGTTCTGGTCCCCAAAAGCCCCAGGAAGCCGAAAGACACTGTCCGGCAGGCTCCTGGTGGTAGCACTCCCCACGGGGAAGACGGTAGGGAAGTGTAGTTTAAAAATCAAAATAAAATCAAAATAAAAGGTCTGAGCATTTTCTGATTTTTTTTTTCTCATTTCCACAACACACATTAAATTCACTTAGAATTTCCCCATAATAAAAAGAGAAATGATCAGAGGAATGTAGACTAGAGACTGCTGAAAACTGATTTTCAGATACAGGGTAATGTTTTGCAAGAGAAAACATTGTGTCAAATGTGAATTAAATTTGAACAACAGCCTTTCAAATGCAAATCCTTTGGAAGAGATGTCATTGATATACAACCTCCAAAAACCTTTCAAAAGAAATAAAATGGATAAATGTGATAATTAAGATCTCTATTTATAGGAAAATGATCAGATCACATTTGTTCTGAAATGTTTTTGTACCTGAAACATGGAGGGCAGATAGAAAATGTAAGGATCGATTGTGAAATTCTCAGGTTGGAGGTGAAAAAGGAATGATAGCTTGCATGACAGAGGTGAGGATTTTCCTCTGGTATGCTAAGACCCATTATTATGCACCCATAATTGCCAAGGCTCCCAATGACCTCTATTCACTCTTCAGCAGGCGCTCTGGTTTCAGCCCTCCCTACACCCCCCACCTTTCCCAATGCAATGTGTCAGCTACTCTGCAAAGTGCAGCAATGTTCTGCTAAGCAGTAGCACTGAGTACAAGCTGCCTGGATGCCCCGGAATGCAAGAAAAAATATTCTACTCCATGGAGTTTTTTGAAACCACAAAGCTACGCACAAATGGTTGAGTGGGGAGAAAACTTAGAGACACATTTATAAGCAAATGAGACAGGACAGTTGAGCAGCTGATGATGGATTGTTTCTGAATCTTCAGCTGATCCTAAAACAAAAGAGTGGAGGTAGTCTGATGCCAGGTGGCTCTTAAGAGTTTTTATAATTTGAGGGAACTAAGAAAGGGGTGACAGGTACAGAACTTCACATACCCTTGTCTGCCAATTTCAGGGACAGCTGCCTCAAGAGAGGTTGCTCTTGGGTAAGGGTGATATCTAAGGTTAAGGGCCTTTTCTCATAGGAGAGGCAGCTATGTGAGCTCAGCAGGGGCATAATACTAGCAGCCAAGGTATGGGTGAAAGGATTCAGGCCAACTGTACAGTCCAGTTGTACATATGACAGAATTTAAAGACACCTCACCCCTCTATTCTCTATCATCTCTAGGTTGACATATAATAATAAATAATAATAAATTCTCACCCAAAATCTCGAACCTAGAAGAGAAGACACATTAGGCTATTCTCTAAAATTTACACATGACTATGATTTGCTTTATCATATCCATTTCAATTACAATGATATATTTCAACTACAAGGTCAAGCTTACCATGGGTATATAAGGGAAAATCCCAACATTTACAGGATGAGAAAAATCTTTGCTTAGAAGCTCCAGGTAGGCAGAACAGGAAAGAAGGACATCAGTTGTGTAAAGAAGATCATTTCTTACAAAGCGATGAAAGGAGCCTGACTCTGCTGTACAAATGTGATCATGGTTACTTTTACACAAGAGAAGCCATGGAATGAGGTGAAGGGTTGTAAGGTGAATGAGCTGCTAGAGATTTAGACTCGCTTTACTCACTAGCCAGGGTTTTTCTAGCACTCCGTGACCCAAGCTTCTATCCTAGAAGAAAAAAGCCTGAAGACACACAGAAGAGGAAGGGGGTTTTGGCAGTCAACACTGTTACATGATATGATGACTGTAGTGGGATTCTGGTCAGTTTATAAACTGAACCAGCAATTACTGTATGAGCCTTCCTTGTTTTGCACTGTCTGACCAGAGCTGTTTTTAATATTCTATATATCATTATGCTCCTTAGCAGGCTCTTTCTTAATTTCTTCAGGAAGCTGCCAGGGAGGCCATTCAAGGCATTTTCTTTGTCCACAGATGGAACCTGCCTACATTGCTGATGGGTATTTTTTTGGCCAGATTCGTCCGTGAGGTGGCCAAACATTCTAAGGACCATTGTGCTCTTTCATGATTTCTTTCTGTGGGCTCTTTACATTCAGGAGGTTCAGAGGGTTTACAGAACCATCTGAACTCTTAGAATTTTATTTGAACCAAAACCCAAACTTTGAACCTTTTATGGTTTTGCACATCACAAGCACATGTGTCTCCTGCATTGATATTATTCCGTGTGGTCCCCTCCTGACTCTTTGTCCCTTGAATAAAACTGAACAGTTAGTTGGAGATCAAAACTCTACCCAAGGGTCAGCTCTGATTGATGACCTTCTTCTCTGTAACAACCGCTTTAATTAAAGACTATGTCTACGAGCAACCACTTTTCCATAGGCCCTTGGATGTATTCTCAAGACAGATTTTGCCATCACACAGCTGCTGTATCTCCTTGCTCTGAAGAGTAGCAAGTCCCAGCAGATCACAGATCTTAACCCCATGACAGGCCATCCTATTTATGCTGGCTGCTAATAATGACTTGTGTTTAGAATGGCACTTTTCATCTCAGAAGCTCGCTCTCAGCACTCCACTGGCCATACGTGTTCTCTTTATTGGGGCTGCGTCTATGTACACCCACGTATCGCAACTGCACAAAGGTCTTGGCTGCTACAGCTTTAATCAGCCCTCTCTTCCTGTTGCATAGCTTCAGGGCCTGATCCCTGGATTAGTGGCACCACTGCACCCTCCTCTTTATCTTCGGGGTGTGTGGGGGGCCCAGACGGAACAGTTTAGAATCTAGCTTCTCATTCGATGCGCCGCTCATTAGGTTCTGTGTACATCAGCCGTGATGGTATAAAGCAAGTTGAGAAAGGCCTAGTGCAATACCTATTTAATAGTAGGAACTCTTCTCCTATTTTACTTCTTCCCCTTCTCTTCTTCCATCTAATGAACCAATTATTCTGACAAGGAAGAGAATGCTCCCTTCCTAGCTCCCTCGCACTTTGAGTCTTTATTCCCTGCTTCTCTAAAGTGCTGCCTAATTTGGCATAAGACACTATTGTAGGTTATTTTTACATTCACCACGAATTGTGTAAAATTGTTTCAGCACTTCGGAAAATTTTCCTTTAAAGCAGGAAATACCATTTTATCCTCAAGTGAATGACAGCTAAGATGGTAAGAAAATGCCCAAACTTGCATAATCTCACTTCTATGTATTTAACAATATTTCAGTTTGTTTTTTAGAACAGACCAAACACAAAGGAAGTACACACGCACTACATATTAATGGGCTTCCACATATTTTTGTGGAAATGCTTAAAATGCAACAAATCTAGTTTGCTCATTGAGGATTTTATAGCTATTCATTATTCATGATGAAGTACAATAGAATTTTATTAATTTGCACATTTACTTTATTTACATACACAAAAATCTGCAGCAGAATTACTACCAATTACCAAATGTTTTGAGGCTAAAAATGGAAGCAAATTTTAACTCTACTACTATTTCTCTCTTTTTTTTTTTTTATGTACCGGGGATTGAACTCGGGTCCTTGTGCTTGCGAGACAGGCCACCGAACCACTGAGCTAAATCCCCAGCCCTACTACTATTTATCTGAAGGCATTTATTTGCTCCTGTCTACTGGACAGATATCTTGATTACTGATAGTTCTTAAATGGTTTAATGTGAATTAGGTGATACTCTTTGTCATATTTGTTAAAGTATTTGCTTTATCTTATAAACAGACTGAACTAAGTGATACTGGTGCAATATCTTTAATTAGAAGACCTGAAATTAGTTCAATTATTAATCAATACTGAATGTCAGGCCCTTTGATAAAAAAGCTTCAAAACGTACAAAGTCTTTGTAAATAGGGAATGGCGGAGCAGATGAAGGGAGGGTAGGGGAGTGGGGAAAATAATAAGAACCAAGATACATCATGTAAAGGTACAAGATCCCAATGATGAATGTAACTGTATTGTATACCTAAAATGTACAAATAAACTTAATAAAAAATAAAAAACAAGCTTCAACACAAGCAAAAAACAGTATCTGCTCTCGAGAAGCTTTTGGGTGAATGAAGTACAGACCTTCTGAGCACAGGATTATCTTTAGAACATGTGAATTATACACCTGCTATTTTTGCATCTTAATATTTTTTATTGTGGAAACATTACTCCCAATTACCTTTTTTTTTTTTTTTTTTTTTTTGGTACCAGGGATTGAACTGAGCACCTTGCACTTGCAAGGTAGACAGTGGAACCATTGAGCTAAATTCCTAGCCCTTACTTCTAAAGACTCATTGGATTACTCATTCTCAATCTATGTACTCAGGAAGAAATCAACTCTAACCTCTTCTGCCTAAAGACTGTATATATATATCCCAGTCCTGGTCATTTAGGTCATATAAAAGAATGGCCCCAAGAATGAACAAACTTGCACTTGCAAGGTAGACAGTGGAACCATTGAGCTAAATTCCTAGCCCTTACTTCTAAAGACTCATTGGATTACTCATTCTCAATCTATGTACTCAGGAAGAAATCAACTCTAACCTCTTCTGCCTAAAGACTGTATATATATATCCCAGTCCTGGTCATTTAGGTCATATAAAAGAATGGCCCCAAGAATGAACAAACTTGAAACTTGTGAAGAAACTTCAAATTTAACATCTTGGTTCTCACATTTGGAATTAAATCATAAAGTAATAAGAATTGACTATGAGAAAACTATAAAGGCATCACTTAAATATTTTCTTCTATCTACAACTCAAGCTAGGAGTTCTACGCACCTTTATAGCCAAGTGAGCTAACACATTCATGTGTGTAATTTTACATGCCTGTATGTACTAAACTTACATGAAATAAAATACATACATGCATACAAGCATGTACAGTTGTATATATGTTTGTCCAATGTTATTTCAAATGGCATCCATGCTACACAAACAAAATATCTAAGAAGGCAAGCCTGAAGAAAAGGCAGTAAAATATTTCTGATAGAGATCATAGATGAAACTTTCATAACCCACCAAAAACACAAGTGGACACCTTTTAGTTATGGCTAGTGGTCAGAGTTCTGAAAAATAAAAGAATCAATTTCACCATGAAGTCATATTTAAACAAAAGACCTTAGACACTTTTTGTTGGAAAATGTGTATGCAGTATTTCTCTTCTCCTGCCTGCTTCTCCTTCACTGAGTACTTATTCATAGAATAACCTTATCTATAGTAAGAGTTTGATATACCCAGAGCTGCTAAATTACCTTTAGTGGGAATAAGAACAACTTTCTGAATTCATTCTGAGGTTCCCGGAGCCAGAACTGATAGCCTATCCAAGAATATAAGTAAAACTTTACTCTGAAAAGTAATTGTGCCAATTGACTATATTTAAATGTCAAGATAATAAAATATGTTGTGAATTAATGCTTCAGGGCAGCATATGGACTAAATGACATTTCATGATCCCTTCTATTTCAATGATACTATAAGGTGATAAGGCTGTTCTATCTTTTTCTGTGATATTTGCATCTAATTTTACTACATGACAGAAGCATTTAGGTCTGAATTTAGGTAAGAAGTCATGCTCCAAATTGGAGAGTACCTGCTGTTTGGACATTGTTGATTCTATTCCTGTTGTGCTGCATGTACTATTCTATCTTTCAGAAATACAGAGTGAGAAATAAAGGCCTATAATCAGCCCTTGTAACAGGCCTTTTTTATGCTCTGCTGTGTATCTTTTGACTTTATCTTGCTCTGTAGTGGTGAGCTCTGAGCACACTTTCACCATCTTTGGGCCAATAAAATGTATCAGGACTGTGCCCTGAGCTCACTTTACTGTTCTTTTTCTTGCCTCTAGACTTCTCTGAGTGCAAACTGTGGAACCTGCAGGAATTGACTCGGCTTTTATACTTGGGGAATCACAAAAGGCATAGGAGACAAATGCAGGCAGATAAATACATGCCTCTTCTTAATCTTCAGTGGATAATTCTGAGAATCATTTTACACAGCTATTCAAAATCTCATGGGGAGGTTAAATTCTCTCTCTGAACATGGAGATCTGTGGCAAATCTGTTATCTTAATACATTGTTTTCTGTGTCTTACCACCTCAACCATTACTCTGTTTTTCTAAATGTATTTTTCACACATACGCATCTCTCATTTTTTGCTCTGGGAAGCAGGAAGAACAAAGGATAAACAGTACTGTTTCAACTTTTTTCTTTAGAAATCATTTAAATATTCTTATGTTGTGAAATCTTGTTTCCAAATAACAGCATGCTTACAACTACTTTGCATTCCTGTAATCAATGAAAACTAAATAGAGTAAATGAGAGAAAACTACGTGCCTTTGAAACACTATCTGAACAATGACAACAACAAAACAAGACCTCCACAATTTTATAACTATGTTAGCAATCTAGACATTGCTCAACCTAAATATCCTATAAAAATTGTTCTCAACACTGTACTCCAGTAAAATTCATTTCTCAAAGAATTTAAAATCTAAAGAAACTTAGAAATTATATCCATACTATTTAGTAGTTGCATAACTCTTTGTTTGAATAGGCATTTGCACCTCTTCTTAAACACATCCAGTGGCTTGGTGATTATCGGGAGGTTCTACAATGTAACAATACAAAGGAACAGGTCAAATAGCATCAGTTACTGAACGAACTTTCCTTAAAAGAAAAAGTGACTTTGGAGATCTTCATGTTTTAAAACTGTCAAAGATTTTATTGCTAAACTGCCTAAATTTGCAACTCTGCCTTAACCTTTACTAGTTTTGTAATGCTATATTACATATCTCACTTCATAAAATTTCAGATTTGTCTTCTGATAAATGATTACAGAAAAACTTATTGTGCTGGGTCTTAGTCAATTAAAACGGAGAATATTTTGGAAAAGCACTTAAACTGCTCCTGATGCAAATGTGATACATTTTTCCAAACTAAAAGACTGATTTTCCGGTTTAAAGATCTATGATGTTTAATGGTGCATTTGTAAAACCAAATACAAGGAAGACAATAAGACAATAAGATCTTTAAAAAGTCAGACAATTTTATCATGCAAGAGAATCTCTTCAACTACAGAATGGTGGTATCTAAGTAAGATGATTTTTAGGGCTCCAAGTAACTGAAATTAATTTCTTTAGTTCCTGTACAATACTACTAGTTTCCTTAACTATGTTACAATATTCTGCTCTTCTTTATATTGTACGTAATCTAAAAATTGCTTTAAAAATATTTTACAGAAAGAAACATGTGCACCTTCTATTAGACAGTATAACCAGTTGGTTTGAAAACAGCTAATTTAGAAATACAATCCTAGAAAAATCAGAAGTAAACAGGAATACATTTAAATCACCATTGCCAGGACCCAGATTTTTACAGTAGAAGACTCAGCGGCTTTTCCCATATCTACCTTTGTTATATGAGTTGCCTTCTGCAGGTCACTTAATTTCTCCAGTGCTCAATTTCCACTAGATCAAATCTAGTGAAAACAAAAACGATGGGCTTGATAATCTCTAAGGACCCTTTCAATTCTAAAATGTCACGATTCTATAATTCTTTTGTAAGATAGATCAAAGCACAGATAGGCTGGTAAACTTTTCTTTGCACACAAGTATGATTATGCAGCAAAATCATTTGTTCCTGACCTTGATCTTGACATAAATAAAAATTCCATCACAGAAATCATAGAAAATCAGAAGGAGTCCAATTCACTCTGATGCATGCTGTGTTTCTTTTGAAAAAGAGACATGACATTTGGTTTAGGTTTTCTGAAGCTGCAATAACATCACAATCTGTAGGAGAACTTCACTAATAAGGCTTCAGGTTTATAAAGCAAGGAAAGAAAGCAGAAAGAATGATGTGTAATTAGCACATCAATTATTTGTGAGTCTGAAGTGTTTTAAGGAACTTAAAAATGAATATTTCTTGAAATGCTCCCAGTACTTCCTTGTCTTATGATTTACATTTTTAACTCACACTAATATTGTAGAACAAATGATTACTACTTAAAAATAAATCTTAAAATCTTTTTCAGTTTTTTTCTGTTTTGGGGGAAATCCAAATACATGGGTTTTGACAACAGTCTAAAAATATAATTTGATGGTGTATGTATCAGATAAAAGAGAGCAAGACTGAGGGAAAGATCCTTTTCCTTTTGGGAACATGCCATATCTTTTCTCAATAAAAAAAAATCATTACAGAAAAATAAAGACAAGCAATAAAATAAACTTAGGCCTTCCCAAAATCAAAATGGATTTTTTGCACTTTGAATGGGAACATTGCGGAATAGATTTAAACAACTTCCTTACAAATCTCTGGATCAGATTTCTAATTACTACATGTCTGATTTTATCTACAGTAACTTTAGAGAAGTTGGCAAAGTATCTTATGGAATAATAATGGCAAATGAATTTGGAACTTATGGAAAAATATGCCACCCATTGTTTGATTAATTGGACAAATCAACTCATGAATTAGCAGAAATGGACCTTCCAAACTCTCACATACCATCTTCAGAAGATGACTGTGAGCATCATAATGGAGCAAGAATTAATTAGAAGTTGTTTAACAAATTGTGGTGATTTGGAAGTAATGTTTTATAATACAATAGTTAACTATTCTATTGTATCATGGAAAATCAAAGATAATTTCTACACTATGTTTCACCATTTTTTGTGTTACACAAAGTCAGTTTTGATATGAAAATATTTTATATTATCTCTGTCACGCACCACAATTGCAACTACAATCATAACATGTACTGTACAAATGGAAATGCTTTCAAATAAAATTGCTTCAATTTAATAACATTTCTTAACTCTCAACAAGAATTTCTTCAATACAGTGGGAATAAACACCTCAAAGTCAATCAGTATTTCATGCAGGACTCAAAAATAAAATTTGTATTAAACTGAATTTTCTCCATGGTTTATGTCATAATGATTTGACCAAAAGATAATATATCTGTTCCTATGGTTGCAACCATGTGAGCCTCAGACAATGAAAACATTTAAGAAGTACAATGCAGAGTAGATGCTATAATAAAAAGTCTCTGCTGAGATTTGAGCTTAGCAAAATATGGAAACTCAGTCTTAGCTCTGCCAGTGTAGACTCTCATCAAATGGACTGTGACAACAGGAAGGGTAGACAGAAAAAAATCCACTAAATTGCTGTGTTTCATTTAACTTGCTGTTTCATTTCTTGCTAAATAATTTGTGCCATTACCGAGTTTAAGAGAAAAGGAGACTTATAAATGTATCCCTGTGCATAATGATTCCATGAGGTATTTCTTTCCCTTTTGGCTCACGGACCAGTACCATTTTCAGTGTGTATTTAAGTGCTGGAGGAGAACAGATTGACTTTCCTAGTGGAAGAAAGAATGTAACACACTGAACAGACAATCGAATAGATGCTTCCTTTATGTTTTATTAAGGAAAGTGATTTTCTGGGTGGGTGAGTGAAAAACATGAAAAAGAAAAGAAATCAAGGAAGGTTCAGTGAACTAAGTACCTTTAGCATAATCAGTACATAATAGAGTTAGCTTTTATTTACCCTTCACAGTATTTAAACCAAGTACTAATCAATGGCTTCTTTGACTTGCCTGTACAACAAAGCACAAAACACCCTGTCCAAAAACACCATATGAAATCCATTTCTTATAAAAATTGTAAATCTTTGTCAACTGAGGTTCTCTCTGCTGCCTTGTAATGAGAGTGTTTGACACCATCTGACACTTTACATTCATAAGGAAATTTCAAACATACCATGCAAGAGATTCACAGATTACTTCCTATCTCCATGAGGCCACTGGAGTGAGACAGAAAAACCAATTCGAATTGGGTCTAGCAGAATAGAACACAATGAAATGTTTTCCCACCTGTACTGCAGTAGTATCCTACTAAGTAAGGAATGTTAGATGATTAGCAGTAACATTGAGAATGGAAGCTTCTGACAAGGCACAATAACCAAACTGTGCTTTCCCATTCACAGATGCACTACAAACAAGCATTTTTTATAGAGCTGATCTTGATTACAAATATGGACTTTGTTCTATAAATGATTGTAGCATGCTAGAGGGCTAAAACAGAATATACTCTGTGAAACATAATTATTATTATATTAAATTTGGACCATTTTCTTTGGTGTTAAAGTATTTAATTTATTGTCAATTTTTTTCATAAAGTTTTTTTGGTACTTTTTTTAGGTACATCATTGGGATCTTGTACCTTTATATGTTGTATCTTGATTCTTACTTTTTTTTCCATATCCCTACCCTCCCCGCTTCAAGCCCTCCACCCTTATCTATTTACAGACTTTGCTTCCATTTTTCCTTTTCTCATATTTTTTCTTTTCCCTTCTTTATTTCCCTTATTGTCACTTATTTTTAGAGAAGTTCATAGAAATCCTAGAAAAAATAATATTCTTCTGCTAGAGGGCATAAAACATCCTATAATTAAACATAAGACTTGAAGAAAACTCTAGTGTATTAGCACAATAGTATAAAATCATTTTCTAGGAATTCTTCCAATGGAAAACTTTTTAATACTTCCCAAGACAATTTCCAGTATTCATTAGTAGTGTTAATAGTTGTATCCAAATTATTCTTAAAATAATATTTTGAATGGTCCATTTTTTGGAATGGTCTGAGTATTCACATATTTTGAGTTTAGTTATAAATGATCCTTGGCTGATTAGTTAACTGTGGATGTTAATAATGCTTTTTATAAGTGCTAACGAACAAGTAGGAATCCTATATTTAAGTAATTATCACTAAAATGCTCTATATTTTAGGCAGGTGAAAAATGAGAGCAATTCTCTGATTCCTAGGTACAGTATCAGTCTTCAAGGAAGAAAGACTTTGTTAGTATCTAAAAGCAATACTTAATACAAAAGAGGGGCTCATGCTCCAGTCAGAATCTTAAACAGATCCATTGTAGCTCTTTATAAATGTTTATTTTCTTAACAGAATTGCTCTGCTATCGAAATTCATCCATCTTTACCTAACCAGAGACTGACTGATGTGCCTCATAGATGTCTCAGTGTCTCTGAATACAGCATCTACATGTTACATTTTTTTTTCTCAGACCTCTCCTAGACTTGAATGAAGCTCTATGTGTGCTAGGAATCTTACCTGTGTGAGGAATGTTATTTACAACTAAACTTCCTGTTTCTTTGGCCTAAGATAATAACTGTGGGTAAAAGTTTAGTCTCAGAATGTCTAAGTCTGAATCTTCAAGCCTCAATTACATTTATGCAAGAATTTTTGAGAAGTATATAGCAAAAAGTAGCAATGCTTAGCTGAATGTTGATGCATACTAATGGAGGGAGTCTTCCAAGTGGCTATAATAAGAGATGTGCACACCACTGTTGAACAAGAGTAACCACTATCTGCTGTCTTTTGCAGCACTTGACACTGCCTGGCTATTTGATATGTGCCCGTCTATAGGACTGATAATATTTTTAATGGCCTGTAAAAGATATGACTGACCAGTGTTTTGATGTTTAAGATGCATTTGTGCTTCTGCTTTTTTGGCACTATCATCAATGTCTTGTTCTTATTTTCGTATACGGTTGCCTGTTTTTTGACTTTGTGAATCATTTGAATCCTTTGCACATTGGATACTTTTCCCCAAACTTTAATATACTCTGCATGGGATTTAATTCACTGTATGGCCAAGAACATATAAGTTATTAAATTTAAAATTTTTAAGACAATGCCTGGTGCAATGAGCTAATTAATATTATTATTACTAAATCTATATTGGCAGTGATTAATTCTATAAGGTAAACTAGATGAACAAGTAACAGGGAGCTAAAGTAAAGTAGTACAAAATTATTCACAAGCCAGTTTCATCTTTCCATATAGGGTACAATCTCAAGAGGATATCACTCCACCCTAAAATAAATATTATAATACTACAGTTAATTAAAGCCTATGAAATAACAGAAGTCACAAAGAAATTGGATAAGAATTTTTAAAACGCCAACCTCTTCCTAAGAAAAAGGCAGCCTACTTTCTTGCTCAACAAAGCACTGGGGAGAAGCAAGAAAGCTCAATGGATGTGGACAGCAAGCAGCCACATTTAGCAAAAATAGAAAGTCTAAGTGTATAGTGGTGCACAGTTTGGAATTGGAGGTTATTCTACAAATATAGAAATCTGTACCGTGTTTTGCAGATTTTCCAAGATATGCTTTGAGAACGAGAGTAAACAGTGTAGGACAGGTAAGCAAAACCCTTTCTGAGACACACACTATAAGCACCTTCATACTATTTGATAGTGGTGTGTGGAAGACAGAGAACCCCACAGCTAATCCTGTCTTTGCACAAGATATGTAGAAGCCATTGGGTACTACTGGAGGAGGGGTGGTAGAGTTGAGCTTCTATGTGACCAGAATTACAGGAAGTGGTGAAATGTCAAGGTAGAGATTTAGGAATCAGAGAACTTTACGATGCTCTAAAATAGTGGTGGTGAACCTATGCAAACATACCACAGCAGGCTGTTCACAAAAAGTTTGCTACCAGCACTCTAAGGACGCTCCAATGAGTAAGAAATGCTGAGTACTTATAGCTGTAGACCTGGAGGTAGAACTGAAAAGCTGAGAGATAATCTTAACTTGGAGGCACATGGAGCTTGTTGAAATCTGAAGACAAAGAATGAAACAAACATGATGCTTAGGAGAAATTCTACAGGCAGAACAGATTTTTCACGGTCTATATAGAAAAGAGACATTGAAAAAAGGCCAACTGTATGCTCTCTGGTTCCATGCTAAATAATTTTAAGTATCTAGTGAAAATAAATGTATCTAAAGCAATGGAAAAACCAAGTCTCATTTTAAATACAGAAAATTCTAGAATTAAATTGACACAATCCATACATGAATGAACAGAAGATATATGACTTAACATTATTTACTTTGGTCTTTATTTATGCTGGATATTCAATAAAAATTATGAGACATACAAAGAAGTGATGTGATGCATTAAAAAAAAAGAAATCGTGAAAACAGTTAGGTAAGATACAGCCCAGACATTAAAACTTTTAGGGAGCATCTTTATAATAATTGTGATAAATGTTTAAATGGTGCAGTAGAAAAGATTAAAATTTTTTAATAAACAGCTGGAAAATTTCATCAGGGAGATGGAAATATAAGTAAGGCCTAAACGGCAATGCCAGAAATGCAGAAGGAAATGTGACAATGATAAAAAAATTTTTGACGAGAACATAAAAGGATAAATAATAGTATTGGGTAGAATCAAGATACATACAAATCACTAGAAATAAAAGATGAACAACAAAATAAAGAACACAAGGTTTGAAGGGCAATAGTGTAACGTATGTGTAACAGATGTGAATGGCAAAGAGGGTCAGAAAAAGAAAAAGTATTTAAAGGGATAATGGTTTAATTTCTTTAACATTTCTAAAAGAAATAATCCCACTTATTCTAAAGGCTCAATAAACAGTAAAGTAGATAAACAGGCAGAAAAACATATCAAGGCGCATGACAGTAATGTTGCTAAAAACTAAAGACAAATAGAAAATCTTGAGCAGGCAGAGGAAGAAAATATATTTAGGCAAAATGATGAAAATGGCAGCTCACTTCTAACTAGAAACAGACAAACAAAAATAACATGTCAAAAAGAGCAAACCTTGTATTCCACATCCAGTAAAAACATTCTGAAAACTGGAGTGAAACATAGGCATTTCACGCAAACTGAAATAATTTGTCTTCAAGAAATTCTTCCTATAGGAATTTCTTAGGGAAATAGTAGCAGCAGCTGCAAGAACAACAGTAAGAAATCGTTAGCCTGAATGAATACCAGACAAATATCAGATAAAAATACAGTTTTTCAGTAAAGGTTTAGGATATCAGGGATAAATACCTCAATAAGAAGCTATATATGCATAGATAGGATGGATGGATATATTTTTCAAAATGTTTTAAAGAGTCTGTTTCATTTAAATGTAAAGCTAATGTGATATCCTATTTACACGGTGTATTAAATTTGGAAATAAAGTAAAAAAGTCAAAGGGCTAAGCAGTACAACTGTTTTATTTCACTAATTATTGGCAAAGAGGATTTTTATAAAGTTGGACGGACACAATAAAAACATCAAACTTCTATAGTAGCATAGAAACAATATACCGACACGTGATATAAAAATCTATAATTCAATAAAATGAACAACAAGGAGGGAGCAGAGGCATAAAAAACAGAAAGGACAAAGAAAATTCAGACCTTAACTATATCAAGGATACATTCATGTAAAAGGATTTGAAATCCAAATTAAAAGACAAATATTTCCAGATGGGACGAAGAAACAAGAACCAACTTCATTTTTTTTCTTTAAAGGCTATCAAAATCAAACATAAAGACACAAACATGTGAAAGCCTAAATAAGAAAAAGGTTAAGTCATACAAAAAATATCTTAAAAAGTTGTGTGACTATGTTTAAAAGTCAACCTTGGGAGAAAAATAGTATCAGATAAGAATTATTTAAAATTACAATAGTCAAACAATCTAGACACATAGAAACCTAAAATAATTGTGACAATCCTAAATGTGTGTACATGAAATACAGTATATCCAATACATCAAATAAAAATTGATAGGATTTAAGGGTGACACAAAACAGTTTCACAGCATTATACTGCTTTCACTAAAGCTGATAGAAGGAGAAGATAGAAGTATCAGTAGTAATAGAGAAAATCTGAACAATGCCACAAACCCCTCAAAGCTCTATCATGTATAGAAAACAGAGCCTTTTCAGTTGCACATGTAACATTTACTAAGAAGGACCATATACTGATCTGTAAAAGTTCAAAATATATTGAATCAAGAAGAAAATTAACAAGGTGAAATTTAGTTCTTTCAAATGTTAGCTACTCCCAGAGGACATCGCTGGAAAGCAGATATTAACTAAAAAGATCTCCACAGTAGCAAAAAAAGGTCCACTATAATTACCCCTCAACCTTCAGCAAGCACACACCCACCCCACAAAATAACATAAAAAATTAGAAAGAAGAAATAGGGCAACAAAATCCCTCCAGAAATTCCCAGATCCCCTAAAAATAGCCGATCCACTGGGAGAAAATAAAAAAAAGCTAAATATGATATGATATGATATGATATAATATGATATGATAAAAGAGGGAAAGAAAACTATGTCAATAGGGTGTTTGGCAAGCTCAGTGGTGATATGACTAAACAGAAAATGGATTTCATCAATTAATCAGTGAGCTTCAAGAAGAGACAAATAAATAGGTAGCTGAGCTAAACAAAATTAAACAAAACATGATTAGCAAAGAAGCAGAGGCCATAAAAGGGTACCAAAGAAATTTAGAAGATAAAAAATTCTATTCACAGTATGGAACGCAGAAATGACCTATATGAAAAGGAAGTACAAACTAGAAGACACGGTCATATATTTCTGATCATATATTTAGCACATCTTTAAAAAAGAAATTATGGGAAATATACATAACAACTCCTAGTAAACATAATTAACTAATCTAACAATGATTGGAATTAGTGAAAAGGAGGCACAGAAAACCTGAAAGAGCCACACAAAAAAAGAAACCCACAATATATCATAATCAAAATCCCAGTGGTACAACACAATGAAAGAATGTTACAAGCTGATCAGAGCAAGGGAACAAATCATGTATAAGGGTAAATCCATTAGAATTATAGCAGACTTCTCAACATAAAAAATAAAGTCAGAAGAGTTTGGAGCGAAGCATTTTGGGCCCTAAAAATATTTCCAACTGACATTATTATATCCAATTCTGCAAAACTATCTTTCATAATTGATAGAGAAATAAGATCATTCTAAGACAGAATGTCTCCAGAAATTTGAGGCCACCAAACTAGTACACCAAAAAATTCTCAAGGATATACTAGAAAGAGACAATGAGACCAACAATGCCAAAAAATCTAATGCATTATGTAAAAAGAGCAGTTAAGCAGAAGGAGAAAATAAACTGGCTATAGGGAAACAATGCAATGACAGGAGTAAGTCAATACATTTCAGTTACAACAGTCAGTGTCAATGAGCTCAACTCCCCATCAACACACATTGTCAGATTAGATCAAAAGACAAAACCCAGTGGTGTACGGTACATAATAACATTTAATAAAAACATTCATAAACGAAATTTCCTACAGAATTCACCAGTGATTCAGAGGAATTAACACATTTTAGAAATCTGTCCATATTTTGATTTTCTGATTTGTTTGAGTATAATTTTTCATAGTACTTAGGCATGGCCATTTGTCTTTCTGTAGTGTTCACTGTGATTTCATATATTTCATTTTGACTTACACTGATAGGGTCTTTTCCTTCCTTCTTTTGGTAAGTATACCTAAATTTGATATATTTTATTTTTTCAAAGAACCAGATCATTGTTTCACTATTCTTTGTATTTTCATTTGTCTCCATTTCATTAATTTCTGCTCTGATCTTTATAATTTCCTTCCTTATACTAATTTGGGCTGAACTGTTTTTCTAGAACATGAGGTGTAGCATTAGGTTATAAAGCAAACACTATGGGACATAAACAATAATTGTCATGATGGGGGATTAAGACATAGATCTGTCTGCCTAATTCAATACCTCTGGTCTCTTCAACAGACACACTCACATTAAAACTTTTTGGTACCCAGCAGTGAAAAGTCAGGGCTATAGGAATGACCATCTTAGTCAACAGTAGAGATTGCATTAATGAATGAATAACTATTCAGCTTAGTTCAGCAAATGTGTAACATAAAATAGGAAATACTATGTGTAGTTTTTTTCTAAAGTGAAGCATTATGTTTTGAATAAAAAGAAGTGCACTGGAAATGAAATCCAAGTTTGTGTGTGTCATCTTTGGTATGCATAAAATAAATCAGAAACTACATCTCATGATCTATACTTCATTGTTGATTTCCAATTATTCATGATAAAGAGTTCACGAGGTCTAAAAAAATTGTACCTGCATCCAAAGGGATACTGAGCTCTTACAAGATCCAAGAAATAAATATAACAAGCATGACAAAAATATTTAAATCCACAAGAATCAGTAAGTCCAATGATCCTTTGGGCCAAGAATCACCTTAGGATACGGAAAATGAGATTCATTGTTCTACAAATACTTGAGTTGCTATTATGTGGAAATGGTTTATAATAATATTAAGGAAAGTGAACTTAGGAAATCATAACTTTATTACCATCCATTCTTTCTTAAAAGTGTTTTCACCCACTTTCTCATTCTGAAACATGTTATCAGTTCTAAGTGGTAGAGATGAAAATCAATCTCAACCTGTATAGCTCAAGAACATGCACACTTAATTCACAATGCTGTAAAGAATTTTCCCCATCCTTTACAGCGACTTTAATAACTACACATATATAAAGGCAAATATGTATGAAATAAAATTATATTAAAATAAAATTTAAAAAGCAAAGAGAAACTGTTCATACTTATTAAATTGATTTGGTATATATTTGATGAGTTTAAAGAAATTAAAAAAGAGCTAGAAAATTTTCAAGTGGCACTACAAAGGAAAAGCTACTAGCAATGAGTAGAATTTGGATGGGCAGTCAAGAAATCATTAAAATTTAGACATTTACAAGAATATTTTACCTTCTATTCATTGTCTATAGTTTGACTAATGTTTAGATGATAGGAAAGCATATGTTTCATAACAGGAAAGTGGAAAAAACACACTTTTAACAAAAAATAGATAGTTACAAAGTTCAAATTTCCTCTTAATTTTCAAAAATGAGTAATTAATTAGAAGGACTTACAGTTGAACTAGAAATTCAGAGTAATAACTTTCTGGACTGAACACTTGGACATTGTTTTTAAAGTAATGCATATTCTACTGCACTAAAGTACTTTATTCCTCCTTGAGTGTATTAACATAGGAGGGTTACCTGGTTATCACTTCTCAGGAATACTTTCCTCACACACCAGTGGTAAATTTGGCTAACTGGCATAAATTAAAAATTAATAAAGGCTCTCACCCTCCACCATAGAAAATATGTGTCCTCACCCAAGACCTCATCTATAGCATCTTCATGTGTTTTCCCTTCAGTATGAAATGCAAACACTACCAGGGAGGTGTGCACATTTAATAACTCTACAGTACTGAGAAAAGCTCTTCACGGCAAATTTTCTGTGGACCACAGAAATATGGAAACGTAAGTGTGCTGGGCTTGATGCCAGGTTAGCTTCTGCATTGTGAAGATCAAACTAGCTAATAACTGGGAAAGTATCTTGTACTCTCTGAGGTCTACACCACTGATAGTTGACCTATTAGAGTGATGAATTTCTTCACGGCTGTGATGCAAACCATACATGATTTGTATGAATAGAGGGCACCCAAGTACATATCACCACTATGGGCAAACAAAATTGCACATATAATTTCTGGGGACTCATGGAGTCCCTCCACCAAAAAACAAAAAACAAAAAAACTACAGCTACGATTTCCACAGGTTCTAAGATAATAAACAAACCATAGTAATATAGGGAATTATTATTTTGAGTGTTATTGAGAAGCTTTCTAAAAATGGAGAACAGGAAGTCATTTCACTCAACTTCTTTTTCCTTTCTCAAGCAACTGCATGGCGATGTTCCTTTCTTATTATTTCAATAAAATGTTATGTTATGTTATTTATTTATTTATTGGTACCACAGATCAAACTCTGGCCCTTGTGCTTGCAAGGCAGACAGAAGAACCACTGACTCAAACCCCTGCACCATGTTATGAGTTTTAAATATAATTATTACAGCTAAAGTACTAAAAGCACCAATATTTAACATTGATATTTATTTCAATTAGACCTGTCTTTAATAACTTGTTTTAAAAACTGTTTTAATAATTCAAATAGATTCTTATCTCTTGTTATATATTTAGTTGGGTGGAAGTACTGTGGATTGAACCCAGAGCATTTGCACGGAGTTACATCCTCAGTCCCTGTTAAGATTTTAAGACAAAGTTTCGTTAAGTCAGTAAATTGCCCAAACTATGTTCAAACTTGTGATCCTCCTGCTTCAGTTTCTAAGAGTGTTAGGATTATAGATAAACACCCCCACACCTTGATGAAAAATACTGCTCATCAATGATTATTTTTAAAAAATTTTGGAGTTTTAGTTGCACTGAAATGGATCATGTATTATTTCTCTTCCAGTATCCTTTTAGCAGCTGTGTGTATTGTCAGTCCTTTCTAATAACTGACTTCGTAATGTGTTAGTGGTCTCAGGCACACATTACACTGGTGGACTGTTTTCATGGCAGTAATGCGCATCGAACCCAGGGATGTTGCAATGAGTTATATCTCCCAGATTATTTTTTATTTATTATTTCAAGAAAAGGTCTTGCCAAGTCACTAAGTTGCTCAGGGTGGGCTAAAACTTCTCGTCCTGACTCTTGCCTTGCTATCCTCCTCCCCAGAGCCCTGGGATTAAAAGTGTGTGCCACCATACCTGGCACGGACTGTGTATTCTCATAGCTTCTTGAAATTTAATTTGGGAATTTTACTAAAATTTTTAATATATATATCTACACTGGTACTTCTACTGAACAAATGATGTTTTAGCACAAATAATGCAACCTAGCTTGGTCATTAGTCATGTCTGAGATTCCTTTCATAAGGACCAGGGATTTACCTCTGTGGCAACATACTTGCTTTGCAAGCACAAGGTCCTGAGTTCAATACCAGGCACCGGAAAAAAAAAAAAAAAAAGACAGTCCTTTCATAAGCTTTTAGCTCTCTCTTCACTACGGCATTTTGATTTTATTTGGAAGTTGGAATTAAAAAATTAGAGCTTATTATATGCCATTGTGACTACTGAATGTGTTTACTATCACAAAAGTTTCCCAAAATTGTAGATTGGAAAAATCTAAAAAAGAAAATAAAACCCCAAAAATAAAATGTAAGAGTTACCGAGGGGCCTGGGATTTAGCTCAATGGTTCCACCACCTGCTTTGCAAGTACAAGGACCCAAGTTCGATCTCTGGGACCAAAAACAAACAAACAAAAAAAGTTTCTGAAGTGGTCTTCAATATATAGTAGTAGAGAAAGATTGTTCTAAACTTGAGGTCAAAGGTGTATTGACAACTATAAAAAGCAAGTTGAATAGTTTCATTTATGCAACTCTAAAGTTTTAAAAATGTTTTAAAGGATTATAAAAACAAAGTATGGGATCAATAATGAAAATTTAAAGAAAATCTTAAGGGCCCAATGACAGTTTGGTCAAATACTTATTGTATATGAAATATATTCCTAGTTTGAGCCTCTTATAATAGTATTTAAAATTAGAAAAATGAGTAAAAGTATCAAAGGTGTAGAGTCACTCCTTTTTTTGTTATTCCTTCTTTATAATTGACTATATTTGCTCAATTATACAAAGTGATAAAAGATTACTAGATACAATCTTTTTGTGCTATGCTTCTCATGTTTGTACCTGATATTGACCAATCTGCATTACCATAAGAGTGTGAAATGCATATATATGAAAATTCATATCTGTGTGCATATATATGTTTGTGTGTGTACATACATATGTAAGCACATATGAGGCATCTTTTTATTAATTTTTAAGATTTTTATTAGTACTTTTTTGCACTGTATGTAATTTACAGTCATCTTGTGGAGTGGATACAGGTACACAAAACATCTTGTCTCCTTTTTTAATTTTTATTTTATTTATTTATTGGTTTTTGAGACAGGGTCTCACTATGCAGTTGAGTCTGACCTGGAACTCACTATGTAGCCCAGGCTGGTCTCGAACTCCCAGCGATCCTGCTGCCTCAGCCTCCAGAGTGCGGGGATTACAGGCGTGCACCACCACACCCAGCTCCTGTCTCTCTCTCTTTTTTTTTAAATCCCTTTTCCATTCCCTTCCTCTTCCCTTCTGGCTCCTCGAATTCCTCTTTCACAATCTCTAACCTGGGAGAGTTGTATTATCTAGGCTGTCAACTACACACAGTCTGTTGTATTTTCAAGAATGGTAAAAAACTTACAGAAGACAGCATTGCATAACACATGATGAAAGGAATATAAAGTGGCTTCAAAAGAAACTTTACAACTCTCCAGGGATTTTATACATAAGAGGCTTAATTGCTCAACACTACATCATTTTAATCATTTTTCTCCAAGGAGTTATCAGTATAGGTTGTTATATATCTAAACACATTTACCATCAAAGAAAATGGACATAAGTCAAGTTAAACAGTCTTTGTCAACATTTATGTAAAAAAAAAAAAAGATAAAATACTTATGGATTTGTAAAATTATATTTACACTAGTTTTGATCCATTAAATTAAAATATCTTTCAAATAGTTTGATTCCCAGTGGCATACAAGTGATTTCCCTATAACACTGAGAATAGATTGGCTGGTAAGCATCTTCATATAACTCAATCTCAAAATATCTGTCCAACATTAAAAATGATGAACACGGCATTCAGGCAAATGTAACCAGCCCTTGGGGAAGAACTCATCCTGGCTTCGGCTGCACTGCTGAGAAACTGGACTATGTTATGTCCAAGTCATGAACTTTTTGGCAGTGGCAATTTCACAAAAAAATTGGCATAGAAAAATGATGCTAGTTCTTTTCCATAGATGAATTAACGAACTACAGGCTCAGATTATTCAATAACCTTTTTGAAAAAGCTATCTAGTTACCAGTGCATTTTTAAATTTAGTTGAATGCAGAGCACAACTGAAAAATACAGTGAGTTTTTAAATTAAAAAATTTTATGACAGTAAAAGACATATGGCCGTTAATCTCCCTGAAAAATACTTCTCCTCATTGTGCACACACTTATTCTAAAACTTTTGATGGCTTCTGAAACACCCCTGGAATTCTTCTTTCACACATGTCTTCAGTTGTGCTGTCATGGCTCTCTCAAAGAATTTAATAAATTCAAAATGTTTACCTTTTGTGGTCAGTTTGACTTTGGAGGAAAGCCAGAATGTGCACAGTGAAAGGCACTCATGGAAGAAGACATTCTGAAGTGTTTCAGAATGTTGAAAAAATGATGGGATAACTGTGTCAGAAGCAAAGGGGCGATTTTCAGAGGGATTAATGACAAGGTATCCACTGTGTATTCTGATCACCCTTCGCCTACACTTAAGACTCATCGGGACGCTCCTGATGTGGATTGCTAGAATTACACAGCACACCTGTTTCCAAACCCCCACTCTCTCAAAATTTCAAATTTACAGCTCAGAGAATATTGATTCTGAACTCATGTGATACTGACAAAGAGCTATAATCACTGCGCCTCAGTGGAGGGATGTGAGCAGGAGGAACACAGGACCCAGTTAGGGACTGGGATGGGGTTGGCTAACTGAGAATATCAGGGATGTGCTCAACAGTTTGCCACGATCCATGGGTGAATATACAAATTTCTCTAGGAACTTTGTGACCTGATCCTATTAATGGGTAAAAAAGACTAGGGGTTTTCTGGAACTTCAGGAGAGAGCAAAAAAGTGAGATTTGGTCCCTTTCTTTGGGCAAGGAAGAATTCTAGACAAATTCTGTGCACTCAACCGTCAGGACACTGGAGACCCTCCTAACTACCTTAAGATTGTTTAGCCACAGAATTTAACATTCTTTGACTGCAAAAGTGGCTGAAATACTGAATTTATTAATAATTTACTGTTGGAAATATTTTTGGGTTGGTAACTTGTAATAGATAATGTAGCTTATATGTAACACGTAGTAGCTATAGATAAGCTTTAAACTTTCAACCCTTTGTTCTGGCTGTAAAATGTCAGTTGGACCCATTTTGGTGCTTTTTATTACTGCATCAAAACCATGCTGTGAATTTGTAGCTGCCATAAATGCTTAATGTAAGAGCTCATTGTGCAATAAAGTGTCAGAACACTGTTTTTAAACACGTTTTTAAAGCAACATTTTACAGCTTACATTTTTTCCCACTGCGTACTATAAAAGTACAGATTTTCAATGTCACATTCATGAGTGCATAATCATTCCTAGGAAAGCCAAGTATGATGAGAATTGAACAATTCCTCCCAACCTTTCCCTAAGCCCTGCCTTTTCTCTCCTCTTTGGATCGGCCATTTTTGCCCACCCCAAAGGCGAAAACCCCCACGTTCAACGAACATGGTGTACTCAGCATTTAATTCAGGTACTTTGTCCTTGATCATTTAAACTTAAAATACAAAGTTAAGCACAAAGAAAGAGATGTATACCTACAACTCAATTCAGTTTCTTTGTGTGCCATAAAATAACTGCTACGTATTTATCATCCCAAATATTCACTTTTTAATTGAAAGAATATTTTTCTTTCATTCTTGTCAGAGCTGTAATTTTCTTTTCATGTAAAGTCTTCTCTCCTCATAGTAATATTGTCATTCTCTCAGAATTTAAAAAAAAAATTGCTTTACTTCACTCGGTCACCTCATTGACATTAAGCACTGAGCATGCTCTGAGTTGTGCTTTTTTTTTTTTCTCCTTTTTTCTAATATTTCTCTTCTTGAATTAACTGATATTCTTTGTGGCCGAAATTTTCTGGTAATTAAACTGTTTCTGTGAATAGAATTTCCAGTACCAGACTACTTCATTCTTTGTCCGGCACAGCTTTGTCATTCATTTTTTGTTAGTACAGGTTAATATCACACGATTTGGGGCTCATTTTGGGGGACGGGCAGATGCATTTCATATGTCTTATCACGTTCAATCATTTTACTCCCTCTCTCTTTCCTGCTCCCTTCCCCTTATCTCCTTTCTTCTCCCCCAGAAGTGTAACTCCTGGTTTCTACTTCTCTTCATTTTAATTATTTATGTGTTAGTTTTGTCATATAAGAGAAAACACGATGTTTACCTAATTTAATACATGGCAAATTTCACTCAGCATCATGGTTTCTTATTGCTTAGATAAGGCAGGATTTACTCTGAATTTCTGCCTGTGACTGACAATATCCTCTAACCATAGGTGCAACTGTGTCACCTCAACCTGTTAGACCATCTCTGCCTGTCATCCACACAGCACTTCTGGAGTTGACCTTTCAATATCTCTGCAGACTGATTCACAGCGTTCTGCGGGGGTCGCAGATGAGAAAATATCCTTGTTGTATAATGATGCCCCCTTACCCTACAAATTATTGTACAGGATTCTTAAGAGGTTTTGCTTATTATTTCTCATTATTATATTCCCAGGAATTTGGCACAAGGCTGAGCACAGAGAAGGCATTCAGTATCTGCTGAATATATGAATGGATATATATGAACAAATTATTTTTTAAAAATCTCCTCACAGTAATTTCCTAAAATAGATCCAAGAAGTTTAAGATTTGCAGTAATAATTTAGTAATAATAATACTACTAGTAGTAACAACATTACTAAGGATTATTATTTATGCAATTAGTAACAAATTTCACTCAGTCAAATCTAAAGTTAATCCTCTAAATAGACTAGATAGTTGAGTCCAGAGAAATGACTCAAATCTAGCGTTTAGGAAGATTTCTCCTTGAATCGAGTCTTTTTCTTCTTACCCAGAACTGAAACTTAAAGTTTCCTTTTTTCTCTAACTCTAAACACAAAATCAAGGCATTGTAGAAAAGATAAGAGTATTTCTGTGGAATGGACTGGGCAACCAATTAACTTCATTGACTGTAAACCTAGCTACACTAATTAACATATTACAACATAATGACTTTCACAAGAGATAATGTCCTTTGAAGCTACTGCCACCAAGGAAAACAACATGAACTTTTGAGCTTCCTTTGGTAAACATGGAAATAAGTTGGTGATTCATTCTTATTCACAGGAAAGCATTTGAATTTTTTTTTAAGTCCAGTGAATGGTGCCAACCATAAAATGCCAGAGATTAAAAAGAAAAGCAGACATATTCAAAGAGACTTAAAAAGTTATTTTTACATTCCAAACATTTTTTTCTTGTTTTGGCCACATGGCATGTATCTGTTTAATATGCATGAAGTTGGCAAAAATATTTTTTTCCTGTACTAGCGAGTGACAACTTAAGCATTTGGAACATACAACATTTTTCAGTATTCTAAAGTGTGATGATTTACTACCCATTTAATATTTTTAAATGTTTTCTAACTGGAGAGAATGACGCTTTACTTAACCCTAGTGACAATGATTACTACCTGAACTTTTTCATTTATAATTTTTAAATGCAGAAATACCAATGAAAATCACATTCTATTAGAGAATAAAAAGGAAAGATCAAAATATTATTCTCTCTTCAGTTTCCTTAGCACTAGCTTCCATTATAGAGAAAGAGACAAAGACCGAGACCAAGACAGACAGACAGAGGGAGAGAGAGAGAGACAGGGAAACAGACAGAGAGATTGATTTTCTGACCTCTTAGATGCAGAGCACGAGTGTGTATTTAATTAAGACATGATTTTTTAATTATTTTTGTTTTAAATTTTCCTGCAACTTTATCAGCTAATAAGTCCTACCTCAGGAATCGAACCTGGATTTACTTTGCTTTTCTTAAGCTAAACTGTATAATTTTATGTCTTTGGAAAGATGAATTGAAATTAATGAATTACTTTTATTTTATTTATTTAGTTTTTTAAATTTCATTGATTAATTGTTCAACTCTTGAAATTCTGGTTAGGGAGTTAAGGTTTTAAAAATGGTCCAAAAAGAATATTATCCCTTGAGAATTAAATATTCCATATCTTTTATTCTGAAATATTAACTGGATAAAAAAGTGAGAACAGTTTGACAACCGTGTTCTAAAATTCTATTTTCTATTTGGTTAGAAAGGATATAGACTATCATAGTTTGTATAACTATATTATTTAAAGACTCAGCAACATAAAAGACAAAAAGAGGTGTTACGTTGGACAGAAAGAAGCTTCTCAGGGCAGAGCTCCCAGGATAAACCAGGAAGCAGACCTGGGTGTCACAAATTATACTCAAGATGGCTTCTGTGTTCACAAAGCACATTGAAAGGGATCCTGGTGAACTACCCCATTCTGTACCATTACCATGAAGCAGAGAAAGCATGTTGTGGTAAACTATCGTCAAATACAACACATTAGAGGCCATTGCTTTGGATGAAGCATCTGCACTAGGCCCAATAGACCAAACCAAAATGAATCACTCGTGACAAAGTCCAACGTAATGAAGCCAAAGCTAAGTTTTTTTGTTTGACTTTCCGAGAAAGCAAGAAAATTACAGATAAAAGCCAAATCTCCAAATGAGACAGTTTTAGCAAACAGAGTAAGGAAGTCCTCTTGCTTTAATCTTCATAAGGGTAAATCCTGAAACAATCAATCTGCTTTTTGTTTTCTATTTCTGTTTTTCCTTTTTGTCTATAAAACCAAGCTCTACCACTCAGCTCATAGGAACTGTGTTACCTAACTGTGCAATCGCAAATAAAAGACAATTAGGATCTTCAAACTAAACTTGTCATAATTTTGCCTCATTATACCATCTAATGCTTTACACAGACATTTCACCTGAGTATAAAACCTCTGTTCCTATCCATCTTACATTACTATTTTATTCTTGCATAGATAAGGGTTACATTTGTCTCATTTCTCTTATGTCAAAACAGCTCTCTATTTGTTAAACAAAGCTGTACTAAAAAAATTTATTATGATTTAAAACACTTTTATTTTTTATGTTTTATATTTTAGGTGTGTTGCCTTTCAAGATGGGCAACCAAATACCAAGATCAGCAGTTGGTAGAGGTAAAGAGCTCATTTGCTCCTCATTTTTCTCACTTATTCAACAAGTAGTGTAAACAGCCAGGTACTAATCTAAGTCCCAAGGTAGAGCAGGGAGTAAAACAGATAAATCTACAGCAGTGATGGTGAACCTTTTAGAGACCAAGGGCCTAAGTTGCAACCAAAACCCACTTTATTACAGAGTGCAAACACTGCATTAAAGTTTAATACTGAGCTCTCAATTTTGAAAAAACAAAAAACAAAGAACAAAACACAATTCATACACTTGGTATGCCACTGTGACGTGTGTGTCAGAGCTTTGCTACCTCTGACATGCTGGGCGAAGGACCATCTTCAATACATTATGGACTGGGTGGTTATAAGAGAAATAAACATAAAGTAAAGGTTGGGTGACAGACAGATAGAATTAATAGTTTTATTACTGAAACTGTAGAAACAGATTTAGCTATTTTAATCTAATAAGAAAGAAACACAAGTTCAGAGTTCACCAGAAGTAGGAAGCAATAAAAATCAGATGTACATTTTCACCTCCCTTTAAGGATTTACAGTTCTAAATAATAAAGAATGTATTAGTCTTGGACACCGCTGTTTTAGATCTTGCTCATAAAAGCAAAACATTTATTTTCATTGCAGAAATCAAAGAATAAATGTTGAAAACAACCTAAATTTTCATCAAGCTAAGGTTTAAATAAGTTGTGATTCACCTACCCTTTCAAAAGAAATCCTCCATCACACTTAAAAACATAAATAATTTATGTACACTCTGAAAAGTTCTCCAAAAATATTGTCTTACGAAAAGACACGTTACATAAAAGTGTCCAGCAGTTGACTTTACTCACGTCAGACATTAACAGTACCTGTCTCGCCGTGCCTTTCACTCATATATTCTAGAAAACCTTCTGGGTATTAATAAAAACTGATAAAAAGAACATGTGGTGATGAAATGACCAAGGTGAGCAGCAGGGAGACTCTGTATAACATCATAAAACAGTGGGTGACACACTTTGCATTGGACTGCTCAAACTAAGACAAAAGTTTGTTTTCAAAAAAGTGTTTACCACATAACTATTCTAACCAAATATGAGTCCTAAAGTTGTAAGAGCAGCCGCATCTGCATCTCTACAGTACCTTTCATGTGAACTGTCTTAATACTTTTGAAGGTAATGAGCAATTACATGAAGAGAACATCTTCTGAAATTTAAAGGGTAGGACCATAAATTTGCTTTCAAAAATGTACTTTTAAATACCTACAGAAAGTTGTATGGTTTGCTTACCTCTGTCATACTATTAACTCCTGGTATGACTAACTACTGGCATTGCTACAAAACCAAAGCAGTAACGAACAACAGCAAAGACAGTGGAGGGGGTAGTTAAATCACACAAAGCAAATATAGAACTGGCTTAAGCCTGTATACAGGTCTCAACCCCATACCTTTTCCAATACTGAGGATTGAACACAGGGCCTTTCCACTGAGCTATATCCTTAGCCCATAAATCAATCAATCAATCTATCTATCTATCCATTTATCTATAAATATGTATATATACACATACATATATGTATATATAAGTGTGTATATAAATACCACTACACATGTGTATATGCATGCATATGTGTGTATACAAATATCACTACATATGTCTCTATATATTTCCACATATATGTATATATTACTATATAATATATATTATATTGATGTTATATATATATAGTTTTAAGCCAGGGTCTTGATAAGTCACTAAATTGCCCAGGCTAAGCTCAAAGATGTGGTTTTCCTGCCTTATTCTCCCAGGGGGTTGGGATCACAGGCATGTGCCACCAGGCCCAACTCGTCGGTAACCCTTTCCCTTAATGAGATGTTGCTGTTCCTGTCTCAGTAGTGCCCAAGCTTCATGCGTTTGGAAGGTTACTGCATTTGGAGGAGGCGATACGTAGAGTTGCTCCTCACAGTTTGATGTTAAGAGGTCGGGTCTAGTCAGAAGAGCCAGTCAGTGCAGGCATGACTTGGAACGCTGTATTGCACTCCCTGACTCTCCCCTCTCTCTGCTTCCCGGCCACAATAATATCAGCAGCTTTCCCTCTACCCAGGTCCTTGCAGCATGGCACTTCTGCCTTGGAGCCAGCTGACCATGGCTTGTAATCATGACGGTATCCAAAACAGACCTTTCCTTTGCTGAGCTGTGATCATCTCTACAAGGACAAGAGTGACTAAGACATATGACAAAGCATTCCAATCAGTATATTACTGAGTTCATAACTTTAGCAGCAGAATTATTAGAAACTTCAAATCATAAAAATAAATTAAAAATAAACTATATTCATTAAGCTTTTAATAACAGAACAAGCAAGGAATCTGTAAAAATTTATTTATAATTTGGCTGTTTTATGGATCTCTAAAATCATCAACTGAGCGGTTTTACTGGTTGTCAAAAACAGTTGTACCTGTATGAACTAACACATAGGTGCTCAGGTTAGAAAGCTATTCTTTCATTAAATGTACATTTTCCATTGGACCTGTGTATCCCAAGACTACTTTACAGTAAATAAAACAGTTAAAGTTGGTTTTGATTAAACATCTTAGAAGGGACCGTTGCTCAGAGAACATAAACTAGATGAATGATCAGAACCTTTATGAAGCAAGGTAGAAATAATTTCTCTCCGGCATTCTGTCTTATTATTCTATTAGTGCAGCGTGGTTTTGCTCAGATTTGATTCCTTTTCAGCCAACCAGCATTCTCATGCGCAGTGTTCCAGTCAGGTATAATTCAAGCAGCATTGTGACAGTTTAAGAACAGGCTTTGGAGACTCATGTGCTGCTGCTTCAGGGCCATGCATCATTAAAAGATGGTGTCCCGATCCTCAGGTGGACCTGCTCAACTGAGTTCTTAGATGCCAATACACCAAGCAGGTGACTAGTCTCTTCACTGAGTGGAGAACATCCTCCTCTGGAAATGGGATCGATTATTTCAGGCTGCCTCTTACACGTGCGCCCATGATTTTTCCCACTAGAGACGAACTGAGTCTCTGATTGTGGAGGAGGACACAGCTTTCAGGAAACTGTGAGAGACGAGGTGTTCCTACAGCTGTGTCTTCCGAATTCCATTTGAAATTGTGTATATATGTATGTGTGCGTACATGGGAAAAAAGCCCAAGGTGTGTGCTGAAACTCTAGATTTGGGTCGTGATTTTGGCTTCCCCTGTGGATGGTAATCTAAAAACACAGATGCTTCTAGAGGACCATTCAGCAACGTGATAGTCTAGAAATTCAATTTCAGTTCCGGAGACCATGACAAGCCTTATCCATCAGAGAAGCTAAAGTGAGAAAGTTCAAAGAGCCAGGCTGAAATCATATGAGAGCTGTATAGTTCACAACCTGTCGCAGCCATTTGATAAATGTGGGTGCTTGGCCAGAGCTTGGGAATTTCCAAGAAATGGACATATTGAAAAGAAGGGAAGGAGAAAGTGAAAAGGGAGAGAAAGAGGGAGACAGAAGAACACACACAAATACATAAGTAAATAAAAGCAGAGGCCACCACAGCAAAGGTCTCCAGCTGCTGCTCCTTATTTTGAACTGTATTTCTTCTCATGCCTGTCTCCTTGGCTTGACTGGCAGGGTTGTCAGGATGAGAGGAAAATCACCAAAGTAGGTAAGGCACTAGTTTCTTTATCACTCGCAGTGACAGAATTGACTATTGCTTTTGTTGGCTCGTTTGTGTGGCAAGATTTCCCTATGTCACTTTCATCTCAGCATTTGTAATTAAACTTCAAATACAATAGGAAAAAGAAATTGCAAGTGGCATATAACTGGACTGACTGCTGTAGCATTTTTATACTTTTATAAATTTCTGACGATGATGTTTTCAAGAACCTTAAAGAAAAAGCAACACATACTTTGGAAGTAGAAGAATGGAAATGAGAAACAATGTGTACAGATACCCAAGGGAAGCTTTATACAGGTTTGCAAGCCAGAGTGTCTTCTAATATTGTCTGTACAACGTAGGATGCAATACACAAGAAGGATCTATCTCTGAATGATTAAAACTGATGTCACCTCTCACAGGATATACTGTGTCTTGGCTGAATTTATACTGACCCATGTGCAAGCGGCCTGGATTTTACTACATTGACTCACAAAAAGCAAGACAGGAAGCTGCCATTTCTAGGGTCAAGAGAGACACAAATTCTACACAGGCAAGGGGCACAAACAGGAAGACATTAATTCATTTTACCTCTGCCATTCATCACGATGGAATACCCAAGAAAGTGCATTATTTTCTTTACAAAAGTATCTCTCAGGGTTAACCTGCTCTCTTTCTCATTAGCTTAGAGAACGTGCTGAAAGCTACATTCCTTCCCACATCTTCACATTATAAAGGAGCCCAGAAATATATAGAAATAAGCTAATTGGCTAATCAGTGTCCTCTACAACACATGATCTGGCATCTCTCAGGAGTGACGGGCTGAGGTTTCTGAGGTAATCAAACCTGTAGCCTCCATAACCGAAAATTATTTGATAAATGTGTGTTTTCTCACTTTGCTTAAAAGGAAGTTATTATATGAGCAGCTGCCTTGTGAATGATATTAATGCCAAAGTGACCTTTCTGTTACAAAATAAAATGAGGCCAGCTTTTGATATTAGACTAAAAAGTATTGTTATGCAGCAGGAAGTGCGACCTGTGACTTCAGCAAGAAAAATGATTTATACAATAAAATGCAGAGAGACAGCTTTTAAAAATGCTAACACTCTTTTTTTCCCCTCAAGAAAAAATAAACAGAAAATAATGATATATGTATTTAAAATATAGAAAGTATCCCAAAGAGAAAAACCCTTCAAGGAGCCATCACAGGAAATGCTTACAATTTCCATACATGTGGGCAGAAATGGTGGGAAATGCATATTCCACCAAGGAGCTTGAAGCACTACCTAGTTCAATAATTTACTGCACCAGAGGACTCAGGCAAATAGAGCAAGAAAAGGTGATATAACACTCAGTGATCAAGCTGCCTTGCTCAAAGAATATGACATGCTCACATGCTCTTCTGGATTAGGGTGGAGAACAGCCCAGGGAGAATATTCCTGATACCACAAGAAAATTTTAATACGTGCAGACATTAAAAAAAAAAGGGTGGGGACTCAGTGAGGGGAAAGAGAAAGCTTACTTTTCATCTTGTCAGGATTTGCTCTGTACTGATCTATCATTCCATCAAGATTTCAGGCCCTGCTGACAAATTTTGTGTGGCGTGGTCAGATCCCGTAAAGATACGCCAAAGATAACGTGCCGCTACCTTAACTCAGGGCATGTTTCCACTGTGCTATCCAGAAAAGAGGTTTGTAGACATTTATTTCTAAAGGCAGCCACGGTACCATTCAGCAGGACTGGATAATCATTGTAAAAAATGGGCTGACACCAAGGAGAGTCATGAGAAAGGAAGAGACATGAGAAAGATTTTTAGTATTCTCAAGTAAAATGCATAGTGATAATAACGATTTTAAAATGTGTGCAAGTCAATTTAAATATCGTGTTCTCTTAAATATATAGTACAGTCTCCACATACTATATGGTACTGAGAAATCTCTAATTTGAAGAAAATGTGGGTTAAATGAGAAGTGCTTGAGTTCATATTGCTTATCAAACAGAGATAAGTATTATTGCTTTCAAAGTTTTACTATAGAAAAATGCTTGTCTGTGGTTTTTTTACTTAGTTGCCCCAAGTCAAGCAACAAATTATGTCAAATTCCGCTTTCTGAGCTGGCTCTGTACATAAGATACGGAAGGAAGAGGACACTCGCAATGAAATCCTGGGGCCTGAAATGGATACATTAAAATATGTTATGAAAGCTTGACAATTATATAGTTATATATTGTTATAGGATAAGACCCCAAGAGCACCATTTCTTCTAGTTTACCACATTCTAAGTGTCCCTAGGAAATTGGCATTTGTGAACTTTGAATTTCTCCAAATTTCTTTTTTTTT
>NW_022900921.1:18483237-18499233 GCF_012274545.1 Fukomys damarensis | reverse complement strand
CATTATTGGGTTCTTGTACCTTTACATGACAGGTCTTGGTTCTCATGTTTTCCCCTTGTCCCTGCCCTCCCTTCTAATCCTTATGATCACCAGTTGCTGATATCCCAACACTACCAGGAGAGGTCACCAAAACATAGGTCAAAACCCAGTTCTGGATTGGGATACAGACTCACGGCCCTTGCCCAGAACCTGTGACGCTCTGGGTTCAATCTTTACTACAAAATTTAAAAAATAATCAAAATGCTTATAATTTTGTCAAAATAACTTACAAACTAACATTTTAAATTCAGAGTATTCATGTGGAAATAGGGACCGTATAAACTTTTCTCGGCCTAATGCTCCTTCTTTCTTGGTGTTCAGAATCTTTGAAGATAGTGGTATGTATATATAAAATTCTGTTCTAAGCATCCAATATCTTTCAAAAGATAAAACTATTAGATTTGCATGTGTAGGTAAAATGCTAATACCTTGGATTATTGATTTAACAGAATATGTCTACTTTTTCTCACACCTATGGAGAAGTTTGCACTATTTGATTTTTCCAGTATCTGGAAGTCAAGCATGATGTTCCAGTAGGACAAAAAAATTAATTTTTAAAAATTTATTTTTGAGTATGTGTTTGAGTACTGTTCCTTTCTGCTATGACAGAAAAGGTCAACTCCTATGAAACATCTCTGACCTCAAGCCACTGACTTCACTGAGTACAGTTCTGGCTCAGAGCCTCTGTGTATTTATTTTTCTCAGATTTTTATTTAAAATTAATGTCCCTATAAGATCTGAAAAGTCTGGGACTGTCCCCAGATACTCAAATGAAGGGCTATACAGGTGCCAATTTAATACCCTTGAAAGAGCACAGAATCTGACAGGTATTTCAGTTAGGTTTATTTTAATTTTGGAATTAATCTTTTCTCACTCCCCAAATCTTCAATTCCATCACTATCCCTCTCTACATAAATTCCCATGATAGACTTATTCATATTTACCGAATAGGCCAAAGTGTCTGGGAGCGTCCATATAAAAGAAAGGGATATATATTTAAGAGATCAAACAGTGACTCTTATTAAGAAAAAAAATTATCCTTACTATATGCTACTGAAACAACCTAATAGATCAGACAATGATCCAGAAAAAAGAAATTGAGAAAATAATCTAATTTATAATAGCTGCAAAAAGAGGGAGGAGATAAATTTAAAGAAGTGAAATGATTTTATACTGAGCACTATAAAACACTGACAAAAGAAATGAAAGAAACAAATGTGGAAAGATACTCTATATTTACAGACTAGAAGAATTAATAATGTTAAAGAATCCATACTACAGCTTCAATGTAACCCTATGAAAATATCAATGACACACTTCATTGAGATTCAAAGAAGAGTATTAAAATTTTGATGGTATTAGCAAAGACTCCAAATGGCCAAAATGGTCTGAGAAAAAATAACAAACCTGAAAGCATCATACTGGCTTCCAAATGTATTAAAAAACACGGTAGTAGAATGAAAACCAATGCAGAAACCAATGGAAAAAAGAGAAAGAATTCCACACATGTACAGCCAACTGATTTCCCACAAAGGTAGGAGACTGAAAAATGTCAGGAAAACTGGATATTCCCATGAAGAAGAATGTCTGAGCTGCCACAAAATCGACTCAAAATGGATCAAAAGAAAATACAGTGGAAAATCTCCATGACATTGGACTGGGCAACAGATTTTTGAATAAGACCTCAAAAGGCCAAGCAATAAAAGCAAAAATAGAGAAGCAAATTTATACCACACTAAAAGGCTTTTGAGAAGCAAAGAAAACTATCAACAGGGAAAAAAAGACAACCAACAGAATAAGGAAAATATTGACAAAACAGATGCCAGATAAGGGGCTAATATCAAAACATACAAGGAACTCAAACCACTCAATAACAAGAAAACAACCTTATTTTTGAAAAGCAAACAGGATTTGAATATACAGTTATCAAAAGAGGACACACAAATGGCCATCAGATATGCGGAAAAAAGATTAACATCTCTACCTGCCAGAGAAACGCAAATGAAAACTACAATAAGGTATCATCTAGCACTGGTATTGTATAGTATGATTATTTTTTTTATTGTGCTATTTTTTACAAGAAAATAAAACAAGTTTTAACAAGGTGTGGAGAAAGGGAAACTTTATGCACCATTGGTTGTACTGGAGATTATTAGAGCCACTTTTTCCTCAAAAAACTGCAAGTAGAACTTTTATTTAAACTAGCACTTTTACCACTGCGTGTGTACCCAAGGAATTAACATCAGTAGGAATTAGAGACTTTCACTCCCATTTTCAATTAAGCAATATTCACAACAGCCAAGATATGAAAATAACTGTCCACCAATGACTGAAAGAAAAATTTTAATAGAGTATATATGTTGGAGTAGTGTATATATATCTGTCATTTGCGACTACATAGAGGAACTTAGAGGGAATTACACTGAGCAAATTAAGCACAGGGAGTGAAATCACAGTGAGATTTCACTTATATGTGTAATCTAAAAAAGGTGAATTTACAGAAATCAGAGTAGAACGATACTTATAAGACCCTGTAGGGCATATTTGTTGCAGACAAAGGGAGACATTGGGCAAAGAGTACAATTACAGCAACAATAACTTCTGGTGTTTCGCTGCACAGTAAGATGACTATAGTTAATTAACATAATGTACTATATATTTAAAAATAGAAGATTTTGAGTGTTGTTGCTACAAGTAAATGACTGATGTTATAGTGACAGATATACAAATTCCCTCTACTTGATTGTTGCAAAATATATTCATGGAAGAAAACATCACAATTTGCTGATAAAAAAATCCAAGAAAAATTAGCTCTTGTATTTGTTCTGCCATTATTTACTACATGGCCAACTACTGTCCCTTCCTCTATAATAAAAGTCATTTGCATAAGATATTTTCAAAGACTAAGTACTGAAATCGCACTATTTTTTACATGCAAACCTCTATTCAGTATCAAAAGTCACACTTTCGTGTAGGTATAAAAAATAAATAATATTTATGAGAAAAGCTTTATCTGCTAAAACCTATCATTCGCTATATAATTCAGATGTCAGTTGGGCTTATCTCCCCAATCACACAAATAGAAAAACTATCCCACAGTCCATGGAAAATTCAATATACCAAAATCCCCACGTGTTCCTCCAGGGCTGGCATGTTTCTTTGGTACCAGATTCTGCTTCCTCTGAGTGGGGTTCTGAGTCAACACAAGGCCACATCCACGTTTTGTGTACTTTTAAATGCCAACCAGGTAGGGAGCCCACTTATCTTCTGAAATGCCAGAAACATCCCAGTCCTTACACAACACTTCTTTTCAGCTTCGTGTAGAGTAAGAAGCACGGAGGGGTTTAAGATGCAAACAACTGAAAACTATAAAAAGAACATCACTTTGTAAACATGTCTTCGGGGCCCGAAAACAAGACCATCACACTGAGCTACACTCCTAGCTCTTTTTTTCATTTTTGTAAGACACGTACCCAGTAAGTCGTTGAATTTTCCAATATTGGCTTAAACTTTCTGCTTAACCTCCCAGAACACTGGGACGACAGAATAGCACCACTATGCCTGACTGGATACATATTTCTTAGCCTTCCCTTATTCCTAGGCCGTTGATATAGAAGCAATTTAGTTATCACTTTATTAATACGTCTCCCATTAACCAATTCCGAGAATAGTCTTGCTTGCTACTTTAAACGGCTTAAGTTATCTCCTTAAACAAAATTTGCTCTCTAAAAGATATCCTGGTGTAGGCATGTAAAATATCTTCCTTACAATTCTAGATGTGTAACTCACAATTCTCCTCTCCACTGTTTTAGTTTTTCTAGTGAGGCAGTCATAAACGACATCAGTTACTACCTTTCTGCATTTGCCTTACTTCCTTCTCTGTAAGAGGAAGAAAAAGAGCAGGCACAGACTGTGCCCATGGTGACAAATAAAAGGAGAAGAAAAAGGGCAGCTTCCCAGTTTGCTTCTTCATCTGTCTCTTATGGGTGTGGGGATGAGCATGCGCTGGTTGCATCTTGTCCCAGTAACATCTCTAGGAGCTAAAATAAGCAACAATCACTTCATTTTTGTTTGTTTTTTTAAACATCATTTTCTTTCGGCTGCAATTACCGCTCCCCTTTTGAGTCATGTAAGTTGCGTCTAAGGGGACGTGAACGCCAGCTATGCCACCACACTATAATTTCTTTCCATAGAAGATGTAGAGCTATTTTGTTTCGGTTGTTTTCAATTACTGCTTTGGTAAATAGGATCCTGTCTGACACTGAGTCACACTACTGTCTCAGAGGTGATTTATCTTCATTTATGCTTGAACTACTACTGCCAAGAACCGCTGACTTTCTTCTCTGTATCCTGGGTCCTCTCTCTTCCTGCCTTCCTGGAAAGTAAGTAAGGTTTTATAATAGAAATTTTAAGGCGCCAGGGGAGTTGACTATCTTTTGAAAGTGAGATGGGATGTACATTTGTATACACAACATGGGCCTTGAACAATTAGAACTCCACTAGTCATATTTTTTGCAAAATGGAGCAAATCATGAATACTATCATGTGACCTAAGTTCTTGGCATTTTGTGAAAGCAGAGGCACAAACCAGCAAGTGCAATTAGCAGGATTGTAGTTTTATGGATGTGGGAAGACACTGAACTGTGAGACAGCGTGGATCTGATGTGTTCCTAAAGGCTCGAGTCTTGAAGGCTTGGTCACTAGTCTGAGGTACTTCTGGGAGATGGTGCGACCTTAGGAGGTGGTGCCCCGTGGAGAAAAGTGAAGTCATGAAGTTGCTAAGGGATGCACTTGAAGAGTAGGATGTTTGCCCCTTTTCCACACTGCCGATCGGCTTCCTACCCACTATGAGGTCAGCAGCTTTACTCCTCTACCATTTACTCCTCACCATGATATTCTGCTTTGCTGCAGGACCAAAAAGTAACGCGGTCAACCAGACTGAAACTCCCAAAACTATAAGAAAACAAAAAAAGACAGATTTCTCCTTTCAAGTTCATAATCTGAGATATTTTGTCACAGTGACAAAAAGCTGACTAATACACTTTTCAAAGACTGTGTCCCAAGAGGAAGTGTAGGTTGTACAGAGACACTGTGATCTGACCAGCAGGCTGGAATAAGAAGGTAAGTGGTCTTTACTGGGAAGGGAGGATCAGAGTAAAGAGAACATGGTCCAACTTGTGCTCCACTTTTTTCAAAGGTGACAGTGGCTTCATATTCACTTACGTTTTACATCTTCGAAGTACTGCTGTATGTCTCTGAAAATGTCAAATGTCAAATGAGGGGTATAGGATGACACGAGTTTCAAACCCTCTTTTCCATATTAAAGTGAGTGTGAAAGTTTTTTCAGAGTGATGTTGCACCCCTAATAACTTCTAGCTACAGAGCCTAAAGTGGTGTTTTCCTTATTTTCTTAAAAATAAAGTCATTAGGGCTTAAAGCCATACAATGTACTTGCTTAGATCATGTTTTCCCCATATTACCTATTATCTGTGTCGCCTTTACAATGTGTAAGTTCAGCCTTACATTGTTTCTCAAGGTTTGAATATGAAACATCATATTTGAAAAAACGACCCATAAAAACAACATTAAGTCTCTTCATAGAACCTATGTGTGGCTACGCCGTGTCCTCATCTTTGTGTCACCAACTCTGCTTCTCAAATAATCTAGGTCATATTCTGCAGGCACCGTGACTGTTTCTTTAAACCAGACGCCAATGACAATAACTACTCAGGGAGTCTTGCTGCAAATACAGATGCACCACAGTTTCTCTACCCACGGGATGTGTGATGGCTTTTTCACAATGCATATATTAGTCAAAACTTTCCATAATAAATCTCATGTTGATCTTTCTTTCCCTTCTGCATTTGTCACTGTCCAGATGATTTTAATCACTTTGCTAAAAGTCATATCAACACATTTCTCATCAAATGGCAATCAGTTTTAAGATTACATCAACACGCTAAAGGTGTAGAGCAAGCGGTGAGGGTGGGGGAGAGGAAATAAGGGCAAAGAAAAAGTATGAGAAAAGGGAAAAATGGAAACAAAGTCTTTGTAGATAGGGGAGGATGAAAGGGATGAAAGGAGGGTCAGGGTTGAGGAAAAAAAGGAGAAGCAAGATCTGTCATGTGAAGGTACAAGATCCCAATGATGAATGTAACTGTACTGTATACATAAAGACCACCAATAAACACAATTAAAAAAAATACTTGAAGGGGCACTATCAACAGGCATTCATTTTGTTGGAGAGTCCTTTAGGATGATTACCCTTCTAATAGTTGGGCTGTAGAAAAGACTCTTTTATTTCCAACTCTTAAGCATTGCTGTCATCAGCAAATTCGTTTTTGACAGATGGTGATGGGAATGCAATCAGTAGCAGCCTCTCTACAGTGTAAGACACCCACAATGGGACACAGTGTCTCCCGAACCTTGAAGATTATTTCCAAAACACAACTGTATGGCAAAAACTTCATATAAATGAAGGGAAACAGTTGCTTGGGGAGATTGAGGGGTTCTAATTTTCCAGGTAGTTACAGGAAGTGAAGGAGTTAGTGAGTTCTGTGGGTACTTCAACGGCTTTACCAGAGACAGCTTTGGATCACATACATATTTTCCTCCCCTCCCCACCCACATCCCTTTCCTCTTTTCTCCTCTCCTCTCTTCCCCTTTCCTCCCTCACTTTCTTGGAAAAAAATGACACCAGGCTCTTGGAAGTATGTGATTATCTGATATTTCATACTCCTTTTGTTTTAAAATGTTGAGCAGGTCTTGTTAAGGTATCACATGAGAGTAACACATCAGAATGGGATCAGAATATGAGCTACAAGACATGCTGTTTAGTTTCAAATAAGTTTACTAGCTGTATGCCTTTCAACAAAGGGACTCCCTTCCTCAGTGAAAATCTAGAATGACAAAACACTGTCAAATGCAACGGTGTTTCTAAAGATTTCTGTGAGCCAAATGAGGTAGTCTTCATGAAGTACTTAACACAGTATCTGAAATATAGTAGGGACACTATGTTCTTTTTTCACTGACTCTTCTAGCAGTAATTGTCATTATTCCACTTGGAAAATGAAGTCACCCCGTATAAAGTGGGAGTGTGGGTTTTCTGTGATAGAATGTGATTGGGTTATCAAACATATTGATGATATATGCATTTTTTGTCCAGTAGACTTCCACAGCCTTGGTATACCTCAAAGAATTAAACTAGAAACATCCCATTCCATTGGGGAATTTACATTTAACATAAGTGAGACCGATAACCACAAATTTTAAAATCCTAAGTATATGGCATATAGCAGGGTAGGACAAATCATAAATGTCAAGAAATAGTAGTGGATATTGTATAAAAAAATAATAGTGACAGGCTGGGTATTTAGGTCAGAGTTGCCACTGCCTGTTTCTCAAGTGTAAGGTCCCAAGTACCAAAAATAAATAAATAAATAAAATACATAAAACACAGTGACAATAAATCCCAAATCCGAATACCAAATGGTTCATCTTCCAAATGGTCCTGCATCTTCCAATCCTACTTCAGTAGGGTTGAAGGACCAGCAATTCATCTACTACATAATTACATCTAATTTTTTAATGACTGTGAATTTCACTCATTAGAAAAATTATACAGATTAATTTTGAAATTCTGTAATACCTATAGTCATGATATATATATATATATATATATATATGCACATATACATATACATACCTATATCGACATTGTGCTCTGCAGAAACTAGAAAATATGTCTCATACCCAGGAAGCTTTGAAAGAATGAAAGGATAGATGTCACTGCCTTGCATAGGGAAACCAAATAATCTCCACTGTTACAGTCTCATGTAAGTGGCCTTCTTAAGGCTCTATATTCAGATTAAGTAGGAATAATACAGTGAAATACCTGATATTCACAAAGGGATAGACTCCAGTGTCATTTCTGGGTTTAACAAAAAAGCCACAAACACTCTCCATCTGTCTTTGGAACATACTAGCTCTCCTCTGAAGATGACATGTTTTTCTTTCTCCTTTTGCTCAAGTGGTTCTGGACCCAGTTTTCCTTTCCTCAGCACAACTGAGACACCACAGATGGTATAAAAACCCATAAAAAATAGGCTACCGAAAGGAGAACACATTCTTCTTCTCAGAAGAAATGCAAATGGCCAATAAACACATGAAAAAATATTCAGTATCTCTGGCCATTAGAAAAAAGCAAATAAAAAAATCCACTTAGATGCTCTCTTACTCCCGGTAAGAATGCCCATCATTGATAAATCAAATAACAGCAAATCCTGGTGCAGCTTTAGAGAAAAGGAACCCTTCTTCATGGGAATGTAAGTACTACAACCATGATGGAAATTCCACAAACAACTAGAATAGGAATTCCATTTGACCCAGGTCTTTTCCTGCTAGGTATAAACCCCAACAGTTAAAGACATCATATTATAGTGATACATGCACAGCCAAGTCTATAATAATTAATAATAGATGCATCATAGAAACAGCCTATATGTCCATAAAAAGATGAATGGATAAATAAAATTTACACACAGTGGAGTACTACTCTGTTATAAGAAAACATAAATCTGAGTCATTTGTAGAAAGATGGAGGGGAAGATGAGAAGGGAAGATGAAAATAATTAAGATGTGTTATGTACATGTACCTACTACCAACAATAAATGTAGTCGCTGTGCACTTCAAGATGTACTATTGAAAATTTAAAAAATAAAAACTGATAAAAGAGGAAAGTTTAGCTGATGTTTTTAACAAGGACTTCTTACAAGTAGGAAAATGAGAGTATAAAAAACTCTGTCACCAGGCTTAAGAGCTGAGCTTTCTCTTATCAAGATGGTAGGCTGTCAATCTCTCACTGTCATGATTAGCAAGATATCTGAAATTCATCCACTACAAGAATGTTAAGGATTTTCCTCAACTTTGTTACATTTCAGTAATTTGGATAGTAAGATAATGTTCAGATAGTAAGCTAATGTCTATTTTCTTCATATAAATCAAATATAAAACTTTTTATTTATAAAACTTTAAAGTCTGTACAGTGTTCCCTCAAGTTAAGACTGGCCTAATATATGAACAACTTGGTTGAATTAGGTTATTGGCAGATTCATCTGACTCTTCTTGTCTATAGCATGTACCCAGGTGAACATCTAGATCTCAGCTGAACTGACTTAAAACTTGAGTTATACCTAGTCCTCGGGAACCTATCAAGTAGGTAAGTTGAGGGTCCATTGAGTTTCTCACTTTAATTCCAACCATCAATTTTTAATTCAGTATTTAGAATCAAAACCTTGTAATGACCAAATTTCTTTATATTACTTTATTCTTCAAATTTCTTGCTGTACAGAATTTGGTTGATTCTCCTGTGTTTGTGTAACTATGCTTCAACCTCAACTATTAAGATTTTGCTTGCTACTTCTCTGAATTTGTAGAATGAGCTACTTATCCTCTTGTCCTGGGTCTTTACCAGTACCACAGTAACTACCACAGTCTTATTCTTAGTCTTCTACCAAAGTCCTTTTCACCTTCTTTCTCAGTAACTTCTCGACTCTACACAGTTTCGAGAAGCATTTGTCTCTATCTCAATGTCTTCTTCCTGACAGCAGATGTGCTTTGCTCGTTGGGCATCACTAGATGTCTGCCTGTTGGATATGTGAACAGAAAAGAAAAAACGCAATGTCTGACTATATTTCCTTCATACATCCTTATTCCTACTAAGACAAGCACTTTTGATCCTGTCCATTCAATCAGACCTTTAGGGAGGGAATGAAATAAAAGGGACTGTACAACAATTTGCTTTGGATTTTTAAAGATTTTATCCTATGTTATCATTTCATCATAAGTGGAATGAATAGCTGTTCATGTATATTGTCTTTGTTTTCTTTGATCCCTTCTACATGATTGCCAAAGCAATCCTCTAAATCCAAAGTACACAGCTCCGAATGTGTTACTACTCTACTCAAAATATGTATCAGTACAAATCTAATTAATCACAAAATCTTTAGTCAGTACGGTTCTTTATATTGTAGGCTTAGACTATCTTCTGATTATAAATTCTCAATTATTCTACCAAATGAGGCAATACCTAGATTTTGCTGATTAGTTGATTGTACTTGACATAACCTAAAGTTTTATACTTTTATCTTGCCTTCTGCCTGAGATTGCAACTCATAAACACACCATGTGAATATAGCCTTGTTTTGCAAATAGCCTTCCTCCAACCTATGTGACATCTTTCTACTTTGAACCTGTACATAGCTGAGTCAAAAGCTTCATGTATAAGTTTTCAATAAATATTTTAAAAGCTGAATTCAACTGAGTAAAGACTGTTTATAAACTCATGATAAAAATTACATATACAGTGGCCTTTATTTTCTTTCTGCTCCAAAATAGCATCAGCTTTGTAATTGGTCTTTTATAACATTCTGCCTCTCTACCTCTACCCCTATCTTTCTAATGCTACAAAAGCATAGACTAAAAAGAAGTTTCAAAGACACATGGGAACATCTGCTCTTAGAAGCCACTTGAAAAATAAATTTGCCACCAAATAGGGAAAACATCTGTGCAGTATTCAAGAAATTATTAGTAGTGCTGTAGGAGAGAACCAGAAACACACACACACACACACACACACACACCCCAAAATCAGAAATGAATCCTAGAAATACAGATATACTGGAGCACCCAGTGGGAAGCAGAACATTACATGACTCACCCTTGACTTTCTTATTCTGAGTTTCTTAGAGGAAACAGACTTGTAGTTTTTTCCATCAGTTTATATTTCTGAATATAAAATATTTAGGACAAGACTTCATCTTATGATCCTAAAAGATAATGCATTTCAGAATGCCAACATTATATCTCAAGTGATACAAATGACCTCATGTTTAATATTTGTAGACTCTAAGAAGCTGCCTATTATAGAAATAGAGTAATCTAAATTGGCATGGGCTGGGGATTTAGCTCAGTGGTTCAGGCGCCTGCCTTTCAAGCACAAGAACCTGAGTTCAATACCCAGTACCAAAAAAAAAAAAATCTCTGAAACGCTGAGCTAAAAGAAATTGGCCTTAGAAGACTGAAATTTTGAAGTTAGATTTACAGTTTTTTTTTCTAAACTTTTTTTTCTAAACAAGATCCCTTGTATCTTAATCAAAATCTCATCTATATATCAGACTTGGCTTCTCTTAAACCTCTGGACTCCTAGGGAACACAAGGAACACCTTCATATAATATTAAAAAATTTTATTTGCCCTCTTCTTTCTTAATGGAAAAACCTACCAACAATATACATTGTTTTAATTAACAAAATAAAAAATTCTTATTTTGGACAAACCAGACTAGGATCCTAGAACCTAACAAATTCAAAAGTCTGTTTAATCTGTTGTATTACAGATTGGTTTAAGATTCCAGGAAACATACAACAGCTGGGTATGTTTTTGTTTCTCATTTTTTGAATTTGTGGAGCCTGTGTGATCCTTGCATGGTCTGTCCAGGGTATTCATCTTCAGGATGCTTTGGTGTTTACTTGGCATTCATGGATTAAACTACCACCTACAACACAGAGTAGATTTTCAAAGGAACAGAAAACCCGGTACTATTTTTTCCTAAATAAAGGGTAAAGATGTGACATTTAGAACTGGAAAACATAATTATCATCTAGTCCAATCTTCTGACTTTATAGATACTGCTTAAAGAAAATATTCATAAGGCAAAGAAATCTGTTCATGGAACGAGGCAGTGGAAGGGCAACGTATGTCTCTCCATCCACGATGCTGAAGGATTCTCATGTTACCTATGATGTCGCTTATAGGACTTTGCTAGCTGTGTAAGTTTCCCTAACTTTAATTCCAAATTGAAGAGGTACCTTATATATTTTTTCTTCTGAAATACATTGTCTTGGAGAAGGGATGAATGAAAACAATGATTTCGTTGTCCTCAGTTGTGAAAATGGAACAAGGAAGGATTCGTGGTAATTTGTGTTGCTCTATTGTATAAAGCTGGAGCGTTCGTTAAATGGGAGGGAAAATGAGCCAGTCGTAGTTCATTATGATGAAGGATATTTAAATACTAATATTACAAATGGTCAAGTAATTAGTCTGATTTCTCATTAGTGGAGAAAACTAAGCTTTGGAGATGCTTTATTCTTGGGAAAAACGGGGATTTTTCAGATAAGATTCTGGCATTTAATTTATGAAAATTTCCTCCATTAAAAACAAGGCTTTTAAAATTCCTATAGACTAGAAAGTGACTGTAGCAAATAAATTAATGTAATGAATAACTTTTACCTTAAGGACAGAAAAGCCCACGTGGAATGAACTGTGTACAAGGAGTTGGCAGGCAGAACTGGGCAAGAACTAGACGAATAGTAACAAACATCACAACCCTCTCGTGCTTTACTTTGAAAAAGGTAAAGGGCTTTAACACATACCTTCTAAACAGTCTGGCTCCAGTACAACAGAAGCTAGATGAATTCCCTCTAAATCCCTGCCCTTTCTAACTGCCATGGGGAATGGGGGAGGTATTCTCATTCCAGCGTGACAGAGCTGAAGGGCATCAAAGAAGTCATTTTCTATTAGTCAGTCTATTTCCTAGTCTCAATAGTGATGGTTCACAACATAACACGCCATCCATTTTCTGCTTCTACATCTGCCTTCTTTCCATTGTCCAAGATAAAGCCAAATTTGGAAAGTACCTAACACATACGTTCTTAGTCCAAGACAAGCCCCCTTCCCAACCCCATTATAAGGATAAATTGTTATGACTACAAGAAGTGAACCTTGAGAATTCTCCAAGAAGGAGGAAATGTCTCAGTAGAATTTTCATATTTTTATTCTTTCCGTTTTTTAATTTAAATCCTCACAGACTACAAAATAGGGCCCCAGGGACATCAAGACTATATGCGCAGAATGGCTATATATGTTTCACTCCAGCTCAGGCCACAGGAAAAAAAAAATTCTTTCTATACATCCCGCACCAAGGGATAATGAAACTATTTCCCTATAGTTGCTGATGGGTCAGCATTCTCCTGAAAATACTCTTCCTACAGGGTGAAAAATCAATCTCTATATAGGAACTGTTCTGGGCTTTTTAGTCAGGGAAAAAACAGGAGAGATTTCAGGTATTATTATTATTATTATCATTATTATCTCTCAGTCATTCAATATAATCTGACACATTATATTCCCTTTCGGCCCATGGAACCTCTTTTCTGGATACTGGTTCATAAAAAATTCAAATATAATAAAAACTTCTGTGTGCCTAGAAATTCAGTGAACCCCATCTTTTATAGGAAATCTGTTCCTTCTGATCACTCCAAAAATCCATTTTCTCTTGGATGTATGCATTTCCATCAGTGGAGTTTTCTATCAAAAACAACCCAAGATGCAGAAAAAAGGTTAGTGGAATAGAAATGAAATCGTACTACATGATTTGTTTCTTTAAACCAATCTTGGATTTCACAAATTCTTTCCAAGGCATTAATTTTTCCATATTTTCTTAACAGATCTTCAACTGGTCCTTAAAAGAAAGATATGAATCTTTTCAAGACAGGCCATTTAAGGACTGAGAGCGTCAAATTCAAAAATGAAGAATCTTTGCAAGGAGTCCATATTGCCTAAGTTTCAATTTGTTTTGAAAACTCAAATAAATTGTATGTGAATCTTCCAAAGTGGTACTTATTAGAATATTGGAAAGGAATAGGAAATGCACAACAAGCATGTATCTCTTCAGTATGTAAGTCACTTCCTTGGAATCAGATGCTTAGGGACACCTGCTTATCACAATAGTGTGTCTAATCTCAGCATTGCACTAAACTAGAAAATAGCTGATACTTCTGACTCTATTTTACTAAAGAGAGATAGTACTCAAATACAATCCAACCTACAATCAGAGATTTCTTTATTATGGCTTCAGTACTGTATAGACACTAGGCCTCACTGGACAAATCTTATAGAGCTTAGATGCTGGTTCGGTCAAGATTTCCAAATAAATAAATAAATGCATCCAGAGTACCTTTCTGACTGGAAATATACAGAAGAATAAGATATATTCCCTTGTGGCTTGAAACTCACAGATTTGAGAACAAATAGAGGCATATAAAATACACAATCCAGATGTCAGCTGTCTCCACATGCTGTGTCCAATTTCATACTGCTTCAAATTCCACACACGAGTAAAATTCTCCTGCTATTCACTAAAAAGAGCCTCTGATACCAAACCCATAAGTAAAATTCGTGTTTTGTTTTTTTTTCTTTCTTAAAATTAGGTGGCAGAAAGGCAGGCGGGCGGGCCATAATTTACCCTCAAAACAAAAATCATTCTTTCCTCCATGTTCCTACTGGAGGTGGGGCCAGTGAGGTTTTCCTTCTCATTGCTCCAGCGACAAAGGCCTGTGGCTCCAGTTTCCTCTTCTGTGTGTACTCTTAGTGACTACTGTATCTATCAAAACTTCTCAGCAATTGTGCCAACTCATTTCTTAGATGGTACGCCCAGATATACGCACACACACCCATCATCAAGCTCAAGGAAAAAGCTTATCAACCTTTAAAATTGCACGAATTATATAAACAAAAGGAATGATTCAGAAACAAGTCTGACAAAAATAAAGATACAAATACTCTACAATGCAGTCAAAACACTGAGAAGGCCAGATGAGAGATGTTTTTAATCTACTTGGTAGCATACATGCGAATGCAATTTGGGAACCTGAATTAATAATATTTGTAGTTCCCATTGGCAAATTTGTTCTTGGAGGCTCAGAAATCCTCAGTAAGGAAGAAACTGAGAATGGTACTATGATTCAGATAGGTTACATTTATAGGAATTTGCGGACTAAACACAATGTTATACACATCTGTTGCACGTGTTTGTATTTTCATGGCTGTTCTAGAAGATGTGGCAATGGTAGACTCTGGAGAGGAGAGCTGGGAGAGACAAGCCCAGGGCTTAATACTGCAGGCTTCAGGTGAAGAGTACAAGTACAGCCCATGGGTCATCTCTTTCACAGTTTAAGTCATAAATGAAGCCGATGGACTATTAAATAAAATGGAATACAGTGTATTCCACTACTGTGACAAATATATTTTCATAAAAACAAATCGAAGAAGAGGTGCAAATCTATGATTCTGTGACTGAAAGTGTATATGAGAGGACTGAATTCTACCATGACTATTTGTTTCTTGATATTTTGTTTATGAGACAACACTATTTGAACGAGTAACAAAGGCAGATCAGTACATATTTATTACATGAAATTACTGTAAGTAAACTGAATAATCAAAATACTAACTGAAGAAAAGTAATATATATATAAAATAGATATATTTGTTCCTGTTTATTTTAGTAAAATAATGATTAAAATAATAGCATAGATTATTATATATTTATTTCATTTTCCTCCTATATTTATTTACCAAATTCTCTAGTTACATTGTCATGGTCAAGATTTATTCTTTATATCTTCTATGTTCTATTGACAGTAAGAACTACTCAGGAAGTATTTTTGTATGATATGAATCTTTGCTGCTTATGTAGCAATTTTCACTCTCAAAGCATTATCTGGATATTTAAAGTACTCATTCTAAAAAAGGATAAAGAGGCTTTGCCAAACACTTGGTCTTTGTAGTAACAACTCAGTTCTGCCATTATAGTCCTAGATAAGTCATATGCATAGCTGTGCTTTAATAAAACTTTATTTAAAAAAAAACACAGAGTAGGCTAAGTCCTAGAGCCATGGTTTGCTAATCCTTGATGTATTTAACATAATTTAGTTCTTACATTTTTTTTATTCAGTGCTGGAAGGTTATATAGAAAATGGAAAAGTGAATACAAGTCCATTTTTAAAAATCATCAGCTTGCTACTGGAGTAAAATTTGGACACTAATCAGGAAATCATTTCTATATACTTTGATACTATTTCATTCTCTCTCTTTTTTTTTTTTTTTTTTTTTTTTTTT
>NW_022900921.1:18452307-18483187 GCF_012274545.1 Fukomys damarensis | reverse complement strand
TTTTTTTTTTTTTTTTTTTGTATCAGGGTTTGAGTTCAGGACCTTGTGCTTGTGAGGCAGGCAGCGGCATCACTGAGCTAAATCCCCGGCTCTTATTTGATTCTTCTTCAAAGCTATGCAACTATTTTTCCCTTCTTGTTATGTACTCAAGTTTTATTGGCATGTCACTTAAACTGCATATTTTACAGTTTCTTTTTATTTACAAAAATATTTTTAATTAAAATGAAAATCTTGGGAAAAAAGTGATAAAGCCAAATTTAAATCTATTTAGGCCCTCTTATAAAGCTTTAGTTAGCATTATCCATAATCATCAAAGAAGTTGTTAAGTCTTAATTCCAAAATGTCCTATCTTTATGAAAGATCCTAATACACTCCTTCTTTAAAGATACTGTGGTGTTTCAACTGATTCTTAGTATATTTTATAGTCTTTATAAATTGATTCTTATTGTTTGAAAAAACTTTAGTCTTTATTCAATAAATGGTTTAGGAATTTTAGTAGTTGGATTCATACTTGTCTCATAAGGGTGTCTACTCTTGTTTCTTATTCAATATAGCACTAGAAAATTTAGTCAGAGCAATTAGACAAGAAAAAGAAAAAGGAAGTGTACAAATAGAAAGGGAGGAAGTCAAATGAGAGCTATTTCAGATTTTATGATTTTACATATGAAAAAACTAAAAGTTCCACAGAAAGAGCATTAAGTCTGATAAATTCAGAAAAGCAGCAGCAATACCTATTAAACAAACAAACAAATTAAATTCATAGGGACAAATCCAACCAAGGAAATGAAAGACATCTATGATAAACATTTCAAAATATTAATGAAATTCAAAATCTTAAAAAGGGAAATCTCATGTTAATGACCTGGAAGAATTAATATGGTTAACATATCATATTACCCAAAGCAACCTACAGATTCAATGTCATTCCCATTAAATAACAATGACATGCTTCACAGATTTAGAAAAATATTTTAAACTCATATTCTAAAGTCACAGGTGTAAGCAAGGACTTTCTTAACAGATCCTTGGCTGCATAGGAAACAGTACCACAAATCAACAAATGGAATCAGAAGAAATTAAAAAGCTTCTACACAGCAAAAGAAACAACCAAGAGAGTGAAAAGACAACCAACAAAATGAGGAAACGATTTTTTCAGCTATTCCTTAGATGGAGGACTTAATATCTAGAATATATAAAGACCTTACAAATGCTAGGTACCCAAAGACTCAATCAAAATATGGGTAAATTACATGAATTGACACTTCACAGAACTACACTTAGCTCATAAATATATAAAAAAAACTATTTAACATTATTACACTGTGGAATTGCACATTAAAAACAGTCCTGAGATTTTACCTTACCCCGAAGAGAATGGCCATTATCAAGAGATCAAATATAGACAAACGCTGGCAACGCTTCAGGGAACAGGCTTTGCATTATTGGTGGAAACATAAATTAATACAACCATTGTGGAAATCCATGTGGAGATTCTTCAAAAAACTAACTCTAGAATTCATTTGACTCAGCTAGTCTCCTTCTAGATATCTTCCCAAAAGGTTAAAGGCATCATATTACAGTGATACATGCATATGAATGTTTAGAGCAGCACAATTAGAAACAACATATAGGTCCATCAACAGATGAAGGGATAAAGAAAATGTGCGATTTACACACAGAGGAGTACTATTCTGCTACAAAGAATTATAAACTTGAGTCATTTTTAGGACAATAGATGCACCTTGAGACCCTAAATTAAGAGGAAAAAAAATAAACATATAATGTTAAAGATTGCATGGCATTTTTATATGAGAAACTCAAACTATAAATAAAGAGAAAAACAAAAAACAGATTATAAAAAGCAAGGAGACAGATCTTTCCACATGGAAAAAGGAAATCAATAGATACAGGAAGCAGGAGGGTGGGAAAGAGGATGAAAAAGGAATTAAGATATGTTATGCATATGCACCAACTCACAAGGAATAGGATCATGATGTACTGAAAATATATACTAGTAAAAATTCATATGAGAACTCGAAAGACCTACTTAAAGCAATCTTGAGTAAAAAGAACAAAGTAGTAGCATTACAATACTTAATTTCAAGACACTGCACGGAGGTGCAGTAACCAAAACAGTATGGTTAGTGGCATCAATACAGACATACTAACCAATGGAATAGAAAAGAGATCCACGAAGAAGAAGAAGAAAAAAAAAATCTACAGATCTGCAGCCAACTCTTCTTGACAAAGCTGCCAAAAAGTATGTTGGAAAAGGGCAGCCTCTTCAATAAATGCTGCTAAGAAAACTGGATATCCCCATGCAGAAGATTGAAACTTGACTGCTACCTCTCATCTTCAGCAAAAATCAACTCAAAATGGATGAAGTACCTCCTGTAAGAGCTAGAACTCAGAAACCATGAGAAAAAAAAATACATCAGGACATATTTTAAGACATTGGGATAGGCAATGATTTGCTGGAGAAGACCTCCAAAACATAGGCGCCAAAAGCAAAACTTAAGAAATAGGATGATACCAAACTAAAAAGCTTTCACAATTGGGTGCGTTGACACACACCTGTAACTCCAGTTACCTGTGTGGCTGAGGCAAGAGGATAGCAAGTGCAAGGGCAGCTTTGGCAACTCAGTGAGACCCTGTCTCAAATAAAAGTTAAGTACTGGAAGTGTAACTCATTGGCAGAGCAAATACAGACTTCAATCCCCAATATTACCATACAAAGCCAAAATACAAACCAACAGCAAACTCCTGCAGTGCAAATGAAACACTTAACACCATAAAGAGACTATGCACAAAATATGAGAAAATATCTTCAAACTACTCATGTGTAGAGGGCCAATATTCCTTATAAAAAAGGAACTCAAAAAGCTACGGACAAATAACCCATTTTTTTTCCAGTACCAGGGATCGAACTCAGGGCCTTGTGCTTAAGAGGCAGGTGGCGGAACCACTGAGCTAAATCCCCAGCCCCAACAACCCAATTTAAAAACTGGGCCAATCCTCTGAAAATAAACTTCTCCAGAAGTGTTAATCTAAATACAAATGGTCAAAACAATACATGAAAAAAATGCTCAATATTATCAGACATTAAGGAAATGCAAATCAGAACCACAGTGAGATAACATCTCATCCCAGTTAGCATGGACAGGATGAAAAATAATAAGGACAAAAGTTAGCAAATGCTGGTGAGGATGTAGGAAAAAGTACTTTTCACACTGTTGGGAGCAGTACAGTAAATTAGTACCACCTTTGTGGACAACAGGATGGAGGTCCCTCAATATAGTCAAAGAAACTGAAACGGGCATACCAAAGAGAACTCTGCCTATGTTTACCGAAATATTATTCACGCTTTAAAATATGAAATCCACCTAAATGCCTATAAACAGGATAGAGAAAGTATGCATATATAAACAATGGAGTATTACTTATCCAAAATGAAGAACGAAATTCTGTCATTTGAGAAATTTGTTAGAAATTTAGGACATCATGTTAAGTAAAATAAATCAAGCCCAGAAAAACAAGTGCCCCATGTTCTGTGTCATATGTGGATGCTTAAAAATGTTAACCTAAAGGCAATAATGATTACTACAGATTGAAAAGGGGATGAAATGAGGATCATGAAAAAATAAAGTTGGATTTCATCAACTCATTTATGGAAGTGGGGCATTAAACTCCTTTAATATGAAAAATTAATTGATGTAATAAAAGATCAATTAGAAACATCATAGCAAAAACTACGCTTTTTGTCTTATAGTAGAGACCAAAGATTCCATATTTGCTATTGTAATTACTCCTGAGTCTATTCACAATTAAGGTCATCTTTCCAAGTATTAGTTCAAACAATGCACGAAGCACAAGCACAAAGAGTAGTATAGGAATTTTAGTGAAAATTCTGATTTATATACCTTTTCATTCCAAAAATGTTACTGTTCTTCTCAAAGATCTTCACTAAGTAACACTGTAAATCACCGCCAAAAATGTAAAGATGCTTTTTTTCTTCAATGAAGAAAAATCTATACTTCTTTATAAATCTGGTATAAAACCCATGAAATATTCACTTATTTCTATTTTTCTACTCTTTCTTTGATAGATAACATATATCTACAAGCACTACTGGATGCTCAACATAACTTTTTTTCCCATGATAATGCAATTTCTATGAGTAATACTTATTTTAATGTTACTGAATGGCATCTCATTATTCTTATTTTAATACATCGTTCAAGATAATTTATTCCATCGTACTTAAATCTACCTGACATGTTTGGCCATTCTAGTACCACATAAAACATATTTCCAGAAAGCCAAATTAGTACAAATCATTTCAACTGTTGTCTACTTTGTGTAAAGCATCTCTCTGCTTAATTAAAAAGTAGACGCATAATACCTTTTAAAGGAATCACGGCAAAGTTTTAGTAAGAAAAACTTTTACATATCTTCGTTAAATACTATTCATTGGTGTTTAGTCTTTTAAAATTTTTAAATAATTTTATATGGTGTGCATTGGCAAGTCATACTTTTTATTATTTTAACTGAGAACCTAAACATTGCTAGTGAAAAATATGTGACTTTTGGTCAAATCTGATCTTGAAGATTGGTACATAGAAGAGTAATAAATAACCATGCATTCTGTGTTTGAAGTTACAATGTAAATGCTAATTGCTAAATTTTTATCAATTTAAAATAATTTTGGTGTAAAATAAAAAAATTAACTTTTATGCCATGTTTAGCTAATAAAAATTATAATTATTAATTTAGATTGCTTTTAGCTATAAAACAATACTGCATTGTCAGAAACATAGTGTATAGTCTAGAAACTTCATTTAATATGCATAACATAATCCTATTTTACTACTTCTTCAATTTGATGATTATGTGAACACATTTTTTAATTTGCAAATAACAGAATAGATACCCTCAAATATGAATTTGAAGTGAATATTAATTTTCTTCATTTTCATTTTGTTTGTAAATATTTAAATCCTTATTAAGACAAATAAAAGTGCAAATATTTATCTGTTGTGTTCATCTTGTGGAATTGATAAGAATAATTTTCTTGTTCATGTTCCTTGACAAGTATTTAAACATGAATTAAAGAAACAGTGTAGCTGGGGATTTAGCTCAGTGTCTCTGTGCTTGCCTCACAAGGGCAAGGTCCTGAATTTGATCCCTATAACAGAAAAGAAAAAGAAAAAGAAACAAGGTATAATATCCCTTTCACGAATTCTTGGATCATATTTGGTAAAGGTCTACTTACTCTCATAGTTCTAAGATTTTAAATATTTAACACACTAACTTGAAGACAAGCTCTTTATTTTCTGTTGTATTTTCTTTTCTGAACTTGTCATATATTTTTACTTCTATTATAATATTTTCACTTGTACACAGTCTCAATACAGCAAAAAAAAACAAAAAAAACAAAAACAGACAACATTCACAGAACTTGAATTTTTACTAAAAATATGTGGGGTCAGACAGGAAGATCACAATTTTGAGTCCAGCCCGGGTAAGATAGTGAGTCCCTGTCTCAAAATAAAAACCAAATCAATAAATACAAAAGGCTGTGGATGTAACTCATTGTGAAAACTCTGGTTTCTATCCCACATACCAAAGTAATAATAATATTTAATAATAAAATACATATGCAAAACACAATTTTAAATAATTTAAAACCACATTATTCAAGGGAACTAAAATGTCCTTTTTACATTTTTGAAATGTAATTCAACATTTTGTGATAGTTTTGTGAAAAGAAAAATGTAATTCTTGAATTCACCATAACCTCTCTAGTGGTTACGAACATCTCTTTAGCACCTTAAACATATTTGTGTAGATTTGCACAAGGCGTATGTATTTAAGACCAAGCTAAATTGCTGAACAACACACAAGTTTCTTTAGCTTTTGTGTGCAACTCTGGTGAACACAGCAGGAGTTCACGAGCACCCCCAGCAACACCAAATGATGGAGAAGTTGAGAAGAAATGGCTCTCTGGTACTGTGGCAAATAATATTTCATCATCCAGATGCTTTCACACGTATGCTATGTGATCAAAAAAAGACCTGACAAGTTAATTCCTATGTCTTTTCTCTTACTGAAGTGCTCCCTTGCTCAGCCCTCCCTGGACTCTGAAGGAATGTCCATCTTCAACGTCAGTTGTGACACAAACCCCAGACCTTAGAGCACCTGAGCACAGTTGCTTTTATTTCAACACAACAGGAAGGTGGTAGGAAAAACCTCTTCCCTGGGGCCAGAACCGCGAAAGTGAGGGTGTAGGGCAGCTCCTGGGCCTGCATTAAATGCCAAATCCAAGAGGAGAAGCATCCTGTCTTTCTGTAACCTTACACCTTTATGCATTTGATATAAGTGAAGCAGATGACTTTTGCCTTGTTCTTACCTAAGCGTTTTACTGCTGGGGGAAAAGAGTAATAAATAGAAGTACTTTCGAGTATAAACTTTTGCCTATTTGCTTTAACCAGGAGTTTAGAAAATACACCTAACTTACCATGGGTATTCCTAAAAGGACCCTAAAACAACTCTTTTTATGTAGTTGAATGGGGCATGAGGTCAGGGAACACTGGTAGAGGTATAGGGAAGTAATATAGCAAGGAGAAGAAAGCCGATAAAGTATACATTAACAAACAGACAGCCTACCTTGCACAGCCCGTCACAGGCAATTCCAGCTCGCCTTGCATGGAGGCAGAGTTGAGCCTACCATACAGAGGGCCGCAGAAGCTCCTGGGCCTAGAACTTCAATCAAGAGCAGTAACAGGTCAAGTTAGCAGCTCTAAAACTGCACTTTGGGGGGAATGGGAGCGAGGCACTATCAGTATATTTCAATTAAGGAAATAAATATTTGGATAATGTATAGTTAAAATGAGTTTTTTTTTCTTATTCTGTGTCTATGAATGTAAGTTACTGCGATGAAGGAATAGGCACTAATGCTTCCAAACACTTAGATTCCTGCAGTGCCAGTGGGACTGAACTTACATATTTTTTACAATAAAAAATAGAATCATTGCACAATAAAAAAGAACACTTGTGATCTTGGCTACTATTAATGGCAACACTTTAAAATTCAGCAGGATTTTTGCAGTATTTTTTCCCAACATCCTCTAAGGGCCTTTATAAACACTTTGTATACATTTGCTTACAAAATCCTTTAAAACCAAATCAATGCTTTGACTTTCCCATGCCTCAGGCCAGGAAAAATTCACAAATCTCTGATATTACATAGAAGTACTCCTATTCTCAATGGATATATATATACATGTATGTGTGTGTGTGTGTGTGTGTGTGTGTGTGTGTGTGCATGTGTGTGTGTAATTTTAAAAAACTCTGTCTCTCTCCCTCTCCCTCCTTCCACCTAAGAAATCTTTAAGGAAAACAAAAATAAATATATCGTCTTTTTAAAAATGTCCTCAAATGTACAGCATTGATGAAATTGTTTATAGGATTCAGTTTATTGGTCTTTTAATGAAAAGAAAATCCTAATTTTGAGAATATGGACCTGATAGTCATTTTTTAATACTGGGAATTGAACTTATGTCTTTTTCACTAATCTACATCTGCACCTCTTTTTTAATCTTTTATTTTAAATCAGGGTCTAAGTTATTATGTTTCCCACTTTGGATTTAAATGTGTGATCCTCCTGACTCAGCTTCCCAGAGTGCTGGGACTATAGGCATAAATCACCATTCCCAGTTTAGACCCGATAGTCTTTAAAAAACAAAAATTAAAATTCAGAGAAAATTAACTCTTCTCAGTGTTGAAAGCATAACTTTTAATCCTATTTAGGAAAAGTCATTTAAAATGAGTAACTAAGAGGAGTATATGTGCTTGGTTTATTTTTATCACCACTTCAGATATAGCTCAAATTTGTTTTTTCTAACTAAGATACTGTGTTAAACGCAAGAAGGATTTGCTTTGTGGGGAGCGGGTGAACTGGGGATCAACCTCGGGACCTTGCACTTGTGAGGCAGGTAGTGATACCACCGAGCAAAATCCCTGGCCTAGATTTGCTCTTAAAGTTATAAATGTTTACAAAATGAAGTGTTTTTTAAAAGGCACAGGAATTTAGTACAGTGGGGCCTCACATTACATCTGGCCCAACATAGAAACAACCTGAACTAACTAGGTTAATAGAAGATTCATCTGCTTCTTGTCACATATTCTATGTACCCAGGTACACATCCAGATCTCAGCTGTATTGAGTTACAGTCAAGCTGAGTCACAACCAGCCCTGGGGAGCCTATCAAGTTCATAAGTCAATGGTCCACTGTACTGGGATGATGTAAGCAAATACAAACTTCACTAATAGAAATACTGATTACTACAAGCATAAGTACAGACATCGCGTTGTGGCTCGTGTGCAGATGTCTCCCCAAAGCCTCCTGCTTGTTCAGAAGTAGCTGACTCTAGAGTGGTAGGGCTCGGCCAAGGGCACTAGAATTGAGGATGTGTTGCCCCCACCCACCTCCTCAAGTAGTCTGAATGAAATACAAGGGGCAAAAACACTGCTAAAGTCTCCTGTTGCTTTTCCTGTCTTCCACCAATGTGAACTGTTGTCTCCCTGCCACTGTGCCTTGCAGCCAGCTGACTATGGACTGAAACCTCTATGAACCATAAGCCAAATAAACCTTTTCCCCTCTATCTTTGGGTAGCAGATATTTTGTCTCAGCAACGAGAGAAAAGAAACTAACATACATACATTGCCAAGAAATTACTCGGGTGATGAAAACTACTCAAAAAAAAAAAAAAACCACATGCATTTATACGACAATAATTCTTTTGGGTTTTTATCGAGATACTCTTAATTCCCACCCCCAGCCTTTCGAAGGAACACTCCAGAGAAAGTCCACAAATTCAAAGCCTTTGGAGGGAGACAAAAATTAATCCGGGAGACTCCTCGCAGAGCAAATCATTTTCATTAGGAATTTAATTCTCTGATTGTCTTGATTTCTTTGCCAGTAAAGAGAAAACTTTCTGTTGTGCCTTTATGAGAAATTATTCCTTTGCTGTAAGAATTACTACTTTAAAAGGAGGAAATGTAGTGTAGGATAGGCAACACGCTGCTTTTCTCCCCACAAGTGTCTACCAACACAGACTGCAATATAATTAAAGAGGAAAAAAAAACCCATGTAGTTTCCCTTTTGCACATTATCGCTGAAAGCATCCTCATCTTGCTGTTACTCTTGCACCTCCCACAGTAATCTTCGGTGGCATGGCACATGACAACTGCATAGGGATTCCACCAGCATAGGGGCAGGAAATTGGCTACATGAGAATCAGGAGCTAATGGGATGAAAACCCATGAACGCGAGAGATGCTATTGCCCACTGCCAAACACAATAAATACTTTTAAGAAAATCAGGTACTATTGTATAGTTATTGCCAAGGACTTCTGCAAGTTTCCTTCCACTTTTTCCAACCATTAAAAGAGGTAACCTTTGCTCCAGATACCCATAAAGGTGAAAGAACCCAGAACACATTCACAGCGAATCCTTGATATCCATGAATCAAACTACCAGGGTTAAGACTAAAAGCTAAAAAATGTTCCATGAGACTGCTGATATTTAGTAGAAAATAATCAGTGTCACAATTGTGAGTTCCTTACTTTATCTCTGTGGAATTTTCCAAAGATTATTGCAAATTTTAAGTTATAAAAACGTCTGCAAGTGTAAGTGCAAAGAATCAAGTTGAATGGAGATGTTTTTCAACTTCTCTAGGGAAGCATGTGCGTGAAAATAAAAAGCAGTATTTAATATGAATACCAAATCCTTATTAAATAGAACAATATATAAATTGTGTTTCATTCTGTTCTTTATTCAATATGCTAGCACTCTTGAAAATACCTTTGAGCTAGTCACACTGGCTCGCTTCATACTGAGTTTGTAAGGGAGAACCATTTAGGTTGTATAACCCAAGCAAAGTGAAAGAGAAGACTAAATATTGCCTAGCCTGAACATTTTAGGTCAAAGGGAAAAAACTTGCTACACTGCGCTCCCTAAACCCAGGCCTCTAAAGTCTCCACTTGCCTACTCTCTTTTTTTTTTTTTGGTACCAGGGATTGAACTTGGGTCCTTGTGCTTGCAAGGCAGGCCACCGAACCGCTGAGCTAAATCCCTGGCTGTCACTTACCTACTCTTAATTATCTAGATAATTGTACTAATTACCCATCTTTGTTAACAGACCTGTAGTATCCATGTGTACGCTGGTAATACTTCCTAAATTCTCTTATGTACCCATAAACTCAATTTACATGCTCCCAATGCTTACTCTGGGGAAAAGACAAAATTTCTATTATCAAGGCCATTTAAAAGAAAATACAGGCTATAAAAGTTGCCAAAGAGCTAAAATATTTAGGCTTTCCAACTGTACCCACTGTAAAAAGTTCAATGAACCTTTATGTTAAGCTATTTTTAAAGTCATCGTGTGTGATTCAAACCACCCTAGTATGAAGAAACCAGACTTTCAATACTTATCAAGATGGTATTGCTCAAAAAAGGTTCAATTAGATTAAAAAATAACACAAACAAATATGGTACTTAATTTATTAATAGCGTGATTGTTACTAGGATTTTCAAAATGTGGCCTCTGTGGCAGGTAGCCTGCACACACACAGTTCTAATTAACACCAATCACAAGCACTAATGGTAGAACCCACCGCTTAAGTAAATGAATACCTTTACCCCTGCTGCTTTGAAGAGCCTGATAGGCATGCACTTTATTGACAAAGTAAGCTAATTTACAGAGTGATTGTCCAAGAGGGAACTGCTGTTTATTTGCAGAGTTTTTCCCATTGAACTCTCAGGGCAAACATTGCACTTAAATTGTTAATTAAAATATCAACAGATAAAAATGTAAACATTGGTTTTCTTCAGAGTAGAGTGACACATACTCAGACCCATTCTGATGCCCTTGAACATTGATTTCTGGGAACAAGAGTAAGTTCCATGAAAAGAATAGATGGATTGGCTTGAGGTACTCATGAAGAAAAATTTATTAGGATAAAAACAACAAACACTGACTCAGTCCATCTACAAAGAGTAGCCAGAAACCTGAGGGCATCTCCACACTATCTTTGCGCCTTCAGTGATATCCATCTGTAGTTACCAGATGTTAACATTTTAAACCTTAAGAGATTAAGGGTGAAAGCAAGCTGCTGCCGCAGCATCTCCCTAATAAATCATAATATAAATTAGGAAAGGAACAGATTTGGCGTCCACAAAGCTCTAACAGGAATATTTGACTCAAGTGTGAAATAAAAGTATAGGGCTTTTACTGAAAATACAAATCAAGCCCATTCTACTTTGAAACACCGGATTAATTGAAAGACAGATACACCATTGGTATGGTTACTCATGGTTGGTTTCCTTCTCTAGTACTGTATCTACAACATCACCACAGCCTATATACTCAAGAAAGATGAATACTTGGCTCTTTTCTTAAAGTGAAGGAGTATTCTTACTTTTCTGTAGCAAGACTTGAATTAGTTCTAGAAAAACATCCAGAAACTTTGACCTGCATTACTGTAAAACTGTTACTGCTCAAATTTCACTTTGTTGGGTTTCATTTTCCTTTTTAAACTGGATTTCGAAGTAACCCAAAGGCTGCTTTAGAATTTGAAGAAGTAGAAAGAGAGAGTGGGATTCCAGATTTCCCATTTACCCAGGAGCAGATTTTTATCTGTACCTGCAACTTCCATTGAGCCCCAAAACTTATTTGAAGAAGTGTTCCATAACAAGAAGAAAATGTGGTCTGGGGATGGGAGGTAGGGAAGAGGGGAATAAATTTGGGTTTAGAGAACTTGAAATTTCTCTTCATTAGGTTCACATTTCATACTCTGTATTTTATATGTATTTATATGTTCTAAAATGACATTTTAACAACGGAAAAAAACAACGGAATTCTTCAGATGTTTGTGTACACGTGTGAAAGTATGTGCACACATGTATGAGAAAGAGGTTGCAAACTGAACTGACAAGTCCCCTTATTTACATGCATGCTCCTTATTACATAGCAAATAGGAAAAGGTAAAACTCGAAGTACTGGAATATTTATTGCCCTTTTCTCTACAGGACATTCGAAAGTACTAAATTAAGTACTTCACCAACCAAAGTACCAAATATGATTTACAAATGCTTGGTGGACTTGAGAAGGAAGCTGATAAGCCCTGTGTACTTTTCACAAAGTTAGAATTATTATGAGGATTGATTAAAACATTTAATTTCAGCATGCAGAGATACAATTATGGTAGACAGGTAAGTTACACATCTTGCAGGCCCTTAGACAGAGCCAGTGCACAAGGAATAACACAGAGAAAGTCAAGACACATTCACTTAAGGCCAGCATCGTAAAAGAAGAGAAACTCCCAGGCCTAAAAATGAATAGCAGTGATTGATATTCTAAGTTGGTAACAATCACCAGGGTAGGGGACCAAGATCTTACCCACCCCTTTCAGGCAAGACCCCTGACTCACCCCTTAGTGAAAATCCTTGCTCAGTTCCTTGTACACTTGGTACCTGACTTGCTTCCCCATTCAATCCCCAATCCCCATTTAATCAATATTACCTAAGTAACTACAGGTGTCATAATTGTATTGATCATAGTTTTGCCCACCTCATGATTTCTCACTGAATCAGTATTACCTTAGCAGCTATACTTGCAATCTTCCTAGTTGGCTATAATTTTCTCCCACCCTGAACCCACATCACTCATGGCTTTGGCCCATAAAACACCTTGGTGAAGCAGGGTCAGGGGGTAAACCTATTTTCCGGTGCGGCTACTGTCTCTGTTAGAAGTTATCTTTTTCTCAATAAATTTTCCCTACTCTTAACTTCTGTTTTTCCTCGAATTCATCCTTCAATTTTAAAGAACATGAACTTGTGTATGGGTTTGGGTGTCACATCGATTCCCCTTGTATCACTATGGTCCTTCTACTTGAAGATTTTAATCCAGTGCTGTACAATAGAACTATAATGTTAAGTCTTTATGAGCCACATATCTAATTTTAAGTGTTCCATCACAAATTTTAAGAGTAAAATCAATTGTAATAATATCTTTTATTTAGCCCAAACTAAAAATTCTTATCTTTCCAACATCAATATTGTAATCAATTTAATTTTTACAGAGAGAGAGAAGGGACAGAGAACTATTTTACCTGGAGTTCATTTTACACATCCAGCACACTGAATTTTGGATTTAGTTGCATTTCATGTGCTTAACAGCCAGATGTGACTAGTGACTATTGGGAGTAGTGAGACTATTGAGTTGGAGTTAGTACTCTCTCCACAGTGATGGTACATTAACACCGAATTCATTTTTCTCAGAAAATTACCATATGGAGAACTAGGTGCATTACAAATGTCCTATTCATGTAAGGGCTTAATCAAGGACAAAACTAATCCTTGTGCATTTGAAAGTATGTTACTCACCCAGAAGTGCTGGGTGGGGTCTAAGCTTGATGGGAACATATTCAAGAAATAGGAAGTAGGATTCAACAAATGGAGCTATCCAGAGCCAGAATGATTTTTAGGGAGGGAAAAAAGGCATCAGTTGAGAGAGGTTAGCCAAAAATAAATAAAAACAAAAACAAGTCAAACCCCTTCATGACTCAAAACCATTTAGTTCACCAAACCTTAAAATTATATACTGTATCTTTTTTTCTCTCTGGGTTCCTAATCTATCTTTTCTGATATGTTAGCATTGACTGCAATATTCTGAAATTATTCATTTGTACACCTAATTTCTATGTCTGAGGAGTGCAAGAGGTATGCCATTTTCTTTTTTTTTTTTAATCTGTAGTCTAATCACAAGGCCTTACACAAAACAGGTGCTCAGTAAATGTCAAATAATTAACTACTTGAAGAAAATTTGTATTTTTAAATGTCAAGGTAAACCATTAATACTAAGTATTTTTTAATATTTTTCTTACTATAAATGTAACATATGCTCATTGACAAAAAATATGGTTATAAAGAAAAATCATAACTCCATATTGTTGCATTGATTTTTAAAGCTTCTATGTGTCTTTCAAGTTTTTCACAAGTTTAGGCAAGAAACCTACACAATCTTTATTGCAAAACTTCAATCATATCATGAACTATAAAACTTTTTTATTTTCAGCTGTTTTTAGCTAATCATAGTGGAAATTTTTTTCTATGTCATTACATATTATCCAGTCATATGGATTTAAAAAACAAAAATTTCCTGTGAAAAATTATAAGCATTCAAAAAGTAGAAAAAAATATGTAATTAACCAAAGCACAAGTTTAACAATATCAACATTTTTTTCCATTCTTCTTTCACTGAGTCCCCTATATTTATATCTTTTTGTGCACTGATATTAATAATGGCACTCTATTCAATCTTCTGGATGGATGAGTTATTTAACTACTCAGTTGTTTTTAGACATACAGAATTCTTTCTTTTCAGCGCTTTATGTAATATGAAAATAAAAAATATGACACCAACATTATTCATGTCAATATTTCTTAAAGTATAACTTACAGGTCAAAGTGCTTGCAAAATTATGTTTTTGCAGTTTACTGTCAAATAACAGTCAGAATGACTGTATCTATAAATAATTTGTTATTTTCCCCAAGTTGATTATTTCATTACTCTGTAATTTATACTTTATTTGAATTTTTCCAATCTCACATATAGATAAGATTGCAGTCAGTTGACTGCGAAAAGAGACGTCTTTTAAAAACAGTAGGGGATCATGAGAAATTGATCCAACAACTCCTAGATGATGCAAAGAAGAACAACATAAGACTGACAGGATTCCATGAAGTAGCAGGAGAAAATACAAATGACTTTAAAAAGCTGTTCACAGAATTAATGACAGAAAACGTCTCAAACAGAGGGGAAGAATTTGACATCCAGATAAGTGAGGCATATAGGGCCCCAACTAGCCATGATAAAAAAAATCTACACCTAGACATATAATAATCAAGTTCCCAGAAACCCAGCAGAAGAACAAAATACTGCAAGCAGTAAGAGAATAGAAACAAATCACATGCAAAGGAAAGCCCATGAGAATCACAGCAGACTTTTCAACACAAACCCTTTGGCAAGGACAGCCTGGATTGAGATATTTCCAGTACTAAAAGAGAACAACCTCCAAAATAGACTGATGTATCCTGCAAAACTCTCTTTCCTAATGGATGGGGAAATAAAATACTTCCAAGACAAAGAACACCTGAGAAACTACACAAATACCAAACCAGCACTACAAGCAATTCTAAACAAGATCCTAGAAAAAGACAATGAAGGTAAAAACACCATGAGGCCCAACAGAGGAAATCAAATAACCAAGGCAAGAAACTAAAAGGAGAAGGTGAAAAAGTAAAAAGAGTCAACAAAAGGCCAATAACATGTCAATAATAAGTCAGTACATATCAATTATAACCATCAGTGTCAATGGCCTCATCTCACCAATCAAGAGAAATAGACTGGCAGAATGGAATAAGAAGCAAAATCCAACAATCTGTTGTATACAAGAAACACACCTAGTGCAAAATGAAACCCACAGACTAAAAGTGAAAGGATGGAAAACAATTTTCCATGTGATAGGAGCTCAGAAAAAAGGCAGGGGTAGCAATCTTATTTGCAGACAAAGTAAATGTCAAACCAAAACGCATTCTAGTATTATAGATGTAGGACGGTACTGTATCATACCTCTGTGAATATAAAATATCTTTTACCGGCTTTATCAGAGCTATTTTTAATGATGTTACTCTAGAATGTTCTCTCTCCAGATGATGATTAATATGCTAATAAAAAAATGGTGCCAGGTACCACAACAGCAACAGAACTTTGCTGTTTTCTGGGTATTATTCTTCTCTTTGTTTTTTTGTTTTTGTTTTTTTAATGGAGTGTGCTGAATGTCTATAATTTTGTTCAGATGACTGCAGAACCTGGAAAAGCTGTTGCTGCTATTGATGCATAACATACTGCTATTATTGGTCTTTTTATATAAATATAAATACACACACACACACATATATATAATTTGAATTTTTGGAAACTTTGTGCTGTCGACTTCGGAAAAAGTTATCCCAATTTCCTGTGTTGAGTTGGCATTGTACAGAAATTAACAGCCATATTGGTCTAGAAATGTTAATTTTTTTTTCCATTTCTACAGGGGAAATGCACTGTATTAAATATGTAAGATTATATCTACGTGGGTTTGATTACAGAAACTAATAAAGTATTCTCTAAATAATGAAAAAAGAATAAGATAAGACCACGAGAGCAAGAAGCAATTTAAATATGTTCAAGGACCATTTTCATCTTCAGAATTAAGGATTATTTTAATTTTACATAATTGCCCTTTATCTTTTACTTTCCTTTTTAGTTTTATTTTAGGATTCCCTATTTTTAATGTTCATATAGAGATTTCTTTAACTGAAATACCGAATAGTTTCTCTGGTGTGAAAAACTATAATAGTGCACAAGATCCTAATGAGATAATTAATAATGTGAAATAGGAAGTAAAGGGCTAAAGGTGTAGGGAAAGTGGGAAGGGTGGGGAAAGGTAATAAGGGAGAGGAAAAAAATATGAGAAACTGAAAAAATGGAAATAAAGTGTTTGTAAATGGGGAGGGGAGGAGGGGGTGAAGGGAGGGTAGGGACAAGGGGAAAAAATGAGAATCAAGACCTATCAGGTAAAGGTATAGGATCCTAATAATGAATGTAATTGTACTGTATACCTAGATTGTACCAATAAACTCAACAAAAATTTTTTAAAAAGTATTGGCATTATGGAGGGTTTGTATATGGTCATTCATCTGTTGTCATATTTGTCTTTTGCTTAATAATTTTTAAAAATCGTATTTGTATCTAAAGGAGTAATACTTTGTAAAAGAAATTTCAATTATTTTAATTTTTTGTCATTACTTTGATCATGAGAAATTATTGAAGGATTAAGTTAATTAACATTATTTTATGGTTTTTGACTTTGATTTCATAAAAGCAAATATGAGCATGTTTATAATGTGCAGGGCTACATTTTTTCAAATATTTCTTCTATTTTTAGCAGGCATATTTTATTGAGAAATTATTATAGTGTAAGTCACAAAGTTAAATGTATTAATTTTTGCACTCATCAGCTAATTTCGTAATATGTATCCAAAGCGTCCACTATTTATCCTTATCAGCTATTAAATACTAGTAGATCGGGCAGAGTTTTACATATTTCAATGGTGATAACAGTTAGGATAAGGGTGGGTAGTTAAAACTAGGACCTTGGGAAGGAATTCCTTCAGAGGAATGGAGTGCACCAAGCAAACAAACCCCTCCTCATTTTGGAGGGATTTAGAAAGCTGAGTAACTGGATTTCTGAGCTCTGCATTAGGAATCCTAATTGGTTTTGTTTGTTTGTTTGTTTTTTGTTTTTTAACCCTATGGGATTAGTTATGATAGGTGCCTGAACACTGTGGAAAATCCCTGCTTTTTTTATTCATCAGAACCCATGGACCAGGATGGCAACCTTTTACAGCTTTCAGTAATACAAACAATCTGCTGCAGCATGGGTGCTATAGGTTCACCACCACTGTCCTAGACAGAAAAGCTTCTCTGAGACCTCTTCATGATGCCTTTGTCTTTTCTTTCTAGTAAACTTCCCTATTTTCAACTTGCACACACATACACACACACACACACACCAACTGTGGCTTCATTCTTCAATATCAGGTAACACCAAACTCATTTGGTTAATGCTAGCGTCATTCATCTTTATCATATGTCACTTGTTTGCAAATACATGTTAGTATTGGTATTATAATTGTGTTGAGTTTTGTAATTTTATGTTACAATTCTCATCTATTAGTCTTTGAAGATTTTCTTTACTAAGATCTTACATGTAGAGTCCAAGTAATTTCCAGAATCATCATTTAAGTTCTAATCTTACAGGCCAGCGGTGGTAAGCCTACGCAAAGTGTGCTGTAGCAGTCTGTTCATATCATTAAAGTTCTAAAATCTTTGCCATCGTTGTTGTACACCTGTGATATTTGCAGACATACCTTGATTCCTTTGCATCTCCCTGTCACTCTAAGATCAGCTGACGCATCTTTGTGAAGAGGCTATCTCTATTTCTAGTCATTCCATGCCATAAATGCCTTTATAGCTGTTATGGCCTCAAACACTTCCTGGTGTTATTTCCCTGGCACCTGACCTCTCAAAGGAAATGGCAAGATGTTGATTTATCAGTGTGCTGATATAATAACAAATAACTGAAGAAAGAGACACTGTCTCAATAATCTACTTACATCTATGAAATAAGAATCCTCTACAGATAATCCAATTTAGTTTTCTTGAAATTTCACGCATTTATATATCATTTTTGTATTATTTGCTCTGTCCACATACTGTTATAATAGTAACTGGCTGCTTTGTAATGATTAACCCTTTAAACTAATTAATATGTAAATGACTTTTTGGTAGTAGAGAAGGAACCCAGGGCCTTCAAATTAAGATACATCAGCAGCCCCTTTTTTCTTTTTTCACTCTGAGATTGGGTATTCCTAAATTGCTGCACTTCCCAGGATGGGACCCAAGTTGTGGTCCTCCTTTGTCAGCTTCCCACTGTATTTTTACTAGAGGCTTGTGCCACAATAGTGCCCAGCTCAAAAATGCCTGTTTTAGCCTTATTTTAAAGAATAAGTACTGGGTAATGAGTATGACCTGCATTTAAATGCAGATTTAAATAAAGACATAGCTATTAAAACCTCAAATTGTTTCCCTACCACAGAAGCCATCTCACATTTCATATGACATGCATGGATCAATTTGGGAAATATTGTCTTGATTAAAAGGTTCCTGTGAGTAATCTCCAAACTTATTTGCCATTTTGATAACCTATAGATTTTTAAACCCCAGATCAATAAAACCACAACATCTAGGAAGGCGACACAAACATCCATATATTTGAAGAGCCTCATGCCAGATCATTGTGCAGTCAAATTTGGAAAGACAACGTTTTCTTTTTAAGCCACAGCCCCCTTTGACTATCTATTGTGATGGTTGGGACTTTTCTTCCTCAAAATGATCACCATGCAAAGAAACTTAGTGCTAAGACTTCGAAGTTGTCTAGTTTTACAATACAAAGCTAATTCTTCTGATACTCACTTTTCTTCACCAATTATATAAAAAGCAATGTACTTTCGCCTCAGTCCTCCACCTCTTAAAGTTGCCTTGATAATTGCCTGCAATGATTCACCTGTAGATTTTTAAGATGTAGAATGTTCATTGCCTTCAACTCTTCTCAGTGACACTGAATCTCTGTGATAGGGTATCAGGAATATGCATTTTACTAACAGTCCCAAAGAATTGTTACATAGAGAGGTTTGAGTGCCGAGTGTAAGTGAGGGATACGAAATACACGAAAACAGACACAAACTGATACATTCTCTATTTAAACCTGAGAAATGAAGAGAAATCTGACAAAAAAAAATTCACTTAAGGCCACGGCATTTAAGATCCACAAAGGCATGAAGCAGAGAAGCCCAAGAAGGGTTTGGCAGGGCCAAACAAAACTCAAACCAAAGTGAGGTACATTTAGAAACCCATAGGACTTCTGGGAGATGGCAGAGTGCTAAGAAGCAATAAATCAGCCTCTCAAAGATTTGGAACCCAGACACTTCAAAGTAACAATGTGTGGAAGAAAAGAAGGAGAGAAGTAGACCCCTGGGACCCAGGAAGGATCTGAAGGGAAAATTGGAGCCCACAGAGAAAGTGAAGAGTCAGACCATGATGCAGAAAAAAGGGAGTAATCTATACTTATTTCTTGGCTCCTAGCTCATAGAGAGAAAAATTAAGCTCAAATATACAGAGACATAGTGAGACTAGGGGACCCTAGAGACCTTCAGGGAGAAATCCCCCAGGGGAATGGAACAACAGACACCATGCATACAGCAGGTGTCGAGTAACTCCATCCCAAGAGTCTGCCATATCCCCTGGAGTGGGTACCTGGTCGGAGGCTATTTTAGGGAGGGGCCAACTGAACCTGGGACTCAATGCAGCCACATGTTGGCTTCACCTCAGGGTGCCTAGTGTTAAACTCCCACAGTGACTGAGTGAGGAACAGCCACAGGAGACGTCCTTTGTCAGGGAACCATGGTCAGGATGGCAAGGGACACCCAGACTGCCATAAGATAAATAACTCAGGCTCCAAGCCCATCACCAAAAGCCAAATTTAACATGACTTTCTGTGGATTTGAAAATCCTGGAAACACCATGCCCCAATCCTACTACCTGCCTGCTGGGATTATCCTGTATGGATCTGGAAGGCTCTAACTGCTAGCTAAACTAGTCTGTCAGGAAGAGTAGAGTCATGTCTTGAATTGGACACTGCCTCGGAGAATACATTCAAGAAGATAACAACAGGCTTGAAATCAGAAATTTGTTTCCATTTTCTTTACTTTTATTTATTATTTATTTTTTGTTGTTGTTTTCATTTTGTTCTTTTTTCTTTTTTAGGGATTGCTTTGTTTGTGTGAACATTATTTTTAGTTTTTTGCTTTGTTTTGTTATTGTTTTTGTCTTCTGTTTCTTTCCTTGCCTTCCATCTTCTTTGTCCTCAGTTTCCTCAGTGTTGACTAATCTTTCTTTGTCCTTCAAATTGACCTTGCTTCTAATCTCTTCTTTCATTTCTCTATTTCTTTCTTTTTTCCCTTTTAAATTTTCTCCCCTTAGGGTCCAATCTCTCTATTGACTGGATTACTGTGTCAAATTTTCTGATTTGCCTTAGATCTTATTATATAACTGGTTATATAGATTTTATACCTATCGTTAAAAGTGGCAAATTACTAATAATCACAGTTCTTCATTTTTCTAGCCTGTTTTTGATGATATTGTTATTATCGATTGTACTAGATTAGCCAAGGTAACATTATTGATGCGATTAATTGATCTTCCTCATAGGCCAGTAATGAGATTGTCTGGGGGCATAAACAATAATACAGTCTAAAGCCAAAACTGGCATGCTAGGCTAAACAGTCTGTACTATCTCCTCACTAATACAGGGAACAGGCAGAATCAAAGGCCAAAATCCAGTTACACCTACAAAACATCTCAGAAAAGCAGTCATTTCTTTAACAATTTAATACTAGCAATAGAGTAATACACCATAATCAATTTATAACCCTCAATACTGAACAAAATAATTTTAAAAAACGAGAAAACACAGAAGATGGAACTCAATATCCCCAACTAGCCCAAGGCAAATCCAGAGGGCAGGGAGATGGAATAAAACAAAAGCCACCAAGGGGAACTTTCTAAAATAGTAGTAGAGGAAGTAAGAAAACAGATGAATAAGTTCCTTGTCAAAACCAAAATTCAAAAAGATACGCAGGAGATTAAAAATGTAATTGAAAGTAATGCAGCAGAATCAACCAATGTAAACCTAAAATATCAGATCTAGATCAGACATGCTGCTGCCTGGCTCATAAGCACAAGGTTCTGAATTTGATCCCCAGTACAAAAAAAAAAAAAATCCAACCCTGCTAGATAAGGCAAAGAATAATAATGTAAGGTTAATTGAAAACATAGAAGATAGCACAAAGGACATAAAAAGCTTTTTATAGAAGTAACAGCAGAAAATTTTCCAAGCTTGGAAAAAAAATTGACATACAGATAAATGATCATATGAAGTGCTCACTTTGGCAGCACATATACTAAATGAATCTTATAAAACTCCAAATAGTCATGATTAGAAAAAAGAAAAAAAAAAACAAACAAATTAATTAAAACACTACACTAAGGCATATAACAGTCAAGATTCCAGAAATTCAACACAAGGACAGAATTTTAAATGATGTTAGAGAGGAAAACCAAATCCCCTATAAAAGAAAACCCATCAGGATCACAGAAGACTTCTCAGAACAAACTCTGAAGTCAAGGAAAGCTTAGAAGCATTTCAAGCCCTAAAAGATAACAACCTGCAACCCAGACTAATGTACCTAATAAAGTCATCTTTCAAAATTAATGGAGAAATAATGTAGTTCCACGATAAAGAACACCTGAAGAAATCCCAAGCCACCAAAGCATCACTCCAAAAATTTCTGAAGGAAATTCTAGAAGAAGACCACAATTCCAACAATTCCAACAGAATGAATCAGCCAGGAAAGGAAGACAATTATGAGAAGGCAAAGAAAGGCAACCAGTTAAAGAAAAATAATATGACAAGGATAAGTCAGCAAATACCAGTTATAACTAGCAGTGTTAATGGTCTGAATTCACCAATCAAAAGAAAGACTGGCAGAAGCGTTCAAGAAACAAGATTTAACAGTATGCTGCATACAAGAAACACACTTGAAAATAAATTTATAGACTGAAAGTAAAAAATTGGAAAACAATAATCCATAAAACAGGGTCTAATCAGAAGAGAAAAAGAAGGTCCCTACATACTTGATGAGTGAACAATTGAAGAGGATAAGATAACAATCATAAATATATATGCCCTAAGGCCAGGGATTTAGGGCAGCAGCTCTGCATCTCCCTTGCCAGGGCAAGGTCCTTAATTTGACCCCTGGTACCAAATAATAAATAAATACAAACTAAATATATATGTACCTAATACTGGTGTACCCAACTATATACAACAAACATAAATGAAATGAAAAATCAGATAAGTAGCAATATATTTATAATGTGGGACCTCAATACCCCACTGTCACAGATCAGCAAAAAAAAAAAAAACCCAAAAAAACAAAAAACAAAGAAACAACAGAATTGAAACAACACTTTGAACAAATGGACTTAGTAGGTATCTATAAAATGTTCACCCAGCAATAACAGCATACATATTCTTCTTAGTAGCACATAGAACTTTCTCCAAAATAGACCACATACAACTTCACAGAGCCTGCTTAAGTAAAGGCAAAGGAAATGAAATTATCTCAGGTACATTATCAGATCATAATACAATGAAACTGGAAACCAAGAGCAAAAGAAATCACAAAAACTACGTAAACACTTGGAAATTATATAATACCCTCTTGAACAACCAATAGGTCACAGATGAAATCAAAGAAGAAATCAGACAATGAAATAACAAAGCTAATGCAACATACCAGAACTTATGGGACTTAAAAGCAGTCTTATGAGGTAAATTTACAGAGATGAATTTCCACATCAGGAGAAGAGCAAGCTCAAACAAATAACATAATATTAAACTTCAAATTTCTAGAAAAAGAAGAGCAAGTTAAACCCAAAACGCATACAAAGAAGGAAATTATAAAGATTAGACCAGATATTAATACAACTGAGATGAGAAAAGCAATACAAAGAATCACTAAATGTAAGTGATGGTTCTTCAAAAGATAAATAAAATACACAATCATTTAGGTAACTGTTAAACAGCTTGTGTCTGGATGTCCACCCAAAGCCTCTGCCGTCATAGGCTATTGTGGAGGTGGCTGGATCTAGAGTGTGTGATTAATTCGTGGTGGTTAAAAGCAGTCTTATGAGGTAAATTTACAGAGATGAATTTCCACATCAGGAAAAGAGCAAGCTCAAACAAATAACATAATATTAAACTTCAAATTTCTAGAAAAAGAAGAGCAAGTTAAACCCAAAACGCATACAAAGAAGGAAATTATAAAGATTAGACCAGATATTAATACAACTGAGATGAGAAAAGCAATACAAAGAATCACTAAATGTAAGTGATGGTTCTTCAAAAGATAAATAAAATACACAATCATTTAGGTAACTGTTAAACAGCTTGTGTCTGGATGTCCACCCAAAGCCTCTGCAGTCATAGGCTATTGTGGAGGTGGCTGGATCTAGAGTGTGTGATTAATTCGTGGTGGGGCTAGGCCGGAAGGCACTAGGATTAAGGGTGTGAGTGCTGCCTGCCCTAAATTGTAGGAATAAGATAAAAGAGGAAGAAAGAGGCATAGGTTCTCTTGTTGCTTTTGACACAATATGGGTGCCATCAACTGTTTTTCCTCAGCAATATCCCTCTGCCATGCGCCACTGTGCCTTGGAGCCAGCTGATTATGGACTGAAATGTCTATGAACTGTGAACTAAATAAATCCTTGCCCTGTAACCTTGGGTGTTGGGTATTTTGCCTCAACCACCACAGAAAAGTAACTAATACAGCAACCTATACCAAAAAAAAAAAAAAAGAAAAAGAAAAAAAAGGAAAGCAAAGACCCAAAGCCACACAATTAGGAATGAAAAACACAAAAATCACAAAGAACATGGCAGAGATCCAGAAGATCATCTGTACCTACTAAGGGAACTTGCACTCTAATTAGATGGAAGACTCAGAAGAAATGAATAGATTCCTAGAAACATATGATTTTCCAAAGCTGAATCAGGAAGACAAAAGAAAAATTAATTATCCAACATCAGTGAATGAAACTGAAGAAATAATAAAAATCTACCAACAAAGAGAAGTCCAGGACTGGACAAACTTGACATAGGAGATAAGTGCGGCTGAGACGGGCTGGGAAGAGAGAGTGGTGGGATCCCAGGATCTACAGAGCTCTACCGCACAGGACTTTTGCAGGTTCTGGAGAGATACAAAAATGGGAAAGAAAATCACGGATGCTGTGAGGAGCCTGCTGTCCTGTCCCTTTCATGGAAGCCTACTCTGTGCCTCCCAGACCCAGAGTGTATTTTTTGTTTTTGCTATTTCTTTTCCTCTCTTGGTCAGCCCAAGAAAGCTTTCCAGAAACAGTTTTCCTCACCCCACTTTTGAAGTAAACTTCTGGCACCATTTTTCGGGCTCGTCTCCTTCTATTCTTTGTTCAAGACAAGGAGGACCTGGAACATATTTAACTGGTAAGCCATTTGTAGAAGCAACAAGATAACAGATTCATTGAGAAATTCTACAAGAATTTTGAAGAAGATCTAATGCTACCACTCAAACTCTAACAAAATTCAAAGCGAAGCAATATCCCCAAAGTCATTTCTGGAAGCAAGCATTGTCCTGATACCAAAAATAAAGGGTCCAACCACAAAAGAGAACTACAGGCCAATCGCCATAACAAACATAGATACAGAAATCCTCAATAACATACTGGCAAACAGAATGCAGCAAATCAAGAAAGTTACAAACCATAACCAAGTAGGATTTATCCCAAGGATGCAGGAGTGGTTCAACATACTATAAATACATGTAATATACCACATTAACAGAACCAAGGATATAATAAACCACATGATCATCTCATTAGAGGCAAAAAAAAAAGCATTTGACAAAATCTAACATCCATTCTTGATAAAAACTCTAAAGAAAATTAGACTAGAAGGATTTCATTTTAATCTGATAAAAGCCATCTATAACAAACCAACAACCCATATCATATTGAACGGTCAAAAACTGAAACCTTTTACTCTTAAATCATGAACAAGCCAAAGACGCCCATTATCACCACTTTTGTTCAATACAGTTCTGGAAACATTAGCTAGGCAATTAGACAAGAGAAAACAAAAGGAATATAGACAGAAAAGGAAGAAGTTAAATTGTCATTACAGACAAGACCCCCAAAACACCACCAAAAGGCTGCTAGAATTTATAATCAAATTCAGTAGTATAACAAGATAGAAAATCAACACTCAAAATCAGTATCGTTCCTTTATACAAACTCACTGAGAAAAAACACCTTTCACAATAGCATCAGTAAAAATGAAATACTTAGATAATCAGTCAAATGAAGGAAGTGGATGACCTTTACAGTGAGCACTACAGTACTGTGAAAAAGGACATCCAAGAGGATATAAGAAAATAGAAAGACAATCTCCTGTTTTTGGATATGCAGATATAGTGAATATAGCCATACTTCCAAAACTGTTACACAGATTTAACGCAACCCCACTAGAAAAAATAGCATATGTCACAGAATTAGAGAAAGCAATCCTAAAATCTACATGGAACCAGAAGAGACCTAGAATAACAAAAGCAATCCTGGGCAGTGAGGCGAGGCAGGGAAAATCATAACCCCTAGTTTAAAGTTATACTATAAGACTACCATGATAAAAACAGCATGGTACTGGCAAAGAAACAGACCCAGGGTCAATGGAACAGAATAGAAAATGGAGAAACAACTCCAAGCACACTCAACTACTGTATCTCGGATAAAAGGGCCAAACACCCACACATGAAGAAAGACAGCCTTAACAAATGGTGCTGGAAAAATTGGCTTTCCACATGCAGAAAATTGAACTTAGACCCGTAAGTCCCAACATGAAACTAAAATGGAAATGGATCAAAAATCTACATATAAAAGCAGAAACACAACCAGGTGGAAGAAAGGAAAGGTAAAACTCCCAAACACATAGGTATAAGCAAAGACTTTATGAACAAAACCTGACTACACAGCAAATGCTACAATCAGCAACTGGATCATATCAAACTAAAAGCCTTTTGCACAATGAAAGAAACCACCAACAGAGTGAAGAGGCAACCCACAGAAGGGCAGAAGTAATTTTATCAGCCACTCTTCAGACAAAGGACTAACATGTGGAATATACAAAGAATGTTAAAAAAAATCAGACCCCTCAACTTTAAAGACTCAATCCAAAAATGGGAAAATGAAGAGAGAACAGCAAATAAACATAAAAATGTTCAACATCACTAGTTGTTTGAGAAATGAAAATTTAAAAAATACCATCTTACTCCAGAAAGAAGGGCTATTATCAAGAAATGTATCAATAGAAATTGCTATCCAAACTGTGGGGAAAAAGCAACCCTTCTTCAGTGCTTATGGGAGTGTAAACTGGTACAACCACTATAAAAATCAGTGTGGAAATTTCTCAAAAAACTAATTCCAGAATTTCTATCTTACTCAGTTGTTTCTTTTCTTGGTAACTGGCCAAAAGAGTTAAAAGCATCATACCACAGCCATATATGCATACCCATGTGCATAGCAGCACAATTTATAATAGCTAAATCTTGGAAACAATCCATACGCCCATGAACAGATAAATGTGTTCTTTGTATACTCTGCCATAAAGAAGGCTAAAACTTGAGTCACTTTTAATGAAATGGATGCACCTCAAGGCCATGATGTGAATTGAAATAAATCACACACACAAGTTTAAATATCACATTGTTTCTCTGGGGTAAGAAACCCGAAGTGTAAACAAAGAGCAAAACGGAAAGCATGAAGAACAGGTTCAAACGGGAAGGGATATAAGGGAGTGCAGTGCAGGGAAAGGGAAGGAATAGAAGAGGAATTTAAATAAAGAGAATGAAGGGAAAACTGGAAGCAAAACTTTTGTAAAAGGGGAGGAAAAAAAAGGGTTGAAGGGAAATGGGAAACATTAAGATATATCATGCACAAGTACAAATTCCCTACAAAAAATGTGATTATGGATGGCAAATATGTCATAAAAATAAATTTTAAAAAATAGACAAGAACACCAGAAATACAAGGTGTCAATTTTTAAATTCTTTTGTAAATCTACCCATTTTTTCATCCCTTTCTATTGCTCTATGTTGTTTTGAAACACACAATTGCTTCCTTGGGCCGCCCCCCAAAATAAATAAATAAAAGACTACAGGGGACACTGATTATTTTCCAGGAGCAATGTTTCTGTTCCTTCTATTAAGGCACAAATAAACTGCATGATGCAGTCTTTTCAGAAATAGGTTCATGTTGCTAACATCTTCTTATGCAAGTAAAGCAAAGGTTGATCTATTATAAAGACTGTGATATAATCTTCAAGAGGATTCCAGAAATCTAACTTGGAAATCTGTCCATCCTGCAAGGGAACCACAGTACAAATGAAGAGAAGCCCTTGCTCGAATCCAGCGAGTTAGGTGCAGATGTAAAAAGATTTGTTTCTTTTTCCTATAGTTTATTAATCATTTTGTCACTTAGGAAGCCATAGCAGCGATTAATCACACACATAATCTACAACAGCTCTTCTGTTGGACTCCTAGTCCTGGTATAAATTATCATGTCAAGGATTAATCCATTTTATGTACCTTAATCCTCTGTTTTCATCCCCCTCCCCAATTGCACCCTGTTTATTCGGCTTTTGTGCAGAAGGGTTCCAATTGTCTATGTGACAACCAGAATCTAAATGATTAATAACAGTGAAGGTAACTTGACCAAGGGTTCAACAAACCATGAATAAAAACATTGAGCCCAAGGTCAGCACAGGTTACATTTAAGCTTTATCATGGGCGGGGGAGTGGATAGAGGGTGAAGGAGAAAAGCAGTTTATTCAGGCACTAATGCCTTCTCTGGAAGGATAATCTGAATACAGCTTGTCTGGCCATTTCCCCCCAAACAGACGTCTTCTGTTATTAGACTTGCTGTATAGGCCACCCAGCCTGGTGGAACGGCCCACTTCAGCAATTTCAAATCACAGTTAAATGCTGATGCCTCTAGGGCTTTTGCTACTGCAAACAAAGTGAACTGGCAAGTTGCAGAATCTTCCCTAAAGTGTGCTATAGGATTGTAAATTCCACATGATGGCTATTAAGAGGGCATAAACTGTAGTCAGAGTATCTCACAATCAATGCTCCTCCTGGGGCTTTCCGGTCGGGGCTGGGAAGGCATCCATCCCAAACCAACAAGCAGTGATGTGCAATCCAGAGTTCGAAACATTTATGCATCTGATAGAGAAATGTGTTGAATGTGAATTATAGACATTCACATTTTAGGAGGAATGTTTTGAACAGTGGGACCAGTGCAAAGCCACATGACAACAAATAACAAATATCAATTAGTGATGAGGATGATCTCTTAAGGTGTCTACAGTGTGTGAAGAAATGAAACATGGCTACTGTTTTGGCAAATCAGATACCACTATGCATAAAATAAACATGTAGTATTACTTTTTTTAAAAAATGATCATTACGTGAAGAACAGAATGGCTGTATTACATTAGAATACTTGGTGAGACCAGAAGAGAGACAAACAATAGATAGCTAGGATAGGGACATGAGGAAATCAAGATTAAGCCCTGAGAAAACTGGAACACAAGTAAAAGGGGCTCGCTCAGGAGCCCTACCCAGGAAAGTAGAGAGCAGGGGTGCAGAGGAAGTCTATTCTCTGAATGTCAGAGGCCCAGTTAAAAGGACAAGGGCCTCGGTACACTGAGATAAACCCTGGGTAGCTGGGGTGCAAAGGGAGTCTGCTCCTTTTGAACTCCAGCTCAAAGAGCCCAAAGAGTGCGTGTAAATACCTGAACTTCGGTGCCTCCGTGGTGTTCTCCCTTGGAGGCCCTCTTGGCTAGCAAGAGCTCTTGTTTCTTCCCTTTCTAGTAACTATACACAGTCCTTTCTCCGCTGCTGCATCCATGGAGTTCATACCTCATCATCTGCAGCCCAACAGCCCAGAGGGAGGAGAGAATTGGTTACACTGGTTTGGCCCAACTCAAATTTAGCATATTACAAGGCTAGTTCACACACCAGATATATCAGATGTGGCATTGTGGCAGACACCAGGGGAGCATAGCAAGAAAAACATGCAGTGTGTGCCCTAAGGGAACATATTCGATAAGAGGACATTCACACAGCAGTAACAATCAACTCCTTATCTCATTAAAAATGTCATCATGAATGTCATTTTCACATTTACCAAAGACCATGTGGACTATGGAATAAATTTTTCTAGTCCCACTCTATATGTCAGTGTAAAGAACCTTGCCCATTTTAGAGACTAAGCACTTGCTGATAGATAATCAATGGTATTTTGAGTTTAATAGTTAAAAATCGACACAGTGAAATAAAACCCATTATATTTTGTAATCAAAACAGGCTAAGGCAAGATTTAAACAAGATAAAAATTAAGAATACAATGAATAAAGCATTCTAGACAAAAACAACCTTTTCTTGGAATTCATTGAATTTCAAACACATTTCTGAGATGTTAATAATGACAAGATGGTACTTTTATTTTGTTAAATAGAATTTTAACATCCACATTCAAGTTCATGGAAACACTTTCAGTGATAATTACTAAACATGCCAAGTGCATTTATAAAACCCGGCATATATGTTGATAGTAGCAAATGTCTATATTTGGGATGTTTTATATAAACATAGACATTCGGTAATTATCACAGTTGCTGTTCATTTCAATGAGAGGAGACAGCACAAGTACAAGACCAATCATTTCACTTATAAATCACAAAGTATGTTTTCTGTATCTCAGTTCCAGCCCACCAAACGGACTCTAATTGAACAAAAAGTATTAAAGCCTTCATGTATATGTGACAACTCACAAGTAGACCTACCAGAAAATACCTAAGGAGGACATATTATAAAGCTGTTTTAATGTGTTATATGGATCTAGGTCTCACAAATGCATTTATTAGCGAGCTAAAATAGTTAACACTCTCACTAAGGGGAGAGTCAGTTTTTCTGTCCCCTAGCCAAAATATGCTGGATGGAAGATATAGACTTCAGTTCCTACAGATTTGTGTCCTACAGTCAATAAGCCAACAATAACATAATAACAATCTACAATCCCATAAAAATCCAGCAAGGACACTTGATGGTGACAGAACTAAGAGCAACTCCTTTGAATACAACTCTTTATATTTTTACACATGAAGTCTGAATCTTTATTTTTTTTTTCCTTAGGTATTGGGGATCAAACTCAGGTCCCTTGCACTTGTGAGGCAGGCAATGGCGCCACTGAGCTAAATCCCCAGCTCATGAAGTCTGAATCTTATTGTTAACCCTTAGAAATTCCAGCACCTGTGTAGAAACCCATAGTCCAAAAACAAATATTTGAGTATAGCTTCTACTGAACATTCTATGTTGACTATTTTGTCTTCTGTTTTTGTTTCTTTACAATAAATTATTCTTGCTAAGTTATGAAAGGCTCCCTGAATGACTGATTGTATCCCAAGGTTACCATTCACAATTCTTCCAAAACTGAGCAAGAA
>NW_022900921.1:18444163-18451843 GCF_012274545.1 Fukomys damarensis | reverse complement strand
TATATATATATACATATAAAACTGTCATAAGCTGTGAAAAGAGTAATAGATTTAATAATTAACAAGTTTCAAATGACACTCTGAGATTCCCTGCCAAAATGTATAGCACCAACCATGACTCTGCAGAATTTATAAGAGTTCAGTGAGCTAAGTATAGTAACTTGAATAAAAAAAAAATTACAAAAATCATTTTGGTGCCATCTTCCTGGGTGGCAGAAAAGCCAGACTAAATGGTCTAGATCTAAATGTGTATCTTTAGGGGAAACTGAAAGTTTATGGCCAAGATGAAAGGAGGATTACAATTTGTACTGGATCTTACAGATAAAGCTTTTCCCTCTAGATTTCTTAATTTCAATACCTATCTGCGCTTCTACATTATGTATGTCAGCCATGACTACGTTAAGCTCAAATTTTCTATGTACTGACATTCACTTGGCTTAAAGGGAAAATTATTGCCTACATTATAATGAAACCTTTGCCATTATCCATCCCACTTGTCCATATTAACTGTTGATCAATTCTGACTGTATATTTTTCTATGGTTAATTATTGTATCAAAATGTATGATAGCATAAGGACAAATTTCTTAGCAACTCTGTGAAAGGAATATATAAGTATTCAGCATCCGTCATTGTGTTCCAACTTTCCAGAAGCCATGGGGCTTTTTGAAAGCAAATGCTTTCAAGAATGAATTTCAGACCATATCTAATAACTAAGAGCAGTAAAATCTAAATGGACTTTCACGTGATGCACGTTTCTCAGTAACTATCATACGATTTACTGTCTTTTACTATTCTTACATCGGCACTTTCTTTATTGGAAAGGGAAAGGTTAGTTTTCAGTAATTTGCAAGTCCAGATTCAACAGGTAGAGCCAAGTTCCCAAATAGTACACACATCTCACTTACATGGACATCTCACACCTTACTTTGCAGCCTCCAAACCAAGAGGTGATAACGCAGGTCCTAACACTGCAGGGGAGTCTATACTGAGAAAATAGCATCAGTGTTGACTGACAGCGGGAGAAATAAGCCCACAAAATAGTGTCAATTTTTGAATTTTTACTGTACAGCTCTTATGGTCTATTGGATAGCCAGGCACTGGCTTTCCCAACATTAACACCGATGGCTTTTCATTATCATCATCTTAATAATTATTACCAAGAGAAAGTATTGAAGGGCAGTATTTTCAAGAAACAATCATTTTTCTAGCTCCATTTTGCTTGCAATTTACAAATAAAAGCCACCTCCAGAGCAGCTTAGCAGTCTTTATTAGATTTTAGTATTCTGTTTTTGTTGTTTTTATTTTTTGAGGGGGTGGGTACTAGGGATAAAACTCAGAACCTGGTGCTTGAGAGGCAAGTGCAGTGCTACTGAGCTAATCCCAGCTCCACCAGTATTTATCAGAATATGTTCCTCTGAGCCCAAGGTGATCACTGACCAACGTGAACAGGATCTCAGGAAACAAGATTTCAAGCATCCAACTTCCTTGTTAGACAGTCGTTCTCTAATTTTTGTGTCTCAAGCATACAGATTTAAAAGATTCACTAACAATGAAAAGAAAAATCCCTAGAAGCTACTCTTGCTCACAAAGAAACAAAGGCAAGGCAAGAAAAGAAGCATGTGTAACAGACATATTAAGGGAGGTAATGGGTGTGTGTGGCATTATAACGGTTGAAATGTTTCCATCCAATATTAGTCTAAACCCACAAAACACATAGCACTGAGAGAGCGCAGTGAAAACAACGGTCGCCCGGGGATAAGGGCACGTCCTTGTGAGCGCCTTAGGGATAAGGGATGTAATCCTGGGGTGAGACTACTCATAATGGGAGAGGCCATGTGTTGGGGGGGCAGTGTTATGTGGAAACTTCAGTACTTGCTTTTCAACTGTGCTGAGAAACTTCAATTTTTAAAAATAGTCCATTAAAAGAAAAATAAAACTATTTTGTAAAATCACTGAACAGTCTAAAGGAATATGGGCTATCCGACAGGAAAAAGTCCTGCCTTAGGTCACCAGACCCACAGCGTGTCATAAAAACGTTTGGGAATGTGAGTTTTAAGAGAGTAAATATTTGAAATGAATTTCCTGGGATTGTGATTTTAATAGCGTTTCAAGACACGATGAGATTTTTACCAGATGGAGAAAGCAAAGATCTTTTGGCTGTGTGAAATATTTCTAAATCTCCATAAAATGTAAGCGGAAGAAATGAGGCTCCCCATCCTGTATGTTATCCCCAGACCTCTTTGCGACTCAAGCAACCATGTCATAAGGTTCAAGCTGAACTTTCAGGATATTCTGTTTAAGTTAAAAATCCACTGTGGGAAGTAAAAATTGATAAATATGAGCTCATGTACCGTTGCTGAGGCAAACAGAACAGGCTGTTGGGGATGGGTGGTACAATAATTGCAAACAGTTCCACCTGAAAAGGGCAAAAGGCTTCAGGAAAGACGTTAGACAATGGAGAACACCAAGAAGAATCTGGAGAATGGAGCTTGCACATATACGAGAATGCACACCCATGCGCACAGACACACACAGACTATGGTAGAGGTCCTCAAGACGTGTAACACAAAGAAACAGAAATGGCTTGGAACTTACCTTGTAACCAACAGATAAAAAATCCCAAATGCTTCTAGGCTTTATAATTCAACAAGCACATTTTGCTAAGTGATAGTTGCGATTTTTAGTAATTGACTGCATTACCATACTGGAAAATGCTCTATGAATAAATAGGAACTATTTCTAAAGCATGGAAAAGTTGAATTTGTAAAACAGAATGCCAGTAACTCTTTTATAAATGGGCATTTTATTTCTTTCTTTGATAAATAAGAGACCCAGGTGGTAGATAAAGCAAATCAACCATTGAGGACAAGCAACAGATAATTAGTTTTTCTATATATATTTTAATCCTTCAATAGAGTTTCATTAAATTATTATACCTTAATTTCATGGACCAATTTCTCATGACTTGCTACAATTTAAAGCCAATTCATTTTATTATTGGGAAATAGTGAGTTTCCAGGCATTCTGATTTTAAAATTATTTCAGGACACAATCACATTTTATAAGGTAGTGATAAAAAAGTTATTTTTGTTATGTGAAATATTTCTGGAATTCACAGAAAACACTGCACACAGGAAGGCAGCCCATTTCCATCTGGTATTCCTGTGATTAAAGTTAGTATCATTCAATTTAATAAACACTTTTGAGGAGACATATGATAGTGCTCAGCAGTTTAGGCTTGGGGTATTTTAGGAAGAATGCACACACAGACACACACACAAAACGCAAGGAGTAGGATTGCATCACACAGCCTGAATGCCATGGTCAGGAGGTTTGGGACTGATGGGAGACTACACCCCTGTCTAATGTAATGAGCAGCTCTAGGAGGAAAGGCCTCAAACTCAGTCTTTAATAATGAGATCTACAGATTCTGACAGATAGGGAGAAAGAATCAGTTCTTGGCATGGAAATTCCCATGACCAAATTTAAATGGCTTTACGATGAGTAAAGGCAGTAGAAGGAGAGCAGTTCAGCCTGACTATCACTGAAAGCCCATCTCTGGCAGCGGGGAGTGATCTGGGGAAAGGCAATGTAATTCTTCCTTCTTGGAGCAAGAAGAAAAATGTATTGAAATAGTTAATTCTATTCAAAACAAGTTTTTCTTGGAACCAGAAGATTTTTCCACGTGCAGACACATGCAGTTGAGTGATGGGGTTGGTGTATAATTAGGACGTTACAGAATGCTAGAATGCCTTTTGTAAAAAATAAGCACAGTTTACTTGAATGACCAAGAAGGTACTTAGAAACTGACTTTTTGGTCCAGTGTTCATGGGAACAGTAAATAGAACTAGTCCTGGGCAAATTAGATTATACTACATGTTCTTTCCCTAGGACCACCAGAAAACTCCAAGTTATTTACCTGGGTTTATAACTCTCCCATCATCTGACCCTGCTGATACCTCCATACCTGACTTTTCATTTTTTTCACTTGATTACTTTATCTTCATTTTTAAGGTATGGCTTGGGATTTTACTGCTCCAGGAATCCGTTTACAATTATCTCTCACTTTCAGTTTCCCTCCTTTCTAATCTCTAATAATCTGTGGATCCTAACATTGTATTTTCTGCTTTACTGCATATCATTCAGTAACACAGAACACACACAGTTGCATGAGGCTGTTCTGCATATTGTGTGGTCTTCAGTTCTTAGAGAGTTTCCACACATGCAATACTGAAAATATAAATGAGCTAAGTATGAATAGGCTTAAGAGCATTTAGGCAAATTATTTGTGTGTGGTGGCATGCTTTCATGTAATTGATTATTTTAGAAACTCTCAATCTTTAATTTTTGGAATTATGTTAGATCAAGTTATTTTTATAAGAGTAAATATAATATTATTTGGTTATGCTGTTTCCCTATTTTATATCTGGGTAAGCAACTTGTGGAATCTATTAAAAAAATTAGTGAATAGTGGTCGAGAATATAGCTCAGCAGCACAGTGCCTGCCTGGCAGCCATGAGGTCCTGAGTTCAATTCCCAATACGAAGGGGCGGGGGGGGGAGGAAGAGGCGGGGAGAGGGAGAGAGGGAGAGAGGGAGAGAGGGGGAGAGAGAGAGCCAGAGAGGGAGAGAGAGACAGAGAGACAGAGAGAGAATGAGAGAATTAGCTTTTAGATGTACAGTATATGATAGACACTTATAGAACTACTTATGAAGCACATTTTTCTGGATTCTTCCCCTTTCACCTCTGCTTCATTTACTTATTTTGGTAAGTGTTAAGTTACTTACAGTGGGAGCCTATCTTCTATCTAGAGTTGAATAATAAATGCTACAACTAACTAGAGCTACAGTGATCAATGATTCCCTCCCTATGGATTAAGGAACTAAAACAAACAAGGTTGGCAGTCCCTTTCGGAAGGGTGTAGGATTTATAGAAATTACTGGCAGTCAGGTTTCCTCCCAGGAACCCTTTCTCCTTTCACAGGAAGCAAGAGAACACTACCCTGGCCAATGGAGAGAAAAGAGAAGACACGGAAACAAAGTTCGAAATACACTTCATTGTGTGCTTGGTGGTTCTTGAGGTTCAGCCATATTCTTGTTCTGAGGTTTTTGGGAATGACCTATGCTCCATTATAATAAATGTGTACTTCTGCTTAAATCAGTCTAAGTCAGACCTCTGTCACTTGTGGCAAGGATGTAAAATCTCACAATATACAAGACAAGGTCAAAGTTTCCCTTCAAATTATGCTTTTCAATTATTTTTCTGATACATGACACATTTCCTTAAAATATTTCAGTTGGGTAATTGCAAACTTAATTCTACCAACTAATTAGTGAAAAAGCAAAGTCTGTGAAAAACATTCCTACACTGCATGTGTAAAGAAGGAAATTAGAGGCAATTTAGAATTGTAGAAGCATAGAATAAATGAAGTCAAATCCTTAAATTTAATGTTCTTTCTCTTTTGTTCTGGGAACTTGTTTGAAAGGTTAGCCCCTCAGTGGGAACTAACATCAAAGAAAGAAGATATTTATTCTCCAAGTAAAGGCAAGATACATTTGGAAATTTTGGTTAAATTTTGTGTTTTCACAATTGGATTATGATTTTTCCTCTATCTCTTCATTTCATTTGGATGATGATTAGAGTTTTGCAAAGTCTAATTCCAGTAATAATCATTTCTCTCTGCCACTGGAGAGTACTTACTTCCCTCCTCAAAGCATTGCACAAACATTTCTTGATTAAACCTTCCAACAATTCTTGGAAGGAAATTGGGTGATATTTTCCATGACTGCATGGTCTCTGAGGAGAGCATCTACTGGGATAAACCAATTATGAGGACAGTAAGTCTATCAGCAAAAGGATAGAAATCACAACATCCAGAAAGTCTGACTGCTATGTTCACCAAACAGGACGTACAGCCAAATGAACATTTAGCTAATTCCTTAATGATGAGTCTGGCTATGATTATGCAACAATAGCTACAGAGTTATACAAGTGTATCCAATACTTTTAAAGTAGTGGTCATGATGAAGTGGTTAAATTTTTGTAATTTAATAAGGATAATGATTTATAAAAACTATTCTCTCATTTGCAACCAGCTGCCAGTTAACCTTACATAAATGGAGAGGAAAAGGGAAAGAGCAGGCATGTGAGAATTATCAGTGTCACATTCTATTTATGGATAAATATATGTCAGTATATGTCAGGCTGAGCAATAAAGGCAAATATAAGTTTCATTCTTTAAAACATATTAATTGCGTGTATTATTTGTTTTCTACTGCTGCTTAGTACTATTTTTATATCTATTTTAAGGTTATATATATTAAGACTGTAGTGCAACATAAATTTCACATTACTCAAAATCAGGAAATGATTCATTTATAAATATATAGAATACTATGCACAAATACGCATATATGATATCGAGAATAACAATAGCATCATTATTTCATGAAGGAGAAGACTGTGTCAGACTTACTAGTTCATCTAACTGTTCAAATTTTTATGAAAAGCTTTCAACTTGTGTACTGTGTTAGGTTGTGGAAACATCTCATGAACCACTAAGAAAAGAAAAACAAGGAAAAGAAACAAATGCCCTAATAAAAAGAAATAAATCTCCAGCTAATAAAATAGGTTAAAATGACTTAAGCAGTGATTTTTCAGGTACATGAGAATTGCCACTGTTGAGAAAAATCAGTTATTAGAAATCAAGAACTAACGGGATATTATTTTTAGTCATTATGTTTCAGATATTTAAGGCTCGAGTAGGTCAAAAGCAGAAAAGAAATATTTGAAGTAAGCCACTTTGATGGGTTAGAAAAAAGACCACAAGGCACCATCTGCTCTGTACTGCAGAGGTGAGTTCTGAGCAGTCCTAAGAGATCTCTGTGTGTTACGCTATGCTTTAGTTACATGACTTGGAAAACCTAGTAACCTGTCCAGTGCCTTACTTTTGTTGAGGAAGGGTTCGTGCAACAACCTAGACAACGACGGCTGAGTTCAATCTACTAAATAAGTGCTCTGAAGGTGTGGATTTGAGCCCTGTGTTGGAAGCGGTGGGCAAACCTGCCATCTGGATAGTTTGTTGCTTATTACATGTTCACATTTGTTCATGTCACATGGAACCGTTAACTGCTAACAGCCAAACTGCTGCTTTGGATGTTGTGTGTCCCTAGACATAGATGTGCAGAAGGGTTGGTTTCCACAGTGAGGTAGGGGAATTTAAGGGGTCTAGTGGGAGGTTATCCGGTCGTAATCATCCTTCAGAGAGATTAATGCTTTCTTTGGGAGTGAGCTAAGTCTGCTAAGAGGATAGGCGGTAATAAGAAGAGCAAGTCCGGCCCCTCTCAAGTCTTGCTTCTCACGTTCCTACGTCACCTTTTCATCCTTCTGGGCTTGCAGCTCACCACTGACTCGCGTGCATGGCCACCTACTGTGATCATTCTCCAGCGAGACGAAGCAGATCTCCCGAGCTCTTGCCACTGTGGTGCCATCAGGAGGGCTGTGCAGATGCAGTCACCACCCTCTTGCACCGAACTATGAGCTAAATCAAGTGATTTATAAGGTAGTCAGCCACAGGTATTTTGCCCGCGAAACAAAAAAGAGGTAACGGGCTGGAGATTGAGCTCAGGAGTGCCTCTGCCTGTCTCACCAAAAAAAAAAAAAAAAAAAAAAAAAAAAA
>NW_022900921.1:18420817-18444067 GCF_012274545.1 Fukomys damarensis | reverse complement strand
AAAAAAAGCTGCAGATAGAAACTCAGGATGCAGGGGCATAGTTCTCAGTTCTCATCAGGCTGTATTTTACGTGGAATAAATAAGGGATAAGATATTAACAAATGCAAGCCGAGGGACACTGGCATGGCAGTGCTGGCAGGATAATGACATTCAACCCTTGTGAAAGTTTTATATACCACATTCTAGAAAACCCCAAAGCACTGGCATTCCAGAAAAGGCGCTATTTGCTATTATTCACCCACATTGGATGAGACTGTGTTCTCCAGACAAATTTCTGTGGCACCATCTAACCTGTTTTATCAATGCACTTCAGGATACATGGATTTTTGATTGATTCCTTTTATTACTTATACATACAAATATCATCTATTCAGACCCTACTAGGATGCGTCTGGTGCCGTAGTAAGAAGTAAGGGGAAAAAACACAAATACAACACAATATAATCTCATTATTTGTTCACAGTCTAGCAGATACTCAACAGTTGACAAAGTAAATGCAGTAACACAGATGTGCAGAGACTATTAAGGCAGTTCAGAGAAAAGGCTCAATTCTGAGTGGCTCAGTACAAGCCTCAGAATGCGTCCTAATGCACAAATCTCACACCCTTCAGTGCAGAAATGTTTTTTAAATGTAATTTTCTCATTGTAAAGAAAGGTATTCAAAGCCTTTGATATTTAACAATTAATTATAGTCACAGTATTTGGAGATTAACAAGGAAATAGTTTAGGTATCTGTTTGCTACCGCGGACAAGCATCACAATACCTGCAAGACTTTATTTTGGGGGGAGATACTAATAACGGCATAATTGTTTTTATCTTTCTCCTCCAGTCTCCCACCCTCCTACTCCCTCTCTTCCCCCTCTTCCACTTAGCTCCTTTTCTGGTGGTGGGACTGAACCTAAGGTCTCACACATGCATACAAGGCAAACGCTGTACCACTAAACGACCTTCCTCATGCCCACAAATGTGATTTTTTTCAATAACTACATATAAAAGGGACCAAAAAGCTCATTTCAATGCAGCACACAGAGCTCAAATTCAATATGTGGTTACTATTATTACTTTCAACATTTGTTGCAAGTGAAAGAAAAAAAATCGTTATACAAAGTTCTGGGTTTAGCAATGAGAATAGAATGGAGCCTGGAACATGCTGCTTTCCCATGATTTATAATCTAGTTTGGAAGGTAAGACACACATTCAAAACTTTGCAGAAAAGCCAATGCAATGTTTATGCTTAAAGTAGTTACTGAACATGAATAAAGAAGGAAAGATACACTTGTTGTTAAAAGAATGTGAAAACCTTGAACTATAATAATGATAATAACAAATACTAATGATGAAAATAAGGAAAGGGGAGTTAGAGATGGAAGGCCGGAGGTATGCTGGCAGGGGAAGGGGATTAAAAAATAAGACGTGTTTACTTATACTACCTATTCGCTGAGATGAACATAAACTTCATGTACTACGAATATGTACTGACAAATTTTTTAAATAAAAAAACAGAAACATATGCAAGAAAAGCAGTAATTTTTTTTCAAAATTCCATTCACAGAATAAAACAAATCTTCACTATTTCAAATTCACATAATCTTAAATTTAAAACTTTTAGTGAAAGATTTAAATATTCCACGAATGCACCTAGATGATTATTTAATCTCTGAATAAATAACACTCTGAATGAAGATGTAAGTGGTGTTTTGAGAAGACAATAAAAATGTAATTTAGCTATTCTGAGAGGTGTTAATGGGAACGAATAAAACTCTTTCTTTGGCTATTCTCCACATTTTTCTGAAATTGTAACTTCAACACACACCTTGACTGCCATGATGTTATGGCTTGTATTTATATGTCCCCCTAAATCCTCATGTAGTCATAAGTGGGGCTTTTCAGAGGTGACTGGTTCTAGCGTGATACTGGCATTAAGGCTGTGATACGGGGATTTAAGCATGTGATTCTGTGACTAACTGTGCATGATTACAAAATTAGTCCACTGATTGGTGTAGCATAGTTCTGGGCATAAAGAACGGGAAGGTCTGAGCTGGGTGTGGGTGTCACCACCCAAAATTCAGGTAATATGGAGAGGATAAAAGAAAGAGACAGGCTGCTACTGCTGATTTTCTTCACTTGCTGCCTTCTGCCTGCCCTGGTTTGCTATGAACTGTTTCTCCTCTGTGATGCCTCTCTGCCATGACACTCTTGGTGCACAACTGACTACAGACTGAAAGTTCTGCAAACTGTGAGCTACGGTAAACTTTTCCTCCTTTAATTTTGGGTATTTCTGTCTCAGCAATGAGAACAGAATGTTAACTAAAATACATGGAAGAATGAGTTGATGTAACGTTGCCAATTCTATCCTTTTGTGGTTTTCATTCATTTGCCTTGGGAACTACAACTGATTCATCTTGGACAAGTCAAAGCCTCTCCTTAGAATTTATTTTGCAAATGAAGGAAAGCGAAGCAGGCATCACAGTATTTTTATCAATTTCAAATGAACTATGTGCTGAGCTTTAATGTTTAGGCAAAGTGGTAACTATATTTAACCACTAAATATATTTTTATTAATGTATTTGTTAGAGTGTAGTGATGAAGAAGTTGTGAATTCTAGCATTCACAAATTCAATCACAGAATTTGAGGAGTTGGCAATAACGCATGGCTTTATATGCAATCAGAGATGAAGATGGAGAATGTGATTGTCTTTTAACATTTCGTTAAGTCACAAAATGTATAATTTTTACACTAAAGTGTGATAAAAGCTTAAGAAAAATGTGTGGTAGGTTGAGGGTCATCTCTTTTTCTACAAGACACTTTATAAGGAGCAGCAGATCATGTTTATTATCTAGGTGAATTAAGAGGAAGTAACTGCTAACTTGAAAAATTGGATTTCACAGGCAATCGCACGACCTCCAAATCCAGCAGTAAAATATGCAGCATTAATTAGAATAATCCAGATTCAGCCCAGAACCAGAACAGGTCTTTCGAAGCAGAGGCCTTCGGGAATGATACTGTAAGTCAGCACCATGTTTGCACCATCCAATTCCTTTTGGAAGGATTGACTCCTCTGGGATGAAAGACAACATCACATCACGTGTTTAGTTCTCCTCATAGCCCCAAACTCCTGCTACATAATGTCTGTGCATATGATGGTTACGATAATGATAAAAGGTGAAAAAACTGAAAACAAGAATTAAGGTTAACAGGAGACAAAGAAAGGAAAACGAGAAAGACAAAAGGAAACAGAAGCCAATGAATTAGATGCTGCTTCTTTTGCTTCCACATCACATGTGTAAGCTCACTGGTTTCTTACAACTCTGTGATGTGGTTTTCATTCCCCTGTTTTAGGAAAGGGGAGTGCTGGGCACAGCCGCTTTTTATGCTTAGAATCCCCTTGCTAGGGCTTGTATCAAATGTTCCCCCGAAGCCTCCTGTACTCAGAGGCGGCTGGTTCTAGGGTGCGTGAGGTGGAAATTAAATTCTATGGTGGGATTAAGGCTGTCTGACTACTACATTAGACCACTGATTAATTAACATAATTCTCTGTGTGGATAATAGGAAGGCCTACCGAAAAGCTCTCTGGAGCTACTCTGGAAGGGGTAAAAGGGAGAAACTCTGGCCTCAAGGCTTTCTGTCTTCTGCCTATCATCAACTATTTCTCCTCTGTGACACCCCTCGCCCATGCCATCCTGCTGTGGAGGCAGCTGATATGGACTGAAACCCCTACACACTGTGAGCTGAAATAAGTCTTTCCTCCTCTAACTCTGTGTTAGGTATTTTGTCTCAGCAATGCAAAAAGGAACTAAGACACACTTTCATCATTCTCCCTTTTCCCCAGATACGATTTTTCCAATTTTCCACTGGTAAACAGTTAGACTTCACTCTTACTGTGTCTTTAATTTAGTGGTTTAGAAAATAGCATATGACACAGACATATGGTGTCCAATAAATACATTCCATCCCGTGTCTTAGCTATTTCATTTGTTAGGTCTAAGACTTTTTTTATTCGACTATTTTAGAAAAGAGAACTTTCTTTTTGCTAGAGCTTGAAGATGGGAGCATTTAAAGTTGAAACTGTTTACCTCTGTCATTTCAACAAGCAGAGCCTGAGAATAAGAAGAACTGAGACATACCGAAAGACTTAGGTCTTGACAACATCATCAAAGTCTTGAAAGGAACTGTATCCGAGCCTGCATTATTCTGCAAGTTTTACTTACATAAAGAATAAAATTTTCATATGTATGTATTAAATCTCTGTTTTTCTCTTACTGCCTACAGGAAAAATCCTGACTGGTATATAAAGTCAACTAAATGTCTAAAGGTAAGGAAGTTATGCAAAGCTTATATTAATAAAAATAAAACCCCACGTAACTCCTCAGTTAAAAGAGATTCTCTGTACCACAGAGTATGATTTAGCAAAAACAGTATTCCTAATTTTTATTTGTCTTTTTGCAGTATCTTCTTTTTTCCACCTGCAAAATTAGGAAAATATCACCTGTCATTGAATTTGTTTTAAGTAGTAAGAGATAATACACATAAAATTATGTGAGTAATTATTAACACATAGCAATTTGCATTACCAATTATTACTTATATCATTTATATTTTTAGAAGTCAAATGTGCTAGCAAAAATTAACTACTTTCATAAATCTTTTCTTTTTATGTAAGAAGAGTTATTAGGGTATCACTCAATGGGGTCCTCCTTTTACCACTTCTTGACAAACAAAAGAAGAACAGATATACTACATCCAAATGCTTTACAACTTACATTTGTAAATAAAAGTTTTATATAAACACTGCTTTTAGGAGGGGGGGAAATCGTATCACAACATAGGTTTTGATATAAGGGCAAGTAAGCCACCAATCAATAATATAAATTTTGGGTAAGTTTTGCAACTCTGAGAGTTTATTAGGATGGATGTGTATGCCTGCTATATCTTTCTATTATGGTGCCCAAGAAAAAACTACAGTTTCTACTTACAGTGAAGGTGTACAAAAAAGAAAAATAGAACTTGAGTTGTTTCAAGGGAAGAGTCAACAACAGAGAATTACAAAGCTACAAAGGCAAACTACTAAAAAAAAAAAAAGTCAAGTTACTCACACTTATGTCAAGCACACACAATTAGTCTGATTCCAGCTGTTCGTAGGTAGAACCAAAGTAAAGAGTAGGAGCTGCAAGCTATTAGTAACTCCCATCAGGGAGGAACTATGACATGTCAAAGGTCCATACAAATTCACGACTTTAAACTCTAGAGGTGTATTAAGAAACACTCTGGTAGTATTTTCAAGTCTTCCCATGAATATCAGTAACCCTCTACTGGGGGAAGGGAATGTAAAAACACTCTTTTTAATACCTCCCAAAAGCCACAGGTGCAAGCTGATTTCTGGAGCCTGCCTCCAGAGACAAGCAAACATTATATTACAACGGATGTCATTAGACGTACAGAAGGTAGCATAAAATGCCTAATTTATTCACAAAGTGACATTTTATTTAGTGCAAATAGGTAATTTGGGCATTTACCGGAGGCACTTGCAGTAATAAAGGGGTGTTACTAAAATAGGTTAGAACACCTGACATTGTTGTCTTTATAACACAAGTCGCTGTTCTTCGGCTCAGGCAGAATTTAAATGTAAGATAGAAGATGTCTACTGTTTAGTAACCTTCCTAATGAGCACATACTCCTCCTTAGTCCAGTGCTATGAGATACCTCCCCTAGCCATAAGCTTAGAGGCCAAGTCACTGTTAGTTATTTATTATGCATCGTGTTTCTAGAGTGATTTTTTTTTTTTTGCATAGGAGTTTCTTTTTTTTCTTTAGCTCTGCATTAATTTACTACTGCAGTCAAAGGTTAACTACTATAGTGAATGCTGTGCTTAGTTGAACACAGGGTCACTGTGTATTCTTGCTGCTGTGACAATTTATAGCTGTTTATGGTATCCGGCAATATGGCTTGATAGAGAGGTCATTCTTAAGCACTAATGATTTTATATACTGTATTCTCTTCAGCCCCCTGAACATTAAATAACTGCTGTACAAGTCTAAGAGTGGGCATTTTTCATTCATTTTTTATTCTTTTTTCATTTGAGCCTATTGCTAAAAATACACAAAAATATATTGCAAACCAAGTGACATATTTTAACAAGTGGCTATCACTTGTACAACTTGACAAAACGCTACTGAGTCTATTTCTTGTTGAAACTGTGAGGGGAGTAAAATTGGCTTTCTCTAGTCTCTTCTTTCCTAGAACCTTCCTGTTTCCAACTTAGCCCCAACATTCAGTGTAAACTTCCTGTGTGGCCCTTTATAAAGTGAACATGTGTCCAAATTTGAGGGCCCTCAAGACTTTGTAGGAGCAAAGAGTTCCCAGGTGTTTCATGAACTGAGCTACGCAAAGCTTTGTGGGGCTTGAGATTTAGCTCAGCGGTTCGGTGGCCTGCCTTTCAAGCGCAAGGACCCGAGTTCAATTCCCGGCACCGGGAAAAAAAAAAAAAAGCTTTATTATTTACCCTGTCCCAGTAACTTTCTGTTTTAATGAATCACTCTTGAGGTTAAATTCCTTTGAGAATTTAAAAACCTCTAATTAATTGTGCCTTTCCAAAGCAGATAAGGAGAGGCATTTGAAGTAAGAAAAAAAAAATTTTTTTTTTGGTCCACTCCTTTTATTACATCTTGAACCAGTGCCCGCTGCTAAAGCTAGACTTGAATGATACCTAACTTGAAAATAAAACTGAAATCTTGCCTCCCATGACTATGCAAACCACTCACATCGCATGCTTTCATGCTGGGAGAAATAACGATTCTTCAAAAAAAGAAACTTGAATGGTTTAAAATACAAGCTTCATAACTAGGAAGCTGGAAGAGAAAGCCACCAAGCATTTCATTACTGTGACTGCTGGTTCATTTTGTTAGAAATGCAAAGAATGCTTTTCAGGGCCACACATGGCCTGTCCATGAAAGCTTTCAGGATGCACTACTCCCTCTAAACAGAACACAGTTACAGCGTTCATGCAGGTTTTCTAAATACCATCTCAGGACGTGGAATGCACCATTCAAAGGAAATGTGGGGCTCTGTCCCTCCAGATTTATGAGCTGCTTAGTATCATAGAACCATCTGCCAAAGGTGAAGGCCTACTTTCCAATGAAAAGGGAGCCTACAAATGACGCCTTCCAGGAGCTGTGTTCAGCACGCAGCCTAAGCAGGAGCAGTCTGTCGAGGACACCCGCTCCTGTCATCTCCTTTCTCCTGAGTCAGCGGGGACCGGGACGCATAGGGATCCTCTACATGCCTATTATCAAAGAGAAGAGATGTGTCGCTGCTACTTCCTACCGGCTCGCAAGAAAAGAACTCGCTGCAACAGGGACGGGGAAGGTACATTTTGAAGTCCTTTCTCCTACAGGGTTTCAGATCACACCCTAGAACTGTGAATACATTCTAAGGCACTAAAGAACCAATAAAAGTCCCCACCAGATTAACTGAGGATCACAATCAGAAAAAAAAAAAATCTCCCAGATGGTACCTACCTTCATGGATGATTATTGCGTATTGCTGCTTTATTATTAGCTATACAAAATAAAAACAACGACTAGAGAGATATCATAACGTTATATTACAAAGCTCTCAATGGAGTTACTTTTAATTTTCTGAAAGGAATATACATTTTTTTAGGATTCCACCCTGTTTGAGGTGCTGATTGGATTCATGTGTTTCATATGCTTTTAGGTGGTCCTATAGAACTACCAGTTTAATCAGCCAGTTGGTAATGCATTAGTGACCAAAAGTAGAACTGTGAAATAATTCCACCATTGTTATACTGAAACACATATTTTAGGGAAAAATGGCACCATCCAGGGAGAAGAACTACAGTTGCAACAGCCAGGTCAACAGTCAAATAAATATAAAGTGGGAAGCTCTTCTGGATTTCATTTACTTTTTGACTCTTGCCTTTTCCCACTCTTCAGAAAAATCCGCTGAAAACACATGAGAAATCTACAGCAATAAAACCCATTCTTTTGTGATATCATTCAGAGCTACTGATAGACTATCATGTGGTAAGATTACTGGACACAAAAACTAGTGTGATTAGATATACTTTCAAGTTTTTGTAATAATAATTACAATAATGGTCATGGCCAGTTTAAGTGATATCCATTAAACTTATGCAAGAAATCTTAGTGAAATTTAAAGCTATCCACGCTATTTACTCATGGGCGAGGTTATGTGTAACCAGCCAACATGCAACAAGAGATTGCAACAATAGGGAATTGCGGTAAAACTAAGATTCCTTAAGGACTCCTATTCAAATAAATGCTGGAAGGAATAGCAATTTGGGGTGTGTGTGTGTGTGTGTGTGTGTGTGTGTGTGTGTGTAAACATCCATTCCCCCACTGAGTTATAAAACTGTAATTCTTCACATAAACAGTGAGGTTTTAGAACCTCAGGAATATATCCATTGCTATGACACCACACAATGGCAGCCTCATATGTGAGTAAAAAATGTTGAATAAAGATTAGCCTGAATCTAAGCAGAATTATAAATATCTGATTCTGCATTTATTTTTCAATTGTTCATAGTTATTCTTTTATTTTGTGCTCCACATGACACTTCTATTTGACCCTAGATTGCTCATTATTACTAGAAACACAACATAAAAGCCTACGTTTTTGAATTCTAATAGTCACCAGTAAAGCCCTGGAGTTTTATAGAAATAGATACAGGTATTGATTTCTCTCCACAATAATCATACGGAATTCATGACTTCTTGGCCACTTTTACTTAGCATACAGTGTACTTTGTTGGGTAAAATACTTACCTCTTTATCTTTAAAAGGAAATTATCATAGCTACCTTGGAAATACAACAGAAAGTCCAGGTAAACTTTCTTCTCTCAAAATGTATGCTCTTAAACCCTGTATCCTGAAGTCAGGCTGCAAAAGTACTTTTCATTTTTTTTCCCATGGTACTACATTTAGTTTTTCTATACATTTAAACCATGTCTACAATTGATTGAATGGTTCAAAGCAATACAATGTTATTATAAAGCTTTTGCAAGGCTGTGGCGATGTTTGTTCTGCCCTTGCACATAACTTGTCAGTGTGGAAAATGTACCGGTACGAACACCGAGATCTTAGCAGAGTAGAGAGGTTTTTTCCAAATATGTAGCTGGCACAAAGAAAAATTTCACACTAAATTTGGAACTTTAAGGCTTCATTCTTGTTAAAGAGGCTCCCAACTTTGTGGAGCAAAGCATACCAGTAGACGTTGCCTCCTATGACTACTTGTTGCTTATACACAGAAAAGCATTCTCTTCAAGAAGCTGCTGAAACTTTCTCTCTTTCGTACTAAATCAAACACAGTTTTCTGACTGAGGATCTCATCTATTTCAGCAATTACATACAGGCCTTAGTCTTAGATGGGTCGAATTGCATTTTCCAAAAGCTAGACTGAAAGATTAATTTTGATTGCTAATAATATTTAAAGTACATAACATGGTAAAAGTTCCCTGTCCTCCTCTTCATGGCTTATTATACTCTAGAGGAAAACTCAAGAGTTACATAACTTTAACACCTTTTTGATACTTCTATTATCTCTTTTTATGAAAGAAAAGACCTCACTTAGTCTCAAAATTTATTTTTATTTTTGGCGCTTATCAGTATGTAATTAGAATTTAGTATCATTCTTTTGTTTTGCTGTGTTTATTTTTCAAGGAGGGATACAAGGAAGATTACATTTTCACATAAACCGATACTATTTAGAGTAAATGAATGTTTCCTTCTTTTAATGACTAGTAAAAATAAGACAATTGAAGAATATCATTTAAAGATCAGAGCGTACGTAGTAGGCTGTGGAACACAGCACCTTTGTTCATAAAATCCAGAGAAGCTCAAAGTCCAGAATCTGGTATATTAATGCCCCTCATTTGGAGACGGTATGACACAAACAGGGTCAAGTATTTTATTGCCCAATGAAACTCTGCCTTTCCTGCACTATAACGATGGCCTTGGACACAGGCTGACTAATTCTGGAGAGTCTGCAAAGGGGTCCAGGGAAGCCTGCCTAGAAGGCTTCATGGCATGCAGAGTTGAAAAGGTTTAGGTAAGCTGGGAAGTCCAGGTAACAAAGAATATTGCTCTACAAATTTGATGTACCTATGAATCTCCGGAAGGATTTTGTTAATTTTTAAGAACTGAGATTCTGCACTTCTAACAAAGTTCCAGGAGTGATTTCTGCTGCTAGTTCAGAGCGGCAAGGAACACAGAAAGCTTAAATACAGAATTCTTGACAGTTCTCACTACAGAGCTGTTGAAGTTCCATGTAAGCAACACATTGGAAATGGGCCAGCAAGCGTACCCGAGCCTATTAGCCTGACTTTGCCAGTTAGGCTTTTCAATGGAAAAACGTGTGGTTATAACGGAAGGGTAAACTTAGGCCTAAGGAAACAGACTGCTTAGACAGGAGGTAGAACAAGGGTGAATGTCATGAAGATATACTCTGATACAGAAATGCCTAGACCTGAAGGGCAGAAACATGCTGGAGAGCATATGGGTCAGGAAAAACGAGGAGCACAGAAGTGCTATCATTATGAGAGTACACTGAGATGCATGGAGGAAATGTATGTTGTGTTAGTAGGCACACACTGTAAAATCAGCACAGACAAAAGACAGAGTAGTGATGGGATTTCAACTCTCCAGACATCTGCCGGAAGTCTCATTTGGATAACAGCAGAATGTCTAACAGGTCCTTGACTTGCTTTGCTAACAGCTTCATCTCCCACAGGAGAAAACTTCCTGAGGGAACTGCCTTCCTGTTCTCCTTTTTGGCCAACGGGGAAGAATTAGTTGGCATTTGAACAGTGCTAAGTAGTTTAGGAGTAAGACATCATTTCAGAGTTCATAAGTGGGTGGGAGGGAAAGACAGTCACATATATTATAATTTATTCAGCTGCATTCCAAACAATGTTGGAGATGCCTGCCACAAGATCTTTAGAAGAAAAATGTTATCAGCTCTCAAAAGCTCACTTTGGGCTGTGAGAAACCAAAGGATCTAAAGTGGACGAAAAATAAGAGGTAACGAGGAGACATTCCGAATACTCAGACAATACTCTGTGACCAAAGATAGATTTGCATGTTCTAAGGAGCCAATTAATTCATCTTCCTTCACAAAGGTCTTCCCAGAGGGAACTGAACACAGCTTGGGGCAGTGGTGGTGATGACGGTGATCCCCTCGCTGCACTGAGGCACTTCACACCTCAGAAGTGCCACCCTCTCTCTCCCCCCTCCAGGATGTCCACAGGCTGGTATATTCGCAGGGAATGACCTTCACCGTTGAACGACTAACACCAACACATCCTGTGGTGTCACCTTAACAGTAACATAGCTGCTCTAGATGGGTCAAATTCCCCAGAAGGGCCCACATTTTCACATTACTAAAAATTAAGGTTTGTGTGTGTACTTTCCCTAAATGAGTGCTGGACTCTGGGACCTTATGGCTTTTGCCCCCACTGTATTCCTAGTATCTAAACAATGGCTGTGATTTACTGTTACGACTCATATCCAAATCCTTGCGTGCTTATAGGTGGATCTTTGGCAAGTGACTGGATCGCGGGTGTGTGACACTGGATTACTTCACTAATTGCTTCAGGATACTTCTAGGTAGTTTGGATGCTGGATTTACTGAAGAGGGAAGACCGATCCTAGGTGTGGATATCACCAGCCAGACGGAATACAAAGGGAAAGAAGGGTCATCTTTGCTTCCTACCTGCCGTGCTGTGAGCTGCTTTTTCTCTGCCAAGCTGTCGTGCTGTGCCACTCTGTCGTGGAGCCAGCTGACTAGGCACTGCACCCTCTGTAAACTGTGAGCTAAAATGGACCTTTTTTCCTTTAACATAGGAGCTTCAATTATCTTTTTCCTACAACAAAAAAGGTAACTAAGACATACACTAACAATATGTATTTTTTCTATGACTCAGGTAAACTAAGTGCACATTATTCTAAGCCCTTCAAACCAAGGTATCTATCTTATTAGCATTTTCATGTTGTTGAATATTAATGATGCTTTTTGTACACAGCATATTTTCATTTTTACTTGTTTAGTTGGCTAGTTACTCCAAATTCACCATTCCCTTTCAACTGCGTAGTTCCTCAGAGAAAACTAAACAATTAAAGGCATAAGTTTATGTCTCAACTTTCCTTCCTTTATCAAACATGTAAGGTTATTAAGTAAAATATTTAAAAGAGAAAAATAGGCCCAGGGATTTGGCTCAGGGTTTCCGCCACCTGCCTCGCAAGCACAAGGGCCCAAGTTCAATTCCTGGTACCAAAAATACAAAACAAAATAATAAAAGAGAAAAATGCAAAGACAGTCCTACCCCTGTGATAACAGTTTGAAAGTAGAGAGGAAAACCTGAAACACTTCACAGGGATTGACTACTCCCAATATCAGCTGGGCTTTGAGTTTCAGAATGAAGAGGCAAGAAGTGTGCATATGTTGAGGATTCATACGAATAAGGTAGTAGGAACCCAAACTGCTCTATACATCATGGACACTGTACCTAGTTTCATTGTGTAAAACCACATAATAGGGCACTCTTTGTTTCTTTGGGAAACAGTGGTAACTGAGTAAGGTCTGCCACAGAAGCATTGATGAAAAAGCAACTTAAAAGGACAGTCACAGGTTCTGACGAAACCCTGGGCAAGGCTTTCCTCAGGATAAGCAGCTCAAACCAGAGCTCCAAGGTTCTAGTCTTGGGTTTCAACAGGTGACTCAAGATGCCTGGTAGCATGTTGCATGTGACCTAGTAGAAGGAAAGTTTCTATGAAAATGAAACGTAAAGCGCAAATTGCAATATGTAACAATATGCAGGATTAAAAGCTCGGTAACCAGGTGAGAAACTCACTCTCGTATAAATGAAAATGATGAAATATGTTTTTTAAAAAGATGACTTTAAACTGAATATATTTAGGTTATTTCTAAGATAAATGAAGACATGATACCAAAAATATAGTTGAGAAATTAATTTAAAGATCAAGGAAGGAGAAACTAGAAAAGAGGTGGAAATTTTAAAGGGAACCAATTAGTATTATTGAAATTAAAAAGTCATTGTTTTAAAAACAGAAATAAAAACATCAATCCAGTAGGGGAGTTGAAACAATAAACAGGTAATTATATGACAATGTGGAGAATGCTGTTACAGGACGAGCAGATGGCAGTCATACTGCTGGCCCTGCTCTTGCCTGCTTTTTGGAAGAGGGATCAGGAAACTGGTGGTGGTGGTGGGGCTTGAACTGCACCTTGCAGGAGGAATAGAAGTTAATTGGCAAAGAGAGAATTTCTACCAGAAAGAGAAACAGTAAAGCAAGAATCTGCCTAGATGACAAGCAGTTCAGTGTCACTGGAACAGAAAACAGAAGCAGGGCCAAAGCAGGAAGATGTCTGATGCTACGTCATTTTGTAGTGGGCAGTGCAGGGATATAAGGGTCTGAAAGTGACACCCAATACCATAGACTTGGTTTTTGAGATAGGTCACTTTTAATGGCTGTCTTGACAATAAACCAGGAGGGTTCAGCATGAATGGGGTCAAGGATATAAGACAGAGGTTGCTCCAGTTGAGAAATGAGGTTAAGAGGCTATTTCTGGGGCTGGGGATTTAGCTCAGTGGTTCTGCCACCTGCCTTGCAAGCACAAGGACCCAACTTCGATCTCCAGTGCCAATTAAAAAAAAGAGCCTATTCTTTATTCAAGTTTTAATCCCCAGCCTTCAGCATAGAACCTAACAGAGAGTAGGTGCTTTAATCATAGACGAAGAATTGATTTTGTTCATTTTGAAATCACATGGTCTCCAAATATTACAAAGAAAAAAAAAGTCACATCATCAGTTCCAGATACAGAGCCAGAATGAGCGCATGTATAGACAGGCCAGCAGGAGTCCCAATCACCGTAAATCCTTTGGGTGCCTTCCAGAAATACAGCAAGATGAGAACTTTTTTCTAAATGATTCATTTTACTCTTGTAGCCATGGAGATGAACTGGCCATTGGCTAAGGACTGGAGTATTATTTTTCATGACAGGACCTGAGCTGTGTCCACAGTTTGTGTGTGATTGCATGAGTCTCATGCCAAAGGATTGGAGAAGGATTCCATGGCTATTATAGCATCAGTGTGAGGAAACAAGTGGGGGGAGAATGCATTTCATTGAGAAAGGGTGGAAAAAACTCACAAACAGATAAATAGTGCAGTAATACAAATGTCCAGCACATACAGCCCTCATTTCTGTCTGTGGAATCACACCGGGGTTCTTACTGTGCCTAAGTGTCGACACCTAGCAAATGTAAACTATTAGCAATAATAATTATACTCTGTATATATTTAATGTCTGTCAATAAGGCTATGACTCTTAAAACTCCCTCAAGCTTCTTTCCATGAGAAACAATAAATTAAATGTATATTCAAACAAATTAAATGCTGCTAAGAGCTTTTCTAATTTGTAAACACTTGCATAAACATGAGCTTTATCAAATGCTTAATTAATCTGAAATGCCAACCTAGAAAGTGAAGTAATGAACAATAAGCATGTTAGCACCTTAGGGTGTTACTCCATCTGGGACTTTTATAAGAAGTTTAAAGATATGTTCCTATACAAACCAACAAATGTTGTGAGAAATCACACAGAGCTCAGGAACTAGGAAAAGTTTGAAACTGATCAAGGGTAGCTAGCTTTCTGAATATACTATACAATGAAGACAATTTTATAGACTTTTAATTAACAAGTTGCTTTCAAATCAGTGAAAGCGAAGTCCAGGTTTTATGTATTTGAATTTTTATTTACTGCAACATAGTCAATCATTTTGCCATAATTTTTTGCAGCAAACATATTGTGTAGGACTTTAAATATATTATTTTAAATAGAGGGCTTTAGATTAATCCTTAATTTTAACTTATCAACAAACTTCCATTTTAACATTTTTAAGTAAATTTTTTTTTTTGAGGAGGTTTCATTCTGTATTCCAAACTGGCCTTGGATTCACTATGTAGCCAGGATCACCTCTAACTCACATTAACCCTCCTGCCTCAGCCTCTTGAGTGCTGGGATTGCTACACAGAAAATGTTGATATAGATATAGAGGGTGATGCATGAAAGATGAACATGTCTTTTAACAAATTCAACTGTTAATTCTTTCTATCGTGCACATAGTAGGTATTGAAAAACATCTAAATAAAGTATTATACAAATTAGTAACTGTAAAAATACGAGGATTACCATAAAGGCGTAAAATAAGCATCTTCGCCTATATAACTTTTGCTTGTTAAATGGAGGTTGGAGATAAGGGAAACATCAAAAACACCTATGAGCATTCCTTGTATTACTTAGGTAATACAATAACATTAGCCAAAGGATCATGCATGGGGAAAGCCAGAGACCTAAAGAGAGTCTATTTATAAAGCCATCCATTTAATAGAATGTACAACCGCATCCCAGAGAGAGGAATACATTACTCAAGACACAAGGATTAAGGACCAACGTGGTCAGGAAATCTCTACACTCCCATTGCTGAGGCATGGATTATTCTTTTTATAACATGCTGTGAACTACAATGCACTAACATCCCTGAAAACATCCTCCTATCCCGTGACACAGATAACCATCCTTCTAGGGCAGTCTTTTGGCATTTACGCCCCTTCCTAATAGTACTATGGCATGGACCAATCTTCTCAGCCTACTGATGAGAATGTTGTGTAGCAGAAATTCAGAAGCACAGTGAAATCGAAGCAGATTACATCTATTGCTTCCCCTTTATCTCATGCCTGCCACTCTATTATAGAAGGAAATTAAGTTGGTCTGGCATGATTCGCTTTTCACAAAACCTTGTTTGCTACTCAGAACTCTTTTCCTTTCTAGGAGATTGCAGTACAGTTCTTTAAAAATAATTTCTTTTAGTATCTTTTTGGTTGTTACCACTAAGCTGCCCAAACTGTAATTAGTTGGACGCTCGCTTTTCCAAAGACCTACTTTTGTAAGGCCAGGTCAAAATGCGTTTTCTTTTCCAAGCCTTCTTATGATTTATAAAAGTCGTAAAAATTAATAACAAGGTGTCCTGGTAAACTCCAGTCTCTGAGTGCTTAGATGACAGGTCTTGAGATGCTGTTGATTTTAATGTGCAATAATTGCTAAAGTATCCCAATTATTTTCTGTTTTTCCATCTTTACACTTCTTTCTTATCCTATCTTGACTTTGTATAGTCATCCCTCTTTCAGATTTTCTGACCTTGCAAAACTTTCTTTTAAAAGCGAAGAAAAAACAAAACAAGGAATTCTTGAGTTTGTTTGGTATTGAGGATTGAACTCACAGCCTTCTCACTGAGCTGCATCCTTCGTTTGATTTTTATTTTTATTTTTAAATTTTGAGACAGGGTCTTGCTAAGCTGCCCAGGCTGGGATTGCTCCCAGAGTGCTGTGATGACAGGCATGTGGCACTGCTAATTTATTTTGAGTTTTGCCTCCATTTGTCTGTCATCGGATTTCTCTTTCCTATCAGCTTGTAACATTTTTCTTGTTTCTGCTTTGTCTTACACAGCTGAGAAACTCTTCCCATTTTCTCTCTTACTTTTCTCTGACTCTCTCTTGTATGTTTGAAAGTTGGCTAAGCTCTTGTTGCTGAAGAACAGATGATCTCCACATGTCGCTTTTCCTGCTGGTATCACAATTTGCTTAAGATTCTAACCACAGGGGTGGAGCTACACATCATTCCTTCATTCACACTCATTTGTTTATCGGTTTCCTGAGAATGTAGTGGAATAATGCTGCATCATAAGAACCAATAAAAACTACCACTATAAAACCCGTAACCATCGAAGACATCTATAAATTGTAAGGTAGAAAGAAAATAAACTATACACTGATATCTAGCAAATATCTATTAAATGCAACAACTGTCTCACCATTAGAAATAGAAAAGAATTCAACAATAATCACATTAAGGTAAGTAACTATCTCAGGATGAGTGAAACGTAATTGTATTCTAGTAAAGATAGAAGGAATAAGAAGGAGGAGAAAAGAAGAATAATTCAAAAAACAAAGAAAAGGAGGATGCAAAGAGAGAAAAGTTAGGGTTCTGCTAAGGAGTAAAAGAATTACATAAAAGTAATGGAAAAAGAGCCAACAAGAAAAATAGGAGGAACAAAAGTATTGAGAACAAAATTTAAAAAAAAGAAGAAAAGGAAAAAAAAAAGACTCCTTCCCTTCAAAAAATAAGGAAGAAGAAAAAACAGGAGGAGGAAGGGGAGGAGGAGAAAAATGAATGAGTCAAAATTTCTCCTTTGTCTTTTTTGTTTGCTCCAGCACCATGATAAAATGGAATAAAGCAAGGTCATTGATATTTTTGGGTGAGCACAGACAAAAACAGTCAGACTGCCATCTTGCAAATGCTACATGTGACTTCTCTTGCCCCAAATGAATGACAGCTCCTTTGTATCAAATACAGATTTGTCCTCTTGCTAGCCCTTCTTTCCCAGGGGATAAGATTTATTTAGTCCGAATTATGTTCATTTCTGACAGTATCCATTCTACAGCAAATCAATAGTTTAGACAGTCCCAAAATGACCTAATGAAGACCAGCATTCTGTTTTGTTTTTTCCTAACCCTGTTACTGAGCCACACTATGGTTCCCAGTCGTATATAGTCTCCCTTTTTGCAACAAGCAATACATACAGCTCGTCTGACTACAGGTGTAATTTTGATGCTAGCAGTGGTCTTCAGCTGCTCGGCTGTGACAGTGCCATCCCTGCTGGGTCAGCCCCACTCTCCCTGTGACACAGCTCACAGTGTTCGACGATGCCAAACGAATTCTGGGAGGAGAGGGCCATGCACTAAAACTGGGTCAAGGTCTTACCCCCAGGTCAGCCTTACGCTTATTTAGAAGTAAGCAGTCAGTTATTGGGAATTCTGAGCTGAAGGACTCTTTGGTTCTTTTGAAACTTTCATTCAAGTTTTTCCTGCCGTCTTGTTTTTTTCCTTATTTCTTCTCAAGTTCATTATAGAATTATTCTTTTAGCCATGTGTGTCTTGTCTGAATCTTGTGCAACATTTAGAAAGAAGTTTTATTATAGCTTCCAATAAATACAAGATATAAAAAGGGCCAATAGTTAGTTTTTTTTTAATAAAACCTGTTTTGTATGGATTTCAAGCCCTCTAGGCACCCGATCACTAGAGAACTTTACAACCAGGGAGATTTCCAGAGACTGCTGTGAGAAGTTAGTCTTGTTTTTATTAATTTTTTCTTTTGTACATATGCCCATAGGCCTTGGGGTGATGAGTTTGTTTAAACAAATAGAAATGATACATAAATAACCATACTGCTCCTAATTCATCTCTATGATTAGTCCCATAGAACAGGAGGGCTGTTGTTTTGTGATTCCACCTGTAAGCGGCTAGATAATGATGAAATTGTATTTACTATCAAGGGTATTTAAGATATTCTGCTAAAATGATGTAGAATAAATCATATTTGTTCACTTGGACAGTGGGTTCTAATCACTTTCAGTCTCCCTTGTATTCTATCATTTCTTGTATCATTAAGATGATTTTGTTGTAATCCTAGTACATTCAGTTTGGCTATGACAAGGCACACACACAAAAAATAATACACTGGAAAGAGCAGGATAAAGAAGAAAGCAAACAACCCAAGGAACAAATAGGATCGGTAGCTTTACAGAATGTTTGTGACAAGTACTCTATGACAGTCTCTTTCAGGTTCTACCATTGAAACCAACATATTCACACTTTCCTGTGTTGTTTTTGCTCAGATAAAAAATTTGAAGCTCAGGCCGGGGATTTAGCTCAGTGGTTCCACCGTCTGCCTTACAAGCTCAAGGACCCAAGTTCTATCACTGGTACAAAAACAACAACTTTGTATCTTAAAAAAGAATTGGTGCTGCCTATGTACATGATAACTCTTAGATTAGTAAAGATGCTTAAAGTCCCTACAAGCCTGAATTCAACCTGAAAGATTTAGTCACTGGGGTCAGCAGAGAAATGGTTCTCCAAGGATCACCATGTCCTTTTCCTTGGAACCTGTGAATCTATTTGGGGATATGGCCAAGAGGAAGAAGTCTACAGATCGGCTGATTGTACAGTAGGGAGAGGGTTTTGAATTATCTCAATGGGCTCAAAGTAATTAGAAGAGTCTATAACAATGGAAGAATATGATCAAAGTATAGTGTTAGAGGAAGACATTACCAAAGAAAGAGACACTTAACATTGTCTGATTTCAATTTGGAATTAGAGGACCATGAACCAAGCAAAAAAGTGATATCTGATGCTGAAAAAGACAAAGAAACAAATTCTCTCCCTTAAAAATTCCAGAATGAATGTATTCCTGCCAAGACTTTCATTATAGCTCAGAGAGATTCATTTTGGACTTCTGACCTCCTGAACTGGAAGATAATAAAGTTGTATGAGCTAAACCTCTAAACTTGCAGTAATTTGTTAAAACATTAAGAAACTAATATAATTACTTATAAAAAGATCATTAAAGTTTCTAATATTTGACAAGCAATAAAATCTAAAATCAAATCTGAAATACTTATGTACATATGTCTCTAATAGTACTCATTGCACAAAAACAAAGGAAAATGAATAAAAACTTCTAATTTTGTAATAGGCTTTTTAGTCTCAAACTATTTTTCTACTCAAAAACAATAACAAAGACAAATATTTTTTACCTCTGCATAGAATTAAGGCAACAGTCGCAGTAATGACAATCACTTGTTACCCCAAAGAAAATGATTCAGTAAGGAACAATATATGAAGTATTGCACAAAATTTCTCATTTGCTCAGTTTCCTTCAGAATTACATGAGTCAAGGTCTTTCTTAACAGAAGGTTGCTATGTCTTCGAAGGTTTTTGGTTGCCAGTTGGATTAGAAACATTCTTTAATCTGCACACAGTATTTCAGAAACCTAGGTGCTAACACACACAGATAATGTAACACATTTTGTGTGTGATAATTTTACATACTAGTTTGATTGGGCCATCTCATATCGTGATATTTGGTCCTACACTGCTTTGTATGTTTACCTGAAAATGTTTGAGTATTCATTTAATATTGAAATGGACAGATGATTATCTCAGACTGCCTTCCTTTATGTGGGTTGGCATCATCCAATCAGGCGAAGTCAGACCAAAACAAAAGCCTGACCGAGCCTCCCTAATTTACACAAGAATCCTTCTTTCTTGGCTGGGACACTGCTCTGTTTTGCCTTGTTTTTCCTTGACTATATTTCAGCACTTCTACAGCCGGCTGACTGACTAGAGTTATGAAGACTTGTCAACCTCCATAATCACGAGTCAGTTCCTTATAATGAGTCTACCTACATGCATCTATCTGTCCATTCATCCAAAGATATAACCTACTGATTCTCTTTCTCTGGCGAACTCTCACCATTATGCCATACAGGAAAAAAAATGTACAATTTTCAATCACTAAAAATTCTATGACTATGATGTACATCTATTTAAATAAAAAAATTAAAAAGGAACTTTTCCAACCTCATTCAAGGCTCATACAATGAACAGAGGCTCACTGTAAAAACACCAAAACAAGCAAGTGCAATATATATACTCACATATATACACATATATATATATGTGTGTGTGTGTGTGTACAGTCTTATATATTATATGTAAATAGTGTATATTTATACAGCAATCTATAGTTATATTACTATTGGCCTATATTTTTCTATCGTAAATGTATAAGGATACATGTGTGTATGGTCTGCATGGATTTACTTTTTTTTCTATCTTGCCTTCATCATTAATGTACTTTGTACTTCATTTTACATCATTTCTACCAATACATAACAATTTCATATTGCTTAGCATTTAAGGTTTTTCTAATTTGTGATGAAATGGTCATACTAACAGACACATTCCACCATGTATCAGGGTAAGGTGTTGGGAGTGGAATAACTGTACAAAAAATTATTGGTTTGAAATATTGAAACATACTATCCTTCAGCAGCCATTAGCTTGTCATCATTATGGAACCAGTAAAAATCAAAACAACCTCTTAACTTGGAGTAATGACTTTTTTTGAAGGCAAGAGAAATTATTAGTCACCATTGGGAGGTGGCATCCAGTATGATTGCTGGTTGTTTTGGAAAAACAACATTAGGAAGCCATTAAGTGTAGAAAGAAGCAATCTAAATACTAGGTCTCCTAATGTGGCAGGATGCAGTTGCCACCACTTGGAAGGTGGTCAGACTGCCTCCTGTTTGCTTTTGGGGAAACAGTAGGGGTGCATTTGGCTTTTATATCAGCCAACTTCGAATCACTCTCCTTGGCTTATGCTGCTACTCTCTCCAGTGCCCTTCATACATCACGCATCATGGGCTAAAACAAAATGCGCGCCTGTATCAGAGAGAAGCGGGGAATTGAAAATCAAAATCACTAATCTTCTGTTGCTTGTCATCAATTTTTAAGCTTGTAAAACACCTAAGTGAAAATGTCTTTGGAATGCAATTAATGGATTAAGATTATATATGTGTGTGTATATACAAACATGATATACATAGCTTTATACAACAATGATTTTTTAGCTCTAAAAAGGAAATCCAAAGACATTAATCTATATTATTTATGAATAAATTTGCCAATCTCTAGCAAGTGCCAAAAGCAAATTTATTATAATTTTAAATTGGTTCTATAATGGGCTCAGTGACAAAACATATGATTTAATATTCCTCATTATGGTATAGTTTATGTTGTACTAGAAAGTCCCTTTATTACTACTTAACCACATTTAATTTTCCTGAGAAATTTGATTATCTATTATGGCTTTAAATAGATGTGTCATCCTGGACAGACCAAAGAATGCAGTTTAATCTCTGACAGGGGCCAGATGATATTTCAGGAAAAGGGGAGAGAGAAAAATTACTGTTCTGCATAGCTTGACTGGGATAGAAGGAGTGGGTAGTATAGATACTTTTTGTCTTAATCAAATATCATGCAATATACCTCAAAGCAAAAGGTTAAATTATTTTTAAGATTTTCTTTATCAACCTATATGGAGATGATACACTTAGGTTTTCTTAGTTCTTATCATCAACAATACTAGTTTTCAGTAAAGCAAGACTGTTCTTTAAGCCTTAATTGTGTTCTCATTACTAAAGAAGTAAAGTTTCACATGTAAAGCACAGTGAAGTTGTGAAGATTTACACTGAAACATTAAGACACTGTAAAAAGACATTCCCAGGTCAAATTGGAAATTTATTTAGATTTTGAGGTATTTTATTTGGCACAGCTTAAAAAAATAAGAGCAAAGGAAATCTCTTTTAAATCATTTCTAGAACTAAATATTCAATAGTTCCTCTCCAGTACAATGTATTCCCTTGGCTTTATCCTTTTTATTTTATTGTTTTTCAACATAATTCACAGAGCATTTGATCAGTCTTGAAGCTAGGTCGCAAATTTAAGCCCTTGAGAATTATGCCAATAAATCATTACACATTTCCTATTCATGCCTCGGTTATCCATGAGGAACAAATAGCACTTATACAAACATCACAGTTTTATTCCAACATTCATTCACCGTATATTTACCAGGTATCTGCAAGGTGTGGAGCCCTCAGGAGGCAATACACGTATAACATTTCTCTTCGAAGAGAAAGAGCAGACACCTTAGAGTAAGGCTTCTTTTGTTCCCAGACTTGTTTCTCAACTTTTCTCCATTTTCCCCTGACACCCACAGGCCTTTGCAGATATTCCACTATCTTAGCTAAGACTTCAGTTTCTTTTTGCCATTGGCCCTGGATATTTCTATTTAACTTGGATGGACTATTCTTATCTGCTAAACCTGCCATAGTTAACTTCTAGGCCGTTAACTTATCATCACCTTTTCTTTAAGAGATTTTTCTTGTTGATTCTTACACATAGATGAGATTCTTTAATGAGAAGCTATCATTTGGTAAGTTATAATGACATATTTAAATGTTTATTTCACTGGCATGTGTCTATTTTTCTCTCATAATCTTCATAAAAAAGGACCATGACTTTTTTTTGAAGCAATTTGTATTACTGGAGACATTGGGTTGCCTGAAAAATGAAAGTTCATGTTACACTTTCAGAGTAGTGGATGAATTATAAATGCGAGTAATGGGGCCAGGGGTTTAGGTCAGTGGTTCCAGCACCTGCCTCGTAAGCACAAAGACCTGAGTTTGATCCCTGGCAGCAAAAAAAAAAAAAAAAAAAAAAAAAAAAAAAAA
>NW_022900921.1:18398361-18420615 GCF_012274545.1 Fukomys damarensis | reverse complement strand
CAACGTAATTAGAAGCCACAGCCTATAACAACATGAGAATGAAAGACTGAATAAAAAGCAAAGCAAAAATTCAAACGAAATGAGACGGGAATAGTAAGTAATATAGTAACAGAGGCTTCCATATTTTCAGCAATGATGTTAGAATTCTGCAGGACCACTGTAAGAAGAGACATGAGAGCAGAATCTCAGAAGCTATGGAGAATTTTCATAAGTGATAAAAAAAATCATTCAGGATTCTTTCTAATGCGTTAGAAAACTCCAACCAGCATTCGGAAGAAAGCTTTCAAGTAAAGACGCAGAGAAAGGCACACAATCAACTACGGGTGGGTGACAGGGAATAGGGAGAAATACTGAAAACTTGCTCTGGGCTGGTGAGTGTAAACAGGCAGTGAAGGAGGAGGAGGAATTAACTTGGAATGTTACACTGGAATAACCAGGGGCATCCACCATACATGTGCACGGTGGAGTCCGCAAACAAACATATGAACGAGAATGACCCCAAGACTTCGCTTCAGTACAGTCACTCCATTAATTACATTAGAATATATACAATGTTTCTAAAATCTCATGTACTGAACTTTAACTGAGAACTGCAAACAACTGCTTATAAGGACCATTTAACTTTAGACTCACAGCAGCACGAAGAGGGCATTATCTTTCCTGAGAAGTTAAGACTAATGCCAAAAATCTTATCAATAAGTGCCCCAGCCAAGACCCAGTTCTCTGCCTCACAGCTCTTATGTGGTGCATTAAACTGCACTGTATCTCTTGAAGGAGTTAGTTTATGTGTGACACAATATGAACTTCACATTAATCTAATGCCACCTCCACACCAGAAAAAAAAAAAACCTAACGAAGTGGCATGCTTTAATAGGATTTGCCTTAGAAAACATTTTCAAGTAGGTAAACTTCGCTTTTACCTAGGTAACTCTCCCAACCATTTCTCTAACCAAGTAACTACCTCAGGATCACTCTGACCACTGAGCCCAAAACCCATCTCTCTATGTACTCACCCTTGTATTTGCATCAAACGCGGCCTGTGAATGTTCTATGGCAAATGTGGTCCTAAACAAAGAACGAGTTACTGTAAGGTCAGCGAGAGGGGATCAGCGCTAGTGAGCTTGCTGGGCATTCAGCAGGTACTGCTGTCCATCCTCCATTCCACTAAAACTAAAAAATCAAAACTTCAACTGCCATCTCTTTTGGAGTATATTTCAGGATAACAACTCATAATAAAGCACCAATACTTGTTAATCAACTTCTGAAAATGAGCATTTTAACATTAACTTTCAATAATTTCATCTAACAGTTTTCAAAATATGTATTTACTGAAAGTGCTGTATAAACACATGAAAATACTGCTTGTTTCATTAACAGAATGCCCATTCCCATTTGCAGCGGGAAAAATATAATAGTAAAGCATGTAAGAAAACACTTCCAGTTGTCCTTGCAGTCCATTTGAAAACCCAGTGTTTTCACCCAAGAGAAGGATTAACAGATTAGTTTTAGATCCTGGTAAGTAGGGATGACTAGATGGATGGATGAGAAAAAAAAAAAATCTTACACTCCCTTAAAGATTAAACCACACAGACAAGCACTTACTCCTCCTTGACATAAAGATAAAGTTACACCTGGCTTGAACGAGTCCAAGGCATTGGTTTAATCAAGAATTCAACGACCATAAGTTATTTACTTGGTTTTAGACATGGGTTAGCCTTGAATAGCCTCCTTGAATTTGGATGATCGGAGGAGGAAATAGAGATTGATGACTCCTCCTCAGACACAGTTGGTTTAATCACTGTGTGGTTGTGTTTCCATGTGCCACCTGGACTTGAATGGCCCACACGGAGCACCAATGAAAAATGGCCTTTTCATTTCACTTAGGATTCTTTCCTGATCCTTAATGCCTTCCATAATTAAGGAGTAACTACCAAGGCGTGGGGGCATTTCTAGGGGATTAATGGCCAGCTGGGAGAGTTGATGGCGCGAAGCTGAGTGGGGACTCATTAACCTCAGCTGGTCATTAATTCCTCAGGAGCTGCCTGGGGTGGGGACCGGGAGAGGGAGCAGCTCATTTCATTCTATTTCTAGGAAAAGAGAAAAGTAAACATTTACATATACAGAGATGTAGTGTATTTTCCTTGACGGTAGAGTGCTGTCTCTTGTGTACCACTGCTATCATGTCGCCAGGCCTCCCATCTCTTTTGCCTTGGGTGCTCCTGCTGGAGAGGACAGAGATAAATGAGGTGGGCCCTGAGTGCCAACGGAGGTGAAGAATTGGGAATATGCTAAGCGATGAAGTTAAAAGAGTCGCCTTTCAGGCCAACCATGCCACACCCTTTGTGAATCACAGGCCGTACAAGGGCAAATAAGCCAACCCCAGGATATTAAAGTTTCAGATTCTTCAAGCTCTCCTGAATTCCCCCTTCTGATTATTTTAAGGTGTTTTAAAAATATCACATATTGCTGCATGCGGTGAAAACAGGCCATCTTTTCTATGGCCAATAGAATTTACAGTACATTAGGACAATGAGTTTGAGCTCAACTCAATATTGCTATGGGAATTTCAATTCTGCTTGCCCTGTAACACGGAACTCCACTCCCCTCTATGTTTCATAGGTAAAGCTTGATCTATATGGAGAAGGATATCATGGGCAAAGCTGATCAATGCTACCTTGTCTGTAGTAACAAAAACCTGCAGTCTGCCTAAATATTCACGAGTAGGAGAATGACAAGACTGTACTATGTCCACAATTTAGATAGCCAGGCAGCAGTTAAAAGAATAAAGTAAAAACTACATATATAAGCAGATTCTTCCATACTTATAATAAGAACGACTATGACAGGATTATGTATATGCTATCACATAATTTAGGTGAAAATAATAACAATAGTAGTTTCTGTGAGTATATACATGCATGTAAGACAATAGAAAATGGTATGGAGAAAATAAAATACACAAGAAACACACATGGTACACACATACTCATAAACATGTATATACCGCAAAGTAAAAAACTAGTGATTATCTTGGGGACAGTGGGATTGTGGGGACATCAACATTTTCTCTAATTTATTTATTTTTTTTGTATTTAGAGATCCTGTTTTCATTTCAGTACTTGGTTATTTATAGTATTAGGTGTCTTAGTTACTCTCTCATCACTGGCACAGTATACCCAAAACTGTAAACTTCAAGGAGCAGAGGATTATTTTTGCTCACAGGTACAATCCTTGGTCAACTGGCTCACAGGCAGACCACCAAGATGACGAAGCACAGAGGAGGAGAAGCTGCTCAGGTCCTAGTAGCCAGGGAGCAAAGCGAAGGAAGGAGCTTGGTAGAGAGACACATCCCTTTAGGACACAACCCAAGTAACCTGCCTCTCCTGACCAAGCCCCCACTCTCACATCACATACTATTCAATTATCCTCCGAAAGTTCCACTTGTGAAATGGGAAGTTTTGGGGAGCACACAGAGTCAGAAAGTGAAACAGTAAGTGTAACATGGAAACAGGAAGCCAGGTTTTGGAGGAATTTCAAGTGTTTGAGGCATCTGACGGTAGACAGGAGATGGAGAATCTCTATTTTTGGAGGGAATTTACAAAACCAAACTTGCAGAACAGGCGATCATACTTTCTGTCATAGGGTAGAGTTCCTAAACATTCTTGCCTTAGGATTAAAAAAAAAAGCAAAGTCTTTGATGGAAACACTGCCTGTGAATGATAGTAGAGACTCAGTAAAACAAGGCAATTAGGAATTCATTTTTGATATGAATTCATGCTCCTTGCAATCTGTGGTAGGGGACATGAAGACAGAGGAAAATGACTCAGCTGTATTGATGATAACCTCACGTATTTAATTCTTGGTGTGCAAAAGGACGTTAGCAATTCATACTTGTTCACCATTAATGTCTGTCTCCAGAAAATCTTGTGTCATCTTAGATCTGCCATTTAACTGTGGACAAATTATTTAAGTTCTCTGAGCCACAGCTTCCTCAAGCGTAAAATTAGAAGACTAATGATAATTCTCAATTAATAGATTGCTGTAAGGATTAAATATGATAATTCACACGAAAGAGTTGACTCTGAAAGGCCATAGAATTTATCTACTATTATTTTATTGCCAATATTATCACAACTAGTGCAAAATATGAGTTTCCTCTTTCATACTATTCTTCAGCTCAGTAAACATATATTACTTTTGCAAGCAATAATGCCAAAGGTGAAGTGGCAGAGTATTATTTGTTAGTTGTTACTCTTCCCATGTGGATGTCAAATCATTTTCACGCCAAGATAATACAGAAGCCCACAGGTGGTCACAAACTTAGCAGTACAGAAAATATAAGGTGATATACTTTCCTGCCTAGTAAAGATGATGATGGTAAGCCAAGGTATCATGACACAGTACAATATGCTCCAATCCTTATATTCCAAACACAGAACACATAAACAATGATTGCAATATGTGGCCCCTAATAGTGCTGTTCTAAGTGCACTTCCACACACTAGTAAAACACTTAGTCAAAGCAATGAAAAGTATGGGGAGGGGGTGTCCGGGGATCTAACTCAGGTCCTTACGCTTGTGAAGCAGGTGGCAGAACTGAGCCAAATCCCCGGCCCTGAAATCACTTTTTGAAGTACTTGTTACAATTTTCCATAAAATATTGGTCATTTTTTGCGTTCAGGCCATTAGATTCAAATTTACCATTTCAATCTGGGCCAGAGTGGATGACCTTAAACGATTCCACGAAGTTGGTACCGCTGATGCTATAAGCCATCCTGCACAGGTGACCAGCCTCCTCTTTATGTACACGGTCTTCACCGGCACAGGTCCTCCTGCTGGCTAAAACCGAAACAGCTCAACACTGATTGATCAGCTTTAGAATAGGTCTAATCCATTTTTAAAGTAAAATAATTAAGGTGAAAGTGCTAAGAAAATACCATGCAAATCAAAGACACCATAATATACTGCCTTTCCCAGGAGAGCAGGTTCATTTGGTAATTCTAGGATCATAGCTTTGTTAAGAGGCTCATTGAGCTATCCATAAATGGACGTCGACTGAGTGCCTGAAAGCAAGAATACAAGGAAAAATAATAGAACCTAACAGGAAAGTCAGCATAAGTGGATGGGAACTGGTGGTTTCCCATTAAGCATTCCACTTTAGAGCATGTCTGTATCTGTCTGTGCATGTGGAGTGTGAGAAGTATTAAGGGACAAAGGGGGCTAGGACCACCTACAGCATCTCTCTACCTCTAAAGACACCCAACTTTGACCATATGCCTAGAACACTGTTCTCAAATATGGTCTTAGGGCCAGGATCATCCACATTCACTTTGACTTATGAGAGATGCAAATCCTGGGGCCTTACTCTAGACCTACTGCAGCAGAAACTCTTTGGATAGGATGACAGGGTCCATTGCCTTTTTATTTTTAGAGCACATGACTGATTTCCATGCATGCTAAATTCTGATGGCCTCCATCACTCTGGCAGTTATACACAATCAAAGTTGTGATTCCTCAACTTAGGAGGAGAATCAACCTCAGTTTGATGGAGTTTAGTGGTCTCAAATTAAGTACTACTAGATGCCAAAACAGTAAAATGACAATATTTCTACCTTTGCTTTTTAAAACAAATGTCAAACTGTCTTTTATTTATTTGTTTGTTTGTTTTTTCGGTACTGGGGATTGAACTCAGGTCCTTGTGCTTGCCAGGCAGGCCACTGAACCGCTGAGCTAAATCCCAGGCCCATAAACTGTCTTTTAAACAGAAGGAACTTGGCACCTTGAGTCTCTGTATAAGTCAGCTTTCCATCACTAAGACAAAATAGATGAGAAAATCATTTTAAGGAAGAAACATATATTTTATCCCATGATTTCAGAATTTGCTGTCCATGTTTGCTTGGCCCTGTTTCTCTGGACTTGTGCACCAATGCTGATCTCATTTTGGAGAAGAAGGAAATTGGGGGTAGGGACACTTTCTCCATAGGTCCATAGGCTGGCAATCCAGCTCTTAAGACATATGTCACTGAGAGACACTCTGGATCCAGAATATAGGTCTTGTATTTTCTACACTAGCAAATCTATGCTATAGATCAAAGCAACCACAAGCATACATTCCTCCCAGCGAACAAGACTGCTGTCTCTAATTCATAATGAAGCCCCAACACGACTCACTTTTTAGATTATCTTGGATAACCTTGTTGGAGTTTTCTCTTCCACCATCCTCAGAGCACAGAAGGTGAAAGAAACATAGGGAGGTTTTGTCCAGACAGAGTGAAAAAGCCATTTCCAGAGCCCTTATAAGCCGATTTAAAACATTACTTCAAAAGAGTTCCCGCAATGATTATTACAGCTCATTTGCTTGCAAATGTGCTCTCTGCTGTTCATCAGTCAGTCGTCAACCTCAGCAATACCAAGGTATTGTCACCAGGCATTTCAAAGAGGTGAAGGAAGTAGGGCAGACAGACTTGGAGAGGGCCCCACTACCTTATTTAATCTTCCAAGGTAACACCTCAAAACAAAGATTTCTATGCCAGGCACTCAGCATTCTCTCTTAAGGTTTCTGTAGGATCCTTTATTTAGGCTCATGCCCACAGTTTGCTCTGATTGCCGAAGAAAGGCTCTCACGGACCAAATAACACACTGGAAAAAATTGGAGGATTAGGACAGAGATGAAATTCAGGCAAAGGTCTACAGTTAAGGGGTGTGAAAGAGCAATTGCTCTTGCCTTCCTCGCTATCAGAAAACTGGAGTCTCACGGAACGAAGCCAGGAGAGGCCAAAGGGGAGCCATTAATTACCGAGAGAATAAACTCGAATGTCCTTTGACTGCAGCTTTTCTCCCAAAAGGGGTCATTTAGAAATCCTTGTGGGTGCTAGGCCTGTAGTTGGTTGTTACATCAATCTTCTCTTAGGCTCTGCTCATCCTTCATGCGCCATTTGTTCCTGCCATCCCTGTCACCCACACAACCTCATGCAGTAAGCTGAGATTCTTAAAAGACAAGGCAAACATTACAGGATGATCCTCAGAAAGCCGCAAGTGCACTAAAATAATATTCAAAACTTTGTATGACTGAGAAGTTTTCTTAGGGAAGGAGTCATAGCTTTCGAGAATTCCTGATCAAAGATCACTACAAAAACACTTCAAATTCTATTTTTAGTAAGTATATATCAACTGTAATGACATTAACTTTTATATTTAATGCACTGAGTTGCATAGAATTATCCCTTTGTTTTTTTGTGTTTTTGGTACTGGGGATTGAACTCAGGTCCTTGCGCTTGCAAGGCAGGCCACCAAACCACTGAGCTAAATCCCTGGCCCAGAATTATCACTTTTTAAAAGTTAATCTTAACCAGGGACCGGAAATTTCAGCCCGTTGAATCTACTAAGCACTTCATATGAACCTACAAATAAATGCGTCATTTCATATTCAAATAGTTGAATATAAATTAAAATATTTCAGTATAACATACACATACATCACATCTTGTAATGCCATAAACATGTGTGAGTAAATTGTAGAAGCTTATATATGACCATAGGACTTGTCTAACATATAGTTACTAGAGATTTATACCATACATGTACACAGTACCAGGTAGACAGGCATCCATAAAGCGATAAAAATACTTTAACACCATTACGTATCCGGCACTGATGTCTGGACTAATTAGGTGAGGATTTTTGTTTTCTTTTCTAGAATTTGTTTTTTTTTTTTTTTTACGTTACCATACTTTATGCATAAAAGCATCAAACTAATAAATATTGAATAATAAACAATTCCCATCATCCTCAGACTGTAGCTTGATTAACTCCTAAACATGAAAAGATCCTTTTCTGTACAGATCTCCCTGTTAAAAATGATAACCCCAGAGACTTCCCCGCAAATACACAGGGAGCACACACATCTGCTTAATAAGGAGTCCGTATTCCACAAGGGCAGGCATCCCCCTACTTTTCCCACCCCACTTTGCACACTCCCTTCTTCTGTCAAGGTGATTTAAGTAGAGAAAGCTATTGGTATAGTTAATTAGGCTCTAAAGCTGCTATTTAAATAAGGATGAAACTTTTCTCTGATAAAGCACCACAAATAAATTACTGCTGGTGTCATAGATTACCTAGCTGTTACTTTGCTGGCAAGCTTCAAAGTGTAACTTTGACGTGAAAAGAGTTTTAGAAAATATTCAGAAAAAGGAACAATTTTGAAAAGGGAAACCTAAACACCAAATTTTACAAAAATAGTTAAGTACGATGAGCCAGAAATCCACTTTGAAGGAATTCAAAGAAGTAATGTTTCTCCCTTTGGATTAAACGACAGTAATAGCGATATACTTTTATTTTTTGATTCTAAAACTTTCAGATACTCATTGTTTCCAAACATGGCATACAGGAAACAAGTTTGTGTTCTCTTGGATCTTGAGACATAAAACTAAAGAAAATGACCTCAGACAAGGTGTGTGGAAGACACTGACATCCGGGAGAGGTTCAAGCTGAACTCATGCAGTTTCCAGTTAAGGGAGCAATGAAACATGCGAATAAAATGTTTTCAGTTAATATTTTTATTTATTTATTTATTTTGGTACCAAGGATTGAACACAGGACATTGTGCTTGCAAGGCAGGCGCCACAGTCACTGAGCTAAAGTCCTGGCCAGTTAAGATTTTAAAAGAAATACATTCATTTTTGATAGATCTAATTGATCAAAGACTTAGACATAAGCCCTGAAAATATAAAATCATTAAAAGAAAACAAAAGGGAAAAACTTCGGAAGCCTGCAGTGGGCAAGGATTATTTTGGATAAGACTCCAAAACGCAGGGAGCAGGGGAAAGTAAATAGAAAAATAGGATTACAGGAAATTGACTGGATTCTAGACCCAAACTCCTGGCCCAGGAAGCCTGGCTAACCAGACCTCTTCTGGGAAGGGCCTAGGGAAAGGACAGTAAGGAATTGGGCACAGCTAGGTGTGAATGAGGCCTCAGCTTCATTTCCTTGTGCACACAGCAAACTTCCATTTGGATTTCTAATGCCTTTTTTTTAGCCCAATATTGAACAGCTAACATGGAGCCTTAAATGACGGTAAATGAATAGGTCTCCAAAGATTTTTTTTTTTTTTTTTTTTTGGTATTCTATTACTTTTTAAGACAGGGCATAATTCAGAATTCAGTGCAAAAGAATAAAAATTTGACTGTTAACTCATTACTCTTTGCAGAAAGCTATTCCAAAAAATGCACTGTCAAAGTCAGAGTGATATATATATATATATATACCTATTTTATTTTCTTCTTCCTTTTTTTGTTACTGCATACTTTAGCCCTGATGAAGACTTACAATTTATCATGAAAAGGTGGCCTTAGATTTCTACTGCAAAGGAGTGTCTGATAAACACCTTCCATGGCTACTGGGAAAGAAGCAGAGGTAATCTTTAAAAAATAAATAAATAAATTCTAAAAATGCTCAGGATGACTTGATAAGGATAAGGCACTCTTAAATGAGAAAGGCTTTCCTGGGAACTGAGACTAAGACACCACACAGTTCCCATCAAATTAAAATGCTAATAGAGAAGGTGGCAGGCTGCTGTATCTTAGATCAAGTTTTAGTTTTCTTTGGTTTTACTTTCTGTCAGGGTTATTCTATCATAACGTATCAGGAAAAGCATTGCACTCACATCAAATCAAATCGTTAATGGAAAGGGTGGCAGCCTAAAGTACTCTTGATCAACTGCTAATTTTGTTTTATTCTTCTTCCTCTTACAGCTATTCTCTGAAATGAATAACCCTGCATTCAAAAGAGGTTTTCGAAAGAAGCTGGGCACTAAAACAGATTAAGATGAACTGAAGACACAGAAAACCATTATGTTCACAGAATAAACAGTTTTAGTCATTTAATGTTATAATAAATGTATTTGGCTGTGACGTGCTGCTTTCACCACTAGAAGGTCTCCTGTTAAATATGCACGTCTCTACACTGGGCCAGTGATAAGAGCTGGACAGCCAGTGGTCAAAGTCCTATTGAGGATCTTGAATTTGCTATTCTGAGGAACAGGGGATTACTATAAACATCCCTCTATTCAAAACGGAGAGACAATGAATTTAGCATTGCTGAGAAGCATCAGATTTACTGATGCAAGGATCAAAGCAATCAATGTATTCGGAGGATCAGGGAAAAAGCATAAGACACAGATGTGGCCCCACCAGCTGCCCTGGCTTTGAGGCCAGAACTCTAGGTGACAAAGGGTTGTCAGCTTTTTACATATGCAATCCTAGGGGATCTGAGCTAAGGCTGAAAATTCAGAGCCCTTGCTGGTCCTTTGGAAAATACGGAAGATACATATCCAGCAGCGATTTGATAAAGAATCAATTGCCATTCAAGCGTTCACTTGCTCTTTCAAATATAAAGCATTCCTTCTGAGCACAATGTATAGGGAAATAAGACCAACAACAAAAAAATGCTTTTTGGTAAGCTGCTGACAATGTGGATTTGGGTGGTGTTTTATTTGCTTCAGAGACTGGCTTTGCAGATAATAAGATGTTTGTTGTAGGTATGTGTGATGCGTTAGACATTTATCTTCAGAAGGCCAGGAAAATAAGACAACACAAAGTAAAAGAATGGTAAACTGTTGGTGAACACTCTCTCACCTAATGAAGGGAGCTTAATAGGCCAACACCAGACACAGAAGCCACTCAAAAATCATTACACTCTATTGTTCTAGGAAGACACAGATAAAGATTCACTGATGGTCTAAAAATATGTTTAATATATATTTTCCATACTAGGTACCTTGAAATTTTTCCTGTAGATGCAATTTTTCTTTCCAGTTTAAAATTTGGTCATGATTACTGTTATGAATCACTCTTGCTAAGGGAACTTTGTTAATAAGTAGTGACTTCATTCTGCACGGCTGAGATGTTACTCTTACATCTTAAAACAGTGTTTCAAGTCTCTGTCTGAAAAACAATCAATTTGATCCCACTTTCGAAGAGTGTCATTGAGCAAACCCATGTGTTCCTACAGTTTGGGAGTCTGATAAGTCAAAATAAATAAAGTCAAACAACAAAAAGCCTTTAAAGATAAATATATTATAGTTAAATTCCTTCTACTTTCCCAAACAAGTGGAATGGATGGCAACTGGCCATGGCAAGTTATTACCAGAATAAATGTTTTATACCTGAAGCTGAAATTATAAATGGACTACATCATTCACAATTTGGGTATGGAAATATAACACACACACAGGGGGAAAAAGAGAAATTTAAAGGGTAGACTTTCTGATGGAAAAATTATTATACTGTTCAGGGCGAGGATCCATGGTTACAATGATGGGTAATTCGACCGCTAAGTTCTATGTGGTTCTGGGCAGAAAGTTTTCTGGGAGGAGTGAAATTGGTACAATTGCAGGAACAGATGCAGACCTCTGTCAATATTCAAGTCCATTTGCCCAGCCTGCTCTGATCTCTCTCCTACATCCTGCAATCTGGCTCCTGGTGAGATTCTTCTCCAGAATCTCACTGAAGCTTCCTCTGCTTTCTAATGAAAGGCTTGTCAGCTACTGCACTAGAGATGTCCCCTCAGAATCCTGATTAAACTTTTCAGTCAATGAGGCTCTGCGATTTTTACCCCCAGAGAGATGAGGTTCACAACGAGGCAGTTTATTTCTGCAGTTCTTCCTTGGTGTAGTATATCAATTTCCCCACGTATATTGTGAATATATTTGTGCATCTACCTAAGCTGTACAGTAAAGAGCCTGCCTGATTTTAAATGTTCAGGTATAAAATAACCCTAGACCACTTCCATCCAAAGTCTTTTTTTTTTTTTTTTTTTTTTTTTTTTTTTTTTTTTCAGATGGTAGAGAAGCTGCTTTTGAAATACAGGTTTTGATCAATTTTATATTACCTCCTTTTCAAGTCTCTAATGTCTATTTCAAGGGATGTTTGAACACTGTAAGTTTTACAGCAGCTCATAACTGATAATAAAGACTTTCCCAGTACTATTTCTCCTATGACACTGGAATTCCAAACTGAGAATTAAATACATGGTAATTATGAGTGATATCGCAGACGAATATTAGATTAGAGCACAGAGCATACGAGATATCACAAATTCCTTTGTTAATGCTAAATTCCCAACCAAGGGGAACTTAAGAGGCCAGCAGTGGATACTAGAAATAATTTTTCTTTTTTTTTTTTTCCTTTTTATATGCCCAGTGGATTTCTCATAGACTTTCTTTAGAGAAAAACCTAAGGAGAATATGTCAGCATCAAACAAAATTATTATTTTGTGTCCTATAGATTTAGATTATCTAGTCCTGTGGCTTTAGAAAATTTGAATATTTTAAAGATAGATATTCAGTGGAAAATAACTTTTGATAGATAATCCGAAAGAAACTTTGATCATTCTAGCATTTCAATTCTAAAAAAAGTTCACAGATAACTTTATTTTGTTTATGAGGGAAAAGTAGCAATTTTAAACACAGAGCAAAACCTTTCATGTATAGTTTTAGATTGTGTAGCTAGGCATGGCTGAGAGGCAGAGCTAACTAAAATTCCTTTACAGCACAACAAGGGATATTGCCTGACTGAATTCAATAAAAATATGCATCTACTTTGCCCAAACATTGATCTATATTTTGTGGGATCGCAAAGATGAGTGAGCCCTAGCCTCTGCCCTTCAGAAATAGAATATTTTGATAAAAACAAAAACAAAAAACAGCATTGTCCAACAAAGAGATTTAGAGTAAATATCACTGATCACTAAGGCTTTCCTTGACAAGTCTTTAAATCTTGGGCTGTGGACAAAAAGAGAATTACCTTTGACTTCAGTTTGCCTTGAGACTCTAATTCTTGAGAAGGGCAGGGGCTTTGCATACTTTGAGATGGAAGAACAGGAAAGATGACATGAAGGGATGGATAGAAAGCAGATGGCAAGGTTGGGAGGAGACAGGAGTGGGAAGGAACTAAGATCTGTCATGGGTTCTTCTCTTTTTCCAGGAACCTGAGGTCTGAATTCTCTTAAGTGAGGGTGTGGCATATCTCATTGTCTAAAGTGGCCCAGGGATGGCCCTGAGGACAGATTTCTCAGATATCACACAGCAAGACATGAACTATGAGATTCAGATGCTTTGCATTCATGAAGAGAATGATTAGATCAACCTTGCTTACTGACTTGAAACTACAGGGCCACATCGATTGCTTCCAGAAACCAGAGCAGACTTATTCATGTGATCTCTCTTTGGGGTCTTTGCCTTATACCCATTCCTGACTCTTTTTCTTACCTCTTCAGAGTTATCAACTCATTACCAAATATAACCACTCTTTGGATGCTTTAACCAACCATATTTTACCACCATTACCATTCAAAAGACCATACAGATTCTGATGATATCATTAACCTCACCTTCAAGGCACGGAACACACAGAAAGTGAAATAGCAAATGTATTTGTTAGACCTCTACTCCCCTACACAGTAATGGCTTAACACTTTGGCATTAATTCCATTTGTCAAGCCGTAAGATAAATACATGCACATCAGACACTTTCCCAGCATTTATTCAAAGGCCAGACAGTGAAGACCACTATTTAAAAGGAAAGTGTGTTCATTTGTTTTTGAAAACTAAGCACAGCTTCACAATTTACATTGTCAATGCTTTTAAAGAGACAGTGCCATTTTCAGAACTACATAACATCTTGTAGGCTTAATCTCCTTTTATGAATGGCAAAAAAAAAAAAATGGCAATAATACAATCCTAAAGCAAGGTAAATACATCACATCGTCTAATAATTAAAAGTTGAAAGTACTAAAGGCTTTGCAGATAACATTTTTGTGTACAATTTCTTTGTATCTGTATTAGGAAACATATCTAATTTGATTCCATAACCTTGGGAAAGCTGTATTAAGTCTTCATTCCAGGGAAACTTTTTACATGCAATGATATTCACACATAGATAAATTATCACATCTTGAAAGAGATTTCCAGATTTCTCCTTATGTCTCTTGCCTAAATTGGTCTCTATTTATATTGCAATGCCAGGTTGACTCTCTTCTTTAAAACGAGCTCAGCTTTCCAAATGGTCTAAAGCATTAAATTCTTTTGAATTTTTTTTTTAATAGTGGATGTTTGCAATCCTAAATGGTTATTCAAGTTCTAATGTATGACCTCACTGAAGTATTCTTCTTTAAAAGACCTATTACAATTTGAAAAAAACATTATAAGAATGGGTCAAAATAGCATAGAAAATATAAAATAGTATGCCTAGACCTAACTTTTCTGTGTATATATATATATGCTCATTTTTTTTTAAGGAAAGACCTACAGCATTAAAAGCTGTAAGCAAATGGTGAAGGAAAACATCGGTTCAGATTGTGTAGTCGTCTTCTGCGCTTGTTTCTTTGGACACTGTTGAATACTCATTCACTGCTCTGCTTAAATCACTGCAGATCATTTTCCATGTTTCTCAGAGCAAAAAAAAAAAAAAAAAAAAAAAAAAAAAAAAAAAAAAAAAAAAAAAAAAAAAAAAAAAAAAAAAAAAAAAAAAAAAAAAAAAAAAAAAAAAAAAAAAAAAAAAAAAAAAAAAAACAAACGCCCCCCAAAATCCCCAAACTTCCAAAGCTCTTTGTGTTGTGTTCAAGGCTCAGGAGTCAGGTACCACCATTTACCTGGCCACAGGGCCATTCCCCATCCTGGTCGTTTAGCACACAAAGCTCTTCCATTATTCATCCTCTTGTTTCTTCCCATGCTCCCTCTTACATCTTTACCCCCAAGGAATCTCTTACCCGACAATCCACATCCAACAGCTCAGCCCATTCAATCATAATTCATCAATCTCCCCTCACCTTCCTCTATTCTGTTTTGTTTTTCTTTTAAAAATATTTTTCCCTCAGTGGTGCTGGGGATCTAACCCAGGAGCTCATACATGCTAAGCAAATGTTCTACCACTGTGCCATACACACCCTCTCCCCCATTCTCTCAGGCTCTTTCATGGCTCTGGTAAGTGGTATTTATTCACTGTCTCAGCTGATTATTTTCATTTAAGAATTCTGTAACAAAGTGCATTTCTCATAGAAACAACTGAGGAAATTAAAACCTAGAGAAGCTAAGAGTTTGTACCCTGTTACCATCCAAATTTGATATGAGCCGGATAGCATTGGTGCTGTCAAGAAGAAAAAATTGAAAATGGAACTGCATTGGTTTGGGGCACTTAAAATGGAGTACAGTGACAAATGGTTATCAGATCTCAGAAATGTGTCCAGCTTTGTACTTCCAGGTGGGAGGTGACCTCAGAAGCACTGTGAACCTCTCCAGGCCTTCTGACCTCATGTATAGTTGATCCTTTCTCCAAACTATCCAGAGGCTTTGACTTTACCTACTCCTGTTCTTACAAAGTGGTTTAACTTCTGTCAGCCCAATTATACCTCTTGACTAAGAAGCAATGCAATTCCCAATTCCCTACAGGTTCAAGCTAGAAGTACAGCCACCATTTTATGAAACCTCAGAGCACAGCTACAAGACTGCTTCACTCTGTTTTCAGAGATCACAATCATGATTAGCTCCAAATAAATGCAATTTTCTTGTTCTATACTAGGTTGACTTTATTTTTAGTTAAGAAGTAATTACCATACTCTAGCTGGTATTTATTCTATTAGATCATACATTTAATGAAGTTAATTCTAAACTACAGAATGACAGAGGGACAAGTAGAACAAATGGCATCCTTATTTAACTATTTTTGTAGGTAATATATGGTACTGTGCTCATCATTAAAATTCAGTTGTGTGATCCGGAGCAACCTAAAATAAAGGTGCATGTTTGCAAGTTGCCAAGTGAAAAAGGTAAGACAATAGAAGCCATCTTTTATGTCTGCTTTCTGAATTTAGAATTATTTTCACTTCAAGGTCACTTTGTTTACCTCTATTTTCCCATAACTTCAAACAGTGTGTGGGCCACACAGTATATGCATGATAAATATCTATTGGACATATCGTGTGCAAGACATGTACTCTTCTGAGAAACATGTATCACTGATCCTCACAAAATTCTGTAAGAAAATCCCTAGTGCTAGTCCCATTTTAAGAATGAAAAACTAAGAGTCAGACAGTATGAAGAGTTCTCCCGTAAACTTCAAAACATGCCTTTCCTACCCACACCAATTTTGTTCTCTATTTGTGTAACACTGTGATCAGGTGAGAAAGGGTTCTAATTTACTACATAGAGGTCTGAAAGGATTTTTAATGTATTTTTAAGATCTCATGGGAAATGTAGTGGCATTTACTTACATAAGAGATTCAAGTGTCCTCTTACGGTTACAAAATATTCTACTGATGAGATTTGTTTTGTTGCCTGAAGGCCAAGGATCAGCCTGACTTCCATTCTTCCATTTAAATACTGGTAGTCTAAGAGATCTCACCATAAGTAATATTGTTATATATTGCAATAAATATAAAAACAAACTGTCAGGGCTAAAACAATCTAATATATTTAGGGCATTATGCTGTCATCTCTGAATCAGAATTTATTTCTAGAGTTGCAATACAAAATCAATATTTGGACAAACATCTAAATTGAAAATTAGAGGTTCCTGAGGGTAAATATTCTGTAAGGCATTTTGATTAGATCTGCGTTCTATATTTATATCTGATAAAATTCTGAATTGGAAACCTATAAATTCCTAATTATATGTAGCAAACAGGAAAAGAAATGGTCAATGGACTTAAAGTCGGAGTACTATTATAACAACTGAAAAGAAAATAATGATAAAACATATGATGCAGTGAATATAATTTTGTATCCAATTATTAGTATTTATGAATTCTGCTTTTGCTTATATAGATAGCCTAAAAACATGTCTTGTGTCACAATGACATCAGTGGTACTATCCTATCTTCTCTAAAATATGAAGCACTGCAGTTTATATGGAGTGTATTATTTTACAACTTAATTTGGAGCTAAGAATGTGTATATTTTATGGACTTCACATAAATCGTTCTTCCTGGTATCTCTCTGGCATTATCCATGGTGACATGTAGGTGCTGGACACACGTTTTGAGAAAAAGAAAGGAAATAGGAAATACCTAATAGAAGATTGAAACATATACAAAGTATGAAATATAGCTACGCAATGGAAGAATAGCATGAATGCTGCTGAACACTGGTGAACTTCTGCAGTGACTTGTAGTTCTTCACCGGCTCACGATGGCAGTAAACCCAACAAGATTTAACTAAACACCCAAAATACCTCAAGATCTCAAAGTTAAGCAGCGTAATGAGACAACTATATACCAGTTTAACAGGCAAGTAAACTAATTCATATAGCTTTTCCGAACTAAGTAAAGAGCTTGGACTGCCTGTATCAGCGTTTCATGCCAAAAAAAAAAAAAAGAAAGAAAGATAAGGAAAAAGAAAGATAAGAAAAGAGTCTTGGGCTGAACATCTGTTAAATTAGAATTTCTCTTGTGGAACAAACAAAAGAAAGCACACAAAATGAACGCAGGCCCTATGAGGATCTGTACTTACTATTCTAACCACTGTTTACACGGCAGATATTAGGGCACTTTGGGCAAGTAGAAAAAAGAAATATCCCCTTAAGAGGTTCCTCCTCTCAATAGAGAATTAGAGAAAACTGCTTTGAATGTAGACATGAATATGCTAGAAGAAACCATGGCCACTGTGCCTGTTACATTTGTGCAGAACATAAAGTCTTTGCTGGGAGTGATGGTTCTGGATATCCTGCTGAGAATCAGAACACATAGCTACCACTTTCCAGACGGGAGAACCTATCTGAGGACTTGCTATGCAGTCTGAACCCTTGAATGTAAAGCAGACTTTTTCTACTAGAATTCCAGGAGGGGGAAAAAAGAAACGCTAAATTTCAGATATGTAAAATCATTTTCTGATGGAGTGGTTATTAAACCCCACAGTAGGCAGGTAATAATGCCTAAATGTCTGGGATGGGGTAAATAGCCTCTTACCAAAAGTCAGATTGGGGAGTTTGGGACAGGATAATGTCTCAAATTCCCTTGTAGCCACAGGAGTTCACAATTTTATTACCTAAGGATGCAAAAACATTTTGGCACATGCTGGGTTTAGGCAATTCCACTATAGCCTAAATGGACTTTAAGATGTAGAGACCTTTTTAGAATCCTACCCTATGAACATTTAATATTTGAAATTATTTGAAATGAAAGCATAATACCCAATTGTTACAGCTTCATGAGCGACTCTCTTACTTGCCTAATTATAGCAAGCAAGTCTGTCAATAATAAAACATTTTTAAGAGATTAACTTTGCACAGTGAGTGTTCCTATGCCAGCCTGAAAATGCTTTAAAGTGTTTCACATATTTTGCAGCACTGAGTGGCTAGTCACTTATTTTCATATTTACAGACAAAACAGTATTTGGATAAACAAAGATCAGACCCAAAAAGCCCAAAACAAAGCAGACTGATATTCTAAACTTCCAAGTTATAGCTATTTAAGTAGGTGGCCAATATGTAATGACACAAAAGTAGAGGAGTAATTTCTACTCTACTAACTCCTCCGAAAATACTTTGAAAACCTTATTTCTAAGATGATTTTAAAAATGTTGAAAAATCCTTGTAAGAAATCCACTCATCTCAGCAAAATTCTTAATAATGTTTATTTCTTTCAAAGCATGAATAGTACTTCCCACTTTAGCTAATTTCACATTTTATACTAGGTCCTTTCTGCCGTGTGTATTGATGATTTCTAATTAGAAATCCTTGTTCTAATACTCTGAATACTATTCTCATTATTAATGAGAAAAATGAAAAAGGAATAAAAGATTGTTCTGACTCTACACACAGGCAGCATGATTCCCAATCCGGCTGATCATCAGAATATCCAGGGATGAATTTGAAACCTATAGTTTATAAGACAAAATTGCGAGTAGAGTTGCCAAGACATGCACTCAGCGATTTTGATTTTTCGTGCCTCTTTTTTTATAGTACCCCAGGGGAATTCCAATCAGCTAGATTTAGGATGAATTTACTGACGAATTCCCATCATAAATACAGGATTCCTGAAGGTCTTCTTTATATCTGACATAGCTTTATCAATCCACGTATTAAATATAAAGTTCTACTGTCAGAACACTGTAACTAATTCATTCCATAGTTACAAATGCAAACGCTAGTAGAACAATCACTGCTTAACATAAATCATGACAATCATCGACATTTACCAAGATCTAGATAAGATGTGAACCCTGATGAGACCATGAACAAACAAAAAACAGATCTGAGAACTTTGTCAAACAGCAGAACAGATCAGGACAGCTTGGTCAGGAAACAGTAGCCCATCCCATAATCAAACAGTTGGGTTTGCATTGTGCTGCCATCAGTGTTCACCTAAGCGATCATTAGCAATTTTCTTGCATGCTGAGTCTCATGTATAAAGTAAAATAATAGCACATAATATTTTATATTATTATTGTGGTGGTGATAATGGTGGAGTGTCAACTTGCTTGGTTTTGGGAGGCTCCTAGGGGTTCGGTGTAGTACACTTCAGGGCATGTCTGGGTTAGTCATGGATTCATGGCCTTAAGGCTAGGTCTTTCTGGTTCATCACTCTTGCTTCTGGGGCACTGTTTCCCTGGTCTCCTTCTTGGCTGCTGCAAAGTAAGCATCTTTGTTCTACCACACTCTTCTGTCATGTCGTTTCTACCATAGAGCCAGCTGATCCTGTATTAAATTGCCCAAAAGATGAACCACATCTAACTTCTCCTTTAAATTGTGGCTATCAGGTACTGTGTTTCAGTGATAGGAAAGCTGAATAATACTACTATAGATATTATAACATCTTGTTGAGTAGTTCAGTAAGCAATGCGTACGTGAAAAGTATTGGGAACAGTTCTCTATACAGGTCAAATCCTCAATAAAAAATTTTACTATTATTTGTATTAATTCCAATTTTAATTGAATAATTTCTAATATAGATAATCACTGCAATAGTCTATGGAGTTTTAAAAAATTAGTAATACTCCAGTCTACTCTCAAATCCAGTAAGCCTGAGTAGACCTGAGGGTTTGCATGGTGCAAGACCTGCAAATAATTCCTACATACAGCGAGGAAAGTGGAGTGAGAGCTAGCATTTCTGGGAGAAAAAAATTTCAGGCCACATTCTGAGAAAATAATAAAAAAAAAAGGAGGTATGGAACACATAGGATTATGTTTTTGAAGGGACAGAGTCCTTGGATTCTCACTAACCTAAGTAAACAGGGGCACAAATTTGGGTTCAAGTTTACAGTATGTGTAGGTATGTGGGATCAATGTTTGGTCACTGATAACAAATACATATTAGTTTCTAAAGTGCTTTCCTTTGCTTTAAATATTGCTATGTGTAGAACTGATATAAAAGTAATTTCTTCTGTATGAGTTAATTAGTCCATGTTTCTAATTATTGCCAGTAAAGTAGTTTTCCTAGCAAGGTAATTGTCCACATGATGATGCCTGTTCATCCACCCATTTATCCGTGTATCGACTATTGGCAGCCTGCCTCTATGACCATGAGCATGGAAAACACAGAACTTGCATTTGAAAGGTGAATCAGATGACACAATGATGGAAAGCTTGCACTTTGTGATTAGAGTTCTGGCAGGTGATGAAGGCTGACGGGGGGCATTTCAGGCATTGCCTGAAAGAGAAGCTCACCCAAGAAACATAGGACCGTGAAGGATGTACATGACATTTGTGTGGCTGGAGTGAATTGGAGGGGGGCATGATGGGTTTCTCCAGGGGAAGCTGAGGAAGCAAACCAATACAGTATTCCAGTATGTGACAAACGTGATCAGGGCTTACATTTTAAGACCACTCTGGGCCTATGTATGGAGAACAGATTGGAAGGAACATGAAGGAGGCAAGAAGACTGGTGGGTGGCCTGTGGCTGCAGGTCTCTTTGGAGAGGCGGTGGTTGGCACAGCTGAAGCTAGTAATCAGAGACATAAAATATGAATGATGCCCTAGACGTACTACAGAAGTAGAGATGCGGGGTGGATGTGTAATAATGGCAACACTGTAAGTGGTTCGGATATTGAGAAGACTAATTAGTGGTATAGATTAAATTGTGTAAGTTTCAACTTATTCTTTATTTTACAATGTTCAGTGGGGCAAGGTACAATGAGGATGACAGCTGTAAAACACAATGTTTTATTCAGTCACCCACATATATGCACATAATGTTAGAAATTTGCTAGTTCTATTAGCCTTCTCCCTCCACTTCATCTTGTCCATGATTAATGCACCTAAAAGATAATCTCTGACCATGCTTTTTCTAATTTATATTTTTATATGGTAGAGTATTATTTACCTTCTCATTTTTATATAACAAACTCATACAGTAGTTTGAAGCATGATTTTTCTATTTTGATTATTTTCAAATCATTCCTTACTTTGGAAAACAAGGATGTGCCCTTTTAATACTCTCTCAACACACACACACACACACACACATACACACACATGCACACATGTGTATTAAACATTCAATACAGTCAACCACGATTTCTGATTATTTAAAAAAAATTTGTTTTACATTCATTTTGCAAATAATAATCACAGCATTGAATAATGCAAATTCATTTCCTTTTTTTTTTTTTTTTTTGGTCTTACCTGAAAAAACTGCTTCTTTTCATGCATACCAAGTTTCTTATGTGTCTGTTACATTTTATACACAAATACTACAGTGACCAATAACTTAATTTCTCCCTTGTTTCCCTGTGGTCTGGTTGACTGTAAGACTACAATTATCTTTCTGATATTCCCTGTAACAGCATGCTGAAAGTCTCCTTTGCCTCTCTCCATAGCGGATGCCCTGTGTTCCTCCTGGATTACGTCTTCATCTTGATAGATCACGTTCTTCAACAGACTGGAGAATGTTACACGTTTTAAGATTTTGCACATTTGAAAATGCATGTATTTGACATTTCATGTTTTGAGACTTTGAACAAGTGAGGAATTCTGAAGTGAAAACATTTTTCTCTTGATTTTGTACTACGTTTTCATCTCCAAAATGAATCACCTCCAACCTTCTTTCAGTGACAAAGTTTTTAATAAACCCAGTATTAAAATTGTTTTTGTAGGTGGATGCAAAACAAATCCATGGCCTCAATATTTGACATCATGTTTTGAGACTTTGAACAAGTGAGGAATTCTGAAGTGAAAACATTTTTCTCTTGATTTTGTACTACGTTTTCATCTCCAAAATGAATCACCTCCAACCTTCTTTCAGTGACAAAGTTTTTAATAAACACCC
>NW_022900921.1:18369245-18394346 GCF_012274545.1 Fukomys damarensis | reverse complement strand
TTTTTGGTCTTACCTGAAAAAACTGCTTCTTTTCATGCATACCAAGTTTCTTATGTGTCTGTTACATTTTATACACAAATACTACAGTGACCAATAACTTAATTTCTCCCTTGTTTCCCTGTGGTCTGGTTGACTGTAAGACTACAATTATCTTTCTGATATTCCCTGTAACAGCATGCTGAAAGTCTCCTTTGCCTCTCTCCATAGCGGATGCCCTGTGTTCCTCCTGGATTACGTCTTCATCTTGATAGATCACGTTCTTCAACAGACTGGAGAATGTTACACGTTTTAAGATTTTGCACATTTGAAAATGCATGTATTTGACATTTCATGTTTTGAGACTTTGAACAAGTGAGGAATTCTGAAGTGAAAACATTTTTCTCTTGATTTTGTACTACGTTTTCATCTCCAAAATGAATCACCTCCAACCTTCTTTCAGTGACAAAGTTTTTAATAAACCCAGTATTAAAATTGTTTTTGTAGGTGGATGCAAAACAAATCCATGGCCTCAAATATGATAGGCAAGAGCTCTATCACCAAAAGCTAACCCCTTTACACTGCATTAGGATTTGTCATGTGGTTTTTCAGAAGAGGGGAAAGATATGTAAGTATGCTTGTATCACTTAAGCCCAAACCAGCTGCTCTCATGAATAAGCTCACAGAACCTAGTGGTACAGAGCAACATAAATTTATCTTGGGCATAAATTCCAACTGGTGATGTGTTTGTTGTTAGTGTGGGGAAGTTCTGCTCATGTAGCATCCAGGACACCAGAACTGACTTCAGGGTGTGAACGGATGCTAATTTCTACCTAGCACATGGAAAAAGATACAGAGGTTAGTACACAGAAAAGACTTCTTAGATTTAAGAGTAAGCTGCATATGTTACTTTCAACCCTATTTCACTTGCCAAAAATTAACCAAATAGCCACTACTAATAGGAAGAGAGGCTAACAGTTACTATAAAGGTGTGTGCCTAGGAATAAATAGAAACTTTAGTTGCTGGCATATTACTAGGAAATTAAAGTATCACTGTTTCAGTCATCATAATTTAATGTAATTGGCTATGAGGTTACATCCTCGTAACATTACAGTAAATTAGGTAGTATTGCATCAAACTGAAAACACAAACCTGGCTATGACTTTGAATGTCACCTTTATTCCATTCTCCACAACAGTGCTCAATTCACTAGCTTTATCCAGAAAAAAATTAATTCCTCAGATCATAAAATTCGTAACAATTATGAAGATAACAGTAATAATCACAAATGACATTTATTATGTTCTTAATCAATATGTGATACTATGCTGAACTCTTTATAGGTTTTTGGACTGTGATTTATACAATAAAATACGATGTGTGTGTGTGTGTGTGTGTGTGTGTGTGTGTGTGTGTGTGTGTGTGTGTGTTTTGGTACCAGGGATCAAACTCAGGATCTTGCACTTGTGAGGCAGGCAGAGGCAGCACTGAACTAAATCCCTGGCCCTGAGATATGTATATTTTCATCCCCATTTCACAGAAAAGCTACAGAAATGTTAAGAATTTGATCACATTCTTTTTTTTTTTTTTTTTTTTTTTTTTTTGTACTGGGGATTGAACTCAGGTCCTTGCGCTTGCAAGGCAGGCCACTAAACCACTGAGCTAAATCCCTGGCTTGATACATTCTTATACTTAGGATATACTGGTTTGAACTCTAGATCTGTTATTCAAAAAAGATTTCCTCACTACACTGTAATGCTCTATATTTTGTCACTGGATTTAAATAGAGGTATCTAAAATTGCTCAAGGTATTATGTGTTTTTCTGATTGTCCATTATTACTATGCTTTCTCTAACTCACACAAAATTTATGTATGAGTTGTAAGAAGCCAATGACTAGTTTCAGTATTGCAAAATCCTTTTTATAAAAATCTTGGACATTTGCTATGATCAGACTGTAAAAATTCATAAGTTGCATAAATAATTTGACAATAGGAAGCCCAATGTGTTTAATGCATGCTCAGTGCTATAATTTAGTTTCAAAAATTGTTCTCCCTACTAAAGCTGCCAAATGAAAACAATACAGGGTTTTAGCTGCAAAGTCAAGTTTTGTGGAATTATAATATTCTTTCTGACCTCTGGGATAACTAAATGCTATTTAATTTCTTCCCTTTATTCACTACAGTGAAAAAGACTTGGAAATACGCTGCAGCAGAGGTAGCATTTCCTTTCATAGCCATATCCAGACATTAATACTCCTGGGGAATTGGGGAGAACACATTCAATTTGATAGTGGAGTACTTTATTTACTGTAATGCTACAAATGTCCTCTTCCTCATTGGTATTGCAAGAACTATGATGTAATGCCGGAGCCAATTATTTCAAATTACAGTGACTGGAACAATTAGATTCTTTCTTCTATAGCAGTGCACTCAAAATTTAACCGAGGCTGAAATGGAACTGGTTGATAACTGGCTGAAGGTAGCTATACAAGAGCAGCATGACGGCTCCTTTTTTCCAAGAGTTTGAGCTTTTAGGTACTGTTATTGCTAATTACTTTTGGTGAGAAAAACTATAGCTGTCAAACTTCACAATCAACTCTGGCTCTGAACCAGCTCCAATAGAAATGCTTGAGTAGTTAGAATTTGTTTCTTTCACTTGCCATTTCATAAAGGTGCTAAATGTAAAGAATTGTAGTCAGAATCCCTGTGCCCAATCCTCTCTTGGGGTTGATTCAACAGCTTTTGATCTGATGGGAAGATTTTTAACTTACTATACATAGCCCCAGCATGATCAATACTGAAATGCATCTCTAGTCAGGACTATTTTACATCCCATTTGCCTAAAGAGTTTATATAATGAAATTCACAAGCTGCAAAATCTGTAAGAGTTACTGACAAAGAAGAAATGTCATCCAGAGATGCTGATTCTAAAGAGTTTATACCTGAAGCTGGCTGATAAGGGTGTAGAACGCCATGCCTGTATTATCAGCAACACAAGGAGCCTTGAGCAAGATGAAAAAGACAAAGCCACCTCTACCACCGTCCTAGGCTTTTGCTCCGTATTTTAAGGCAGCACAGACCAGCTTATTTTGTCCCACTCTCCTCCTAGCTACACTCATTTGCAGTCCCTACTGCACAGCCTATTCTCAAAGCTTGTTTTCTAATTCTCCAACTTTGATCAGCTCACCGGTGATAGAATAACAATGTGTCACTATACTCCTAAGCAGAGGGTTTGCATTTTCATAAGAAACCAGCCCGTGTGAAGACAAATACCGGAATTTCATATTAAATCAGAGGATGAGGGAGCATGTTCCTGGCATCCATAAAACCCGTGCAACAATGTAAGTCTCTTACTTTTCACGTGGGTAAAATAAATGAATGTGTTCATGAAATTTGGACTCCAGGGACATAGGATTGGAAGACTTACCTAAGAAGCCAGTGTTTCTCTACTGAAATGTAACACATGAAATAGCTCTACTGGGTTTGCAACAGTAAGGGGTGCTTATTAAATACATCAATAAATCCAGGTAATCATTGAAATTTCTGTGCCTTGGCCAATTAGCGTTTCTGGTGGTGCAGTTACATAAGTATTCCCAGGCATTCTTAAAATTAGCGTAGTGGTTATGGCATTAAACTGGCTAGGTTGCGGTGTTCAGCCCAGCCATTTATTACAGGAAGAGTTATCAAGCAACCTATGCTTCTTTTTTCTTTTCTGTAAAATGAAAGTTTAATAGGACTTCCTAACCAGATTGCTAAGAAAGTTGCCTAAGTTTGTAATTATGAAACATTTAGAATAGTGCCTGCCCTTTACAGGTGTTTGCTAAATAAAAATTAAGTAGGGCCAGGATTTGGCTCAGTGGCACCACACCTGCCTGGCAGGCACCAGGTCCTGAGTTCAATTTTTGGTACCCAACACCCACCCCCACACACCGACCCAAAAGAACTGAACATATTCCACTTTGAGGGACCTATGTCTAGTGGTAATGTCTTTAACATCATTGGCACAGTTTCAGAAAATCAGTTTAAAAGATGATTGCAGCATGGTATAATACGAAATATATTTTATCATTTCTCCAAGTCACCACCATTAGCTCCAAAAAATCCTAAGAATTTTGTGAATGATGCAATAGAAGCATTTTCTGTTATTCATGATAATCCCCTTTCATGACACCTTATATACGCCAACGACTTAGGGTGAGCCTTACACATCTTCGGGATGGGCCAGACACCAGAAAGACCAAGTGATTGGAGGATTAGAACTTTTAGGACCCCTTAACAATTCTGGGAAGGTGTGAGCAGGCTAGAAATTAAGCCCTATACAACTCCTTGAACTAGGTTTGTCGAGTATTTGGGGGTTGTTGAAAACCTGAGTTCCTAGCTAGATGCTGGCATCCAGAAAAAGGACAGAAGAGCCATACACTGAGCCCAGACACCTCGCCCTATTCTTCTCGGCACATGGCTCTCCATCTACGTTGTGAGTTCCCACACTATGACACCGGGGACTAGTTTCACGCAAGACAATTTCTCCATGGACAAGGGGTGAGGTGGTGGTTAGGAGATAATTCAAGTTATTCCTATCTATTATGTACGTTATTCCTATTATTATGTTCTGTCCTCACAAGGAGCGCACAAACTAGATCTCTCACATGCGGTTTTCAGCAGGGTTCCTACTTCTCTGAGAGTCAGATGCCTCTGTGGATGTGATAGGAGGCAGAGCTCAGACGGTGCAAGCCATGGTAAGGGGCAGTAAATACAGATGAAACTTCACTCACTTGCCCTCCACTACACTTCAGTTATGCAGTCTGGGACTTGGAGATCCCAAACTACCTCATTTGTAATATACTTCACGGTAAACCAGGAAATGCCAAGTGTTTTCTTGAGTTCTGGGACCTACCCTACAAAATGAGATACCTGAATGAGGTTGTGGGAACTCCAGTTTGTAACCAGTTGTTTAAAAGCATAGGTAATAACCTACTATTTTGAAGGGCTATTGATGTAAAACAGCAACTCGAGTTAAAGGAGACAGAAAAGTAGTTTATTTTATATGTCCATGGCCCAAGAACACGAATTCAAGTTACTGTGACTGATAGCTTGTACTGTGGAAGAGGCTACATGGTCTTTAGTAGTCATGAAACAAAAGTACATCATGAGTCAGTACATTTATCAATCAGTTGGCAGAAGCAACAGGTAGGTGAACTACAGAGAGGCTGGGAAATCTATAGGAGTCAGATGTTCTTTTATCACTCTTTTATCACAACCTTATTTTTAGGTTTGGTAGATGTTACAGTTCTGCCAAGAGTAGCTGCAGGTTCTAGGAAATTTAATCAATAGTCCCAAGGATGTTAAGTCAGCTCTAGAGGTTGACAGTTAATGGCTATCAAGAGGGATTAATGAGAGATTGAGAAAACTTTGGTTGTTGATCTTCAACATTCCATTTCTCCACAATCATGATGTTCTAGCCAGCCACAGTCAAATGTTCTGCAGTGTCCGTGATATATATATATATATATTGCTCCCAACGTCTATTACGAGTTGGTACCCCGAAGGCAGTAGCCGTTGCATGTGCTGTGTCATGTGCAAGCATGACAGTGTGTGTGTGCCAGGGTCATCCGTGGAAACCTTACGCAATGAAACGAAAAGGGAGCAGTTTGATTTTCTTTGAAGTGTTTTCTTATGACAAGAGATAAAAGCAGGCACCCATTTCTTTGATGTTTTTATCCTAAATTTTGTATTTGATTTTCTTATAAGCATTATAGAAAGTTTTCTTTTCATTTCACTAGAACATATTCATAGTGTCACAGAAAAAGAACTGTAGCAATGGCAAGGCCCAAGAAGGCATCTCGAGAACTAAGAGTAGGTTTCTACAGAAGGGGCTGTGAGCTTTACTTTTCCTTGCTTAAGTTTTAATGCATTATGCAAACTTAAATCCAATGTTCTGCACTTCAGTACTTGGCATGCTGTTTACATCTCAGAAGAGAAAAGACAAGGGTGTTAAACCTCAGATAAGCAAGGCACACATCTAGGAACCACAATGATATCATTCAATGCCATGTTTATACCTAGTTAGAAATAAGTGAACATCTGCTGATTAAAAAATAGAACTGTAATAGTGGCCATCAGGGAATAAAACACTTTATTGAGCTTTGTTATGTAGATGGAAATGTGCTTTGTAGAAAGTGCTTTATTTGCAAATAAAACTACTAATTGCTAGAGCTAGAAATATATACACAAAGTAGATTCTGAACTAATTCTGACAAAGTATTTGTTTGAATGTGCATATCAGTTAATGCTTCTCTCTTACCCTGAATCCATAATGATCACTCTCACATGCTTTTGAATATCAGCAAGAAGACATATATGGGTCACCACACAATCCTGCTTTACGGTGATCTGACACAAATGGTGTAATCATGACTGGGGCCTTTTCCTCCATTTCTTCCATAATGTCTTTGATCTGTTTCATTAATTTACCAATTCATTCAGTAACTAAGAAAGACTCTGGTGTATCTGATGTAATGACAAATGCATCCTGCTTTTTAAGAATGATATACAGAAGGAAATCTTGCAATACGTTATAAACAATATGAAACAGCGCTTTATCTTGATTCTCAGTTTGTTTCCCCTGCCTTACCCTGGAAACTGGGTTCTTCAGTCATCCAGTTACTCAACAATTTCAAAGCCAAAAGTCGGGGCTGGGTTTTTAGCTAAGTGGTGCTGCCTGCTGCCTCCCAAGTGCAAGGACCTGAGTTCAATCCCCAGTACTAAAACAAAAAACAGAAAACAACAATAACAACAAAAAACAAAGTTTCATGTTAAGCCTTAGTTCAGCAGGTTACTTCTTGAAAATTCTTTTTTGCTAAACTAATGAAGCACTGAACAGGCACTGTTCTTCCTCTGTGTTTCTCAACATTCCTTCCTTAGGTCTTCTTCATTCTAAAAATGCTATTCTTCCAGATACCATTGTCAGAACTCTATCCGTGATAGTCACACTTTAGTCTCTCCTTTCTTGCTTCCCTAATTTTGTGTCTCTGTGTATGTTAATGTATATGTCTCCAACATAGGGCTTTAATCTTTTTCTTTTCCAGCCGGAGTCACTTTATGCCTCAGTCCTGTTATCTTTGGATTAAATTTGCAATAGAGAATTTCAGGTTAACAAAACAAAACACCACCAACAACCAAAACAGAAGCAAAACACCATGAAAAAATAAAAAGGCAATTCTTTGGGGCCAAGAGAAACGGGTAACATAATTTCACCTTCAGTGACTTAAGGAAGGATGTAGCAATTCATATGTCAACTTTGGAAAAGCACGAGTGTTATCCTAGTGCACTGAGAAGAGATGATTACAAGATTCAGGGAAAGGTGCTGGTACAGAGCAGTTTTGTTGCAGTGCAAGGGTAGCATTGGTGGAGCTAAGGATGTATATTAATTTATTTTCTTAGTTACTCATTGGTTGGTTTATTCATTTCTAATTAAAAAAATAATGGGTGCCTACTAAACATTTGGATCTAAAAACATTTACACAAATAAAGCAATTAGTAAGACAGCTTCTGTGTTCATGAAGTTTATATTCTGGTATGAAGGGACAGAAAGTAGAAACTAGCAGCACACTGGTTATTAATTAATCAAATTATTTCAAGTAGAATCTTACAGATGCCATGAGCAACAGAAAAACATAAAGCAAGCTGGGCATGGTGGTGCACGCCTGTAATCCCAGCACTCGGGAGGCTGAGGCAGGAGGATCCCTGTGAGTTTGAGACCAGCCTGGGCTACATAGTTCGAGGTCAGTCTCAACTACATAGTGAGACCCAGTCTCAAAAAACCAAAATAAATAAATAATAAATAAAATAAAAACACAAAGCAAAGAAAACTGGAAATACTAATGAGAAAGGGCACCTGGGGAAGGAAAAGAGGGTGACTTGGTTACTGAGGAAAGCATTCTGGAGATTTGAAATGATGGACAGAGTGGAAGCTGGCAAGGAGAGAGAGGAGCACTAAGGGGCTGTGCTTAAGACAATGCTAGGGTGAAAGAGCAAATGAGTGGTAGGTGATGGGTTCAGACAGAGTGGACCTGTGGTCACATCTGATGGCCTTGTAAGAGGCTTAGATTTTCTCCTCATAGAGCTCCCCAAGGGAAAGCCACTGGAGGGCTTGCAAAAAAGTGGTGAGCACATCTCCCCATCCACACTGCATGGTTGGGTTCTATTCCTGCTGCCAGTGGTGTCACTTTCAGCTTGGAGGAGTCTGGCAAATCCGTGAGAGATGGTCGACCTTACCGTGTATAGGGGAGAAGAAATCGTGGACAAAAAAGACTGTCAAGGCATCCTAAGTCACTCGTGGGACTATGACAAAAGCTTTGCTTGGCCCTTCTGATGACATTCAAGTAGAAGGCGCGTCCACTGTGTGGCCAGGGATTCCCTCCCAGATGGGACCAAGCCCAGTTTAGCTCACGGGGTCAACGGCCAGAACTGTGCCCAGAAGAGCAAGGGAAGCGTCTGCGGAACCGAGGTCAGCAGCTGGAGAATGGGCGGAGACAGGGCCACTGACATCCGTTTCCGGTGGCTCCCAGGTAGTTGCCTTGAAGGACAGCTAGAGATTCTTTCTGTGTGCCAAAAACCGAACCTCAAGAATAAACCCCACCAAAGACCACGTATCTGATGAAGGAATTCTCCTAACACCACAACACTATGCATGGATTTCTTTTCTCTTTCATTAATTCACAAATAATCCCTCAGGGTGGGAAGGGTAGTTCAGTAGCACAGCATTTGCCCGGCACAAGCAAAGCCCTGGATCTGGATCTGATCCCCCGCCGCAGGAAAAACAAATTCTGTATCTCCTAAAAGTCTTACAGAGTGGCCTACACACAGTAGATACCAAAGAATACGAAGTTTATGGAAGACACGGTGATGTATTAGATCCGTTCTACCTTTGCCTCTCGGAGATGGGTCATCCGTACCATCTCTTGGAAAATTTCAGTACCACAGGTACTTCTTCTTTCAATCATACAAGATCAGTCTTGGCTCCTTATCCTGAGCTGAGCAACTGACTGTGAACTATTTTGCAGTCCTTGTAGCATCATGAATGAGTGATAAGCCTGAATCAAAAAGATTTCTACAGAACGTCTCACGCCAGCCAAAGATTTTCCAATGTGCAACGCTGAAAGTCACCCATGAGAATAATGAACATGTGTCTTGGACTCCTCTTGGGTCCTAAGTTCTTTGGGGGCAGCCACTAAGTCTTCTATTTTCTATTCTAAACCTAGTACTAAGCACTCTGAACCTAGTACTAAGTATGTGTGCAAGGAGGAACTGTGTAGCAATAAATTTTTATTTAACACATCAAAAGCCCTCTAGCACTCACCTCACCTTCCAGCACCCTAAACTTTTAACTGGTCTTTGGCCTTGCGCCGATCCTTCTGTCTTTCAGACTCTGCTCAAGGATTTGATGCCTGGACTGCAGAGGGCAGTAGTTAAGGATGTGACCTCTGCGACAAAAAAGAAAAGAAAAGAAAAGAAACAAACAAACAAAAACGCCCTAGGGTTTGTCTCATCTCTGCCACTTGTTAAGAAGGCTGGGCCAACTTACGTCTGTTCTTGGTGTCTGAGCTTCATCACCAGGAAAACAGGATGAATGTCTATTGAACTCAGGGAATAAAACACGCCTGTTTCTAGTCAATGGGGCAGTTTCACTGGCAGCAGAGATGGAGATGTCGACGGTGTAGGGGATTAGAGGGCCTCCTTGCAATCTTTCTAGAGGTCCTGGTTGGCCAAACACTTCTGTTTGAGCGAAATCACTTTGCTCAACTTAGCGACCATCTCTTTAGCATTATTGTGAAATTTACAAAAATGCTAGTAGGCATTTAATTAATCAGAGTTTTACAGAATATCCAAATTTGTATGGCCTGGGGCTTCATTAAATTTGGGTTGCATGAATAGGAAAAAGTAAGTAAACTGCAGATTTATGAGTTGAAGTTTTATTTAATTTTTTTCTTGCTTATCACCTTAAATTATTATGTAAGCTCACCACAGGAAAAGAGAGAAAGAAGGAAAGAATCCATAACAGCTGTCTTAGTTACTTTCTTGTTGCTGGGACAAATACCCAACACCCACAATGTAAAGGAGGAAAGGTTTATTCTGGCTCATGGTTTCAGTCCCTCCTTGGCCAGCGCCTTGGCAGAAGCAGCACAGTGAGGTCTGGCAGCGAAAAGCTGCTCTCCTCATGGTGGTGAAGAGGCAGAGGGGAAGGAGGAGCCAGGAGGAAGATGAGCCTTTGGGTCACGCCCCCAGGGACTCCTCCCTTTCAACCAGGCCTCACCTCTAACCTGCACACTCGGCTCTGGATTCAGCAGCAGTGTAAAACATGACTTCTTTTCTTCCCTTGTATATTAGAGATTAAAAAAATAAAAGCAGGGGGGAAAAAAAGAGTGGTACCATTAGATCTAGACTGTAAGACCAGCTGTGACTGTGGTATGGCGAACGTACTACAGGAGAAAGAGGAGAAAGGCAGACGAGTCAGCAAGACTGGACCAGGCTTCTAGAAAGACACCAAGACTTGACCAAAGAGGGATCTTCAGGGCTGTAGAGGGTGTTTTGCCTTTTTTATAAAAATAAATCACAGCTATCTATGACTGTATGAAATAACTCTGTAGCTTCTTAAGTTACTCTGAGGCAATGCCCTTGTGATCACCACCCAAAACAAGAAAAAGAACTCGACCGCCTACTCCAGAAACCCTCCACATACCCTGTGCTTATTCAGAATCCTTCCTCCAACAAATAAACAGTGTTTTCAATTTTGTCTTTTGTTTCTCTTCTTCTTTTATATAATTGCATATCACCTAGTATTTATTATTAACCACAACACTTGGGTCAAATGCATTTGCTTCTTAAAGTTAGTGCATTTTTAAGCTTATTTTCCTCATTACTTTCCCATCCTTCCTTTTCTTTTCTTTGTCTTTTATGGGTAAAGGAAGTTGAAATGTTTGACATGTGGGTTATCTTATTCGGGATATTGATGACTGCATAGCACGGTGCTATTTAATATTAGAATTCTTCCATCCTCTGCATTCCTGAAAAATGGTAACTGCACCCAGAGACTTCCTCAGGCTTGGGTTTAATCTGTTAGCAAGATTAGCTGTGCTACTTCATTCTTTTATTGGGAGGTACATTACCTGTGATTGCCTGAGTTTTTGCTATCCTTGTAGACAGATTCATTAGATGTTATGAAATGGTATTTTAATTTTGTAATGCATTTCATTTCTCATAATACATTTGTTGTTTTTGTTGAGATGTAGTCCTGGCTGGCCTTAAACTCACTTTGTAGCACAGGTTGGCCTCTAACTCACAGCAATCCTCCTACCTCAGCCTCCCAAATGATAAGCTTATAGGTATGTGCCACCATGCTTAGCTCATGTTACTCTTTTGTGACAAAAGTATTTGAATCCAGGGGTACTCTACCAGTAAGCAATATCCCAAGCCTTTTCAAAGTCAGTTTCTCACTAAGTTGCTCAAGTTGGCTTTAAAACCATGATCCACAGCTACCTGGCTAGCTGGGATTACAGGCATGTGTGACTATGCCCACCTAGAAATACTTTTAGAAAAAGACACTTTCCTCCCATCTAGTACCTAATGATAATTCACATAAAAAAGCTCGTGGAAAGGTTTGATTTTTTGATGAGAGTGGCTTTTTTTTACCATTTTCCAGAGATAATACATTAATATTTACTTTAAATATTATAATTGTTTAGCCACTTGGGAAAAGAGTTTGCCAGTATTTTACAAGGTTATGCATATGTTTACAATCCAGAAATTCTACTCCTAAAAATTTACCAAGGAGAATGAATAAATACCTGTCATGTTATTGTTCATATCATTCCAACTGCAAATAACTCAAATGTCCCTTCATTGGTGAGTGCTTAAAGATTCAACCTATAGTCTTCACTTCAGTGGCACATATACTAAAGTTGGCAAGATCAAGAATCATGGTATGTCCATAATATGTATTACTGCTTAGCAATAATTAGGAATTATATATATATATTAGATATTAATATAATATATATTTGTATAAATATATAATATAGAAATTATATAATATATATATATGCAAATCATGTGAATCAATCTCAAATCAATTATGCTAGACAAAAACCTAGACAAGCAAGGACTAAAAGGCTACTTCCTAGATTATTCTACCAACAGGAAATTCCACAAGTAGGGAAAATCATAGGGCCTTGAGAACAGATCACGTTTGGCAGGGCAAGAGCAAGGAGGATCAGAGATCAAACAAGTATTTTGGGCTGATCGAACTGCTCTGCATCCTGGGGGTCAAATGCATTTGTACCTGTGTGATGCGTCACATTTATCAACATGCTCAGAATTGCAGATCAAAAGGTGAATTCTTTACTTAATTTTAATTAAATAGATACAGAGTTTAAAAGGGAAAATGGACATTAGGGTTCAAAAACCACCTATAGGGAGGGTAGCATTCACACGGAAAAAGCATTCTTTGCATCTCTTCTCCTTTTGTTGAGGTCAAAAAACTGTAAGATAAATTGATTGGAAAATACAATGTCCCACACAACAACTTAAATGATATTTGCTGGATGTTATTTAATTATATTCCAGGATAGTTAAAATAGAGTTATTTTGAATTAGGGACTCTTCACATCATCTACAGCATTCTTTAAACACAATCCTGAAGTAGACTTAGATAATTTCTTTAGTATCTGAAATTATAAAATACCTCTGGATCAACTAAGGTCTTTTCTTCTCCAGATACAAAATAAGCCCTACTGGAAGCCCTGCTTTGTTTTCCTCAGAAATAGTATATTAAGATCATCATCTGTACACTGATCTTTGGAGATCAAGGATCCTTCATTACCTTATATTACTATAAAGACTGTCCACAGATTTTGAGTTTGTTCTCTGTTTATGTTATCTGTTTCCATGTGGTAGCTCAAACGATTGAAAATCTCTACCACCCCTGATATTTCTTGTGTTTCTAGAGTCCTTAGAGAACCACTTCTTTCTTATTCAAGATATAGTTTGTGGATAATGAGATGCTTATCAATTGAATGGGGGAGAATTGAACTATTTAACTACTGGGTTTCAGATATAAATATCTCAGTGAGTGAAAATGTTTTTCTTTGAGGGAGAAGGCTGGGATCATGTAGGTCAGGTAGAGGAGACATATGCAGGAAAGTTATTGCTTATATTTAGATTATATTGAATTTGGAAATACTAATAGACAGCAGAGTTTTTAATAACTAAACATGAAGCTGAGGGAAATGTTCAAAGGCTGGATGTATGTATTTGCATGATCATGAAAGACAAAAACAACTGAAAGTCTACAGAAGGAAAAGATGGTAACAAAAGACAGAGACTTAAGGAAATCCCTGAGGATAAGTTCAGGAGGTGGAGAAATCTTCAGATGATGTAGGAAAAAACAAAAACCAAAACAAAACATGCACAAAAATAGCTAAGATAGAAAAAGAGAAAAGATTTGTGGCTGATTATATTAGTGCAATTACTTTCACTTGCATAGTAAAATCCTATCTTTGATTTTAAAAGATATTCCAATTACTTGGTTCCATGACTGATCATGTTGTATCTTACTGTCGAGATATTTTACTCTGTCATGCTTTGAGGTTTGTAATCTTTTTTTTTTTTTTTTTTTTTTTTTTTTTATGAAGTCAGGACCTTGTGCTTGTGGGGCAGGCAGCAGCACCACTGAGCTAAATCCTTGACCCTTGAGGTTTGTATTCTTAATAGTTTTTAAATATATCATTCCCTAAGGCAAAAGTCTGCCTTCCTAGGGCCAACTATCTAAAGTCAAATTATACTTGGTCATAATTATCAACCATAATGTAGTACCTATAAATATATGGAACATGGACCATATTATAGACCATAAATATATGTGGTCATAATTAAAACCAAACCTGCCTTCCAGCCTTTTTCTCCATTATTTCTTTTTAGACATCCTAGAGCTCCAAACATTAATCTCTCCTCCTCTTCTCAGTTCCCTGTACATTCCTCGTATTCCACTACCTACGTGCTTGCATTTACTTGAACCGCTCAGTTGAATTCCTAGTTCCTACCTTCACTGTTCATTGTTAAAGTTACTCAGGGAGGCAATCCACTGAAAGATCCAAGCCACAGAAAATCTTGCTTTGATGATTATTCTCTTTCTAATCCCGTGACCTAAGTGGATGGGTTAGGAAAAGTAGATGGTGGCCAATATCATGAGAAGCATATTCGTGTAAGAATTCTATAGAAAACAGTATTTCTTTCATAATCCGGGAGGGCCTTAAGGAGTGATAACTACTACAAAGATAGCATAAAAAGAAAACTTCATATAAAACAAATAAAATGAAGCTTCAGTCCAACGTACTTGTTCACAATGGCTGCAAGACTCTGAACATGGTTTTCCATTTATAATCGTGTATTTCTTTTTCTTTTTTTTTTTGTAAAGACAGTCCCTGAAATTACTTAAACATGAGAATTTATAAAATATCCCATTGTTTATTATGGTACAAAAATCAATCACTAAAAACTGTAACATCACTGAATTAATAACTGCTAACTGCTTAGTTACCATATATCACAGGGTAAACTTAACTTTCTTTTATTGTTCTTTGTTCAACTTTAACACAGGAATAATGTTACCTCTTCACTTATATCCAAAACTTCTGATAAGGTTTAGATGAGAGATTTCAATTATTCAACAAGTATTTATTTCAACAAATACTTATGAAAAGTATTCAGAGGTGGTTGGCAGCATTCATTGGTAAATGAAAATAAGATCCATACTTCTTTTTTTTTGTGGTACCAGAGATCAAACTCAGGACCTCGCCCTTGCAAGACAAGTGACTATCCCACTGAGCTAAATCCTGGCCCTAATCCATACTTTTTTCCACCTAACAGCTTAGAATGAGAAAGATATTAACAATATTGCCAAAGAAATAAAATTATGTATGAACATTTAATAAATTAAAAACTGATAACTGTGGTGTCACACAGGTGGTACTAAAATCATTGTCAATGTGTACATTCTTTTGACAGATCTTTATATACAATTACCAATATACTTAGAGATAATTAATTCCTAAATGAGGGGATAGAAACAAAAAAAAATCTGTCCTAGGCTACCTCACACCCATTATTAATTGGTACCAGCAACTCAATTAAATAATGGATAATGGGAAATAGAAAGGCCATGGGGACCAATATTCAGACATTTCTTCCCAAGAGAAAATGTCCTAGTTGAATTAAGATCATAAATTTGCTTAGTGAATATGTAAAATGAGAAAAAGCCGAAACCTGTGAAAGTCACCATAGCAAGGCTAAGAGCAGTAGAGGCAACAGACCTGGGAGACCTCCGAGCGGTACAGAAAGCACGCACCCTCCCAAAGTGTAACACTGCCTAAGCATGAACCCTGACATTCTTCCCCACCGCACCATCTCCTCATGCAATACTCCAAATCTGTCAGTTTTAAGGAGGATTCCACCATACAGTAGTTAAAAACGTCAACTCCAGAATCATTAAGATGTAGCAACAAGACTCTCAATTCCCCAGCACTTTTATACCACTATGGACAAATGCACAAGATACCACAAAAGACAGTATCGAGCAGGGAAACCAGCTTCAATTCTAGAGGAAGACAAATGATTTCTATGCTCTCTTATGTAGTATGTACTACACAACCATAGGCAAATAGCTTCATTTCTCTTTTCCTCAGTTTCCTCTCCACAGCATAGATGCTAACAGTTTCTTTCTACCAGAGAGTTGTAAGGATTCAATAACAAAATTTAGGCAAGGCACCCAGAGGAATACCTAGAATCCCGTCAAAATTTACTACTCAGGAATATGATTACTGCTACTACTAGGACTACTACTGCCCTTACAGCTGCTAGTGCTTTGTTCTGGGTTTAGGATACCTCAAAAACCAGAGAATTTTAGGAAATACAAAATTTCCCTAGAGCTCACTGAAGCAGATGTGGCTATAATAAATTAGCAAGCAGAGGTACCTGAGATAACAGAATTTACCTTACCGTGGAAAGACTATTACTCAGTTCTTGTTATATGCTAATCTGTACCTATCCACTGGAGGTATCTGAGGAGGAGACAGCTGATAAGATCAGGTCTACAGAGTTGTTAGAAGTAGGCTGCTGGTGCTCAAATCATTTGAAGTCATCCGCAATGCAGCCCTCTACAGTGTCTTTCACCCAACCCCCTACCCTTGCTCTTTCATCTAGATGGTAGCTATCACAATAGAGCAGACTGCTCCTACAGGATAAAGTTCAGGTCTGAGAAACCACACTGCTATGGTGCGGACATATTTGGTACCCTACATTCCTGTCCTCTAGCTTGGTCTTCAGCATGGTGATGCTGAGAGGTGGCAAAACCTTTAAGAGGTGGGATTCTGTATGAGGTGATTAGGTCACTTGGGATATAGCCCAGGACACAGAAAGTTGGCTGACCTCATGAAAGTGAGCTATTACAAAAGAGAGTATCTCTTTTGGCCCAGCAATTGCTCTGTTTCACCAAGTGAGTTCTTCAACAGAAGCACCCGCCACTGTCATGCCATATGCATGAGGCGCTCACCAGATCCAAGGAGCTGACACCACGTTCTCGGACCTCCAGAAATGTGAGTTAAATAAACCTCTCTTCCTAGTAAAGGACCTGGCCTGAGGTATTTTCTTACAGCAGTGGAAATGGACTGAAGCTTGAATGCTTACTTTTTCCAAGAAAGTAAGTGAAAGCAGATAAAAAAGGTGAAACAAAGTCAAAGTTTTCTCGATTGATCTATAAAAAATAAGAGAAGTTGCTGAGAAGAAAAGAAAATTCTCCAATAAAGCAACAAGGGCAACAAACTCTATGAACCACAACGACAGAAAGTGGGACTAAGAAAGGAAGGTAATAATGCACCTCCAACACACAAATGTGTGTATATTTTTTTCACCTGAGGAAAGAAGGAGAAAAAGTGTTGCTTTTACTCAGAATTAGTAAAACAGAGCATTGTTTGACAGGGCAACTATTATTTAATGCCCTCCAGAATCCCAAATGTATGCCATCCATCTCCAGTGACAAGGGGATTATTCCAATCTTGGTGCTGGGGTCAAGAAAAGGAACACAAAATATTTCCTGTGAACTTACGATTTTTGTTTTTCAGAAAAATCATTCGTTGATAAATCTTCTGCATTTCGGTTCTTTCTGTTCCAATTAAAATAGCTGTCTGAGTTCAGTTTGTGGATATAATAACTAGGATTTCTTTCAGAGCTCCATTCCTAATTAAAAGCAGCATTTGCAGAGAAAGGGTTTTACATACTTATGTATTACCTTATTCAATCCAACCAAATTGCTTCCCTATGTAAACTTCTGAATAGTTGCATTTCTTCAAACATTGAAAGCCATTCTAATGTAGATTTTGCATTCATTTGGAGGAAAGAAAATGGAGCATAGTCTAAGTAGAATTACTATTTCTAAAATTAATTCTTGATTTTATAAATTGATATAAACTCACATGTATTTATAAATGTCTCTGTGTAGTATTGTCTCCATAAGCTGAATGAACTCTGAATATTTTGATTATTCAGAAATATATATATATATATATATATATTTTTTTTTTTCTTTCAGCATTCTTTCTGAGGAAAGGGGTAGATGTCGGGAGGAAACAAGGTATAATGGTAAGAGCATACACCTGGTAATATGTCCTACATGATCTACACATACAAAGTAATTTAATCCTATGTATTTTCTATGATTTATTCTTTCTTCTTTTCCAGATAAGGAGGCTGAGGTAAAGCAAGGCTAAATAAGTTGTCTCTGGTCACTAGCTTTTATGGGATGAGGGGTCACTGAAATCCAGGCAGCTGGGCCTCAAAGTTTCTTCTGTTACCTCCCTTTATACCACAGCACCATGAGAGTCTAATGCACTGACGGTGAACCTTTTAGACACCAAGTGGGTTGCAATCAACAACGCACTTGTTTATCACAAAGTGCCAACACTGCAATTAAACCTGAATACTGAGATTTTAGTTTAGAAAAATAAAACAAACAAAAACAAACTGTTATCTGACGCTTGGCTACTGGGGCAACTTGGCAAGCTCGCTGAGAGGGAAGGCTCTTTGTGCCCACTGCAGCACATGTACCATAGGTTTGCCACCGCAGGACAAGCTGTCTGAAGAAGCAGAGCAATCAAAGTTCCGAATCTGAGGTTGTCTCTTCCCATGTGTTTAATGTGTGGAAAGGCTCTAGGTTTTCTTCATACGACAAAATAGGGTAGTCCTATCTACCACAGTTGGCCTAATGGAAAGTCAAATTTAACTCAACCTCAGTGAAAGATGCTTCCCCCCAGCTTAGCTCTAGAAATTTAATTGAAAGAGTCATAATTAGCCTTCTCTCCTCCTCCTTTATGGTTTCAGTGTGGCTGATGACACCTGGAGGCCATAGTGGGTGCAGTAATCATTTCAGGAGTCAGATCTTCTTCTGCCTGTCATATAGGACTTGGTCCACTCACCTGTCTTAATATAAAGCGGCCCAAGGCAGTCACAGTGAGAATCGCTTTTCAAATTGGTTCAGAAAGTAAGTGTGGCCGGCCTTTGATGGATATAACAACATTTGTTTTATTTTCTTAAAATTATATACTGGCACAGAAGTTGTTTTAGGAGATTGTGTAGCTGTGTTTCTCCAGAAGTTGACAGTACCAGACACCAGGCCAGATTGCTGTTCAAAGGCGATCAGAAGGTGTCCTTTGATTCTGAAGGAGGGAAGAGAGTCACTTCACAACTGCTCCTGCAGGTCTCATTCTTGGTATGCTTCTGATGTCTTCCTATGGAGTATTACCTAGTGGTAATGGCTGGATGAGGCTTTTCAAAAACTGTGTTTTCCTGTTTGATCTCTAAAACTCTCAGACCTTAACAACCTCAAAGGGGTGTCTAGACACTAGGGTCTGTGACAACTGCTGATATGAGGCATTAATCCAATGAGGAGAATATACAAACCCAGTCCACATATACTGATAATACTTGATTAAAAATATCAGAGTTGGAGTTTTTAAATTATGGATTTAAGTAAAATAATGGCAAAGAGAAGATAGGGCACTCTCTATCCCTTGTCCAACATCACAGCAATAAAAAAGGTTCATTCTCAACAGGTACTTCAAAAGAAATGTGTTATTGGAGATGAAAATAATTAGGCACAGCTCTAAAATTAAAATAAAACGAGTGAGTTGTACAGTTAAGTAAATGAGCATGAGGAAGACAATGAGAGAAATGTAAGCCTAATCTTTTCAGTGGCTCACTGTCCTGGATGAGAAAGTTCTCTAGTTAGGATTCCCCTACTTAGGATTCTCTCTCTCTCTCTCTCTCTCCCCCCACTTTCTCTCTCTTCTTCCTCCCCCTTGCTCTCTCCTTTCCTTCCTTCTTTTGTTCCTTTTCTTTTTCTTCCATTAATTTTGTCACATTAAGGACTGAACTCAGGTCCTTTCCACTCAGCTGCCTATCTCAACCTTTTATTTTTTAACTTTAAGACAGAGTCTCAAGAAGTTGCTGAGTTCAGGCTGGGCTCAAATTTGTGATCCTCCTACCTCCACTTACCGGAGCGTTTAGATTATAGGAATGTGCCAACATTCTTGGCTCTAGTTAGGTTTCTTCAGGACCTCAAAATTGGACTAACTGCTTTCTAACATCCACCCTTATCTCTATGGTCAGGTAGGAGTTTCTCTAAAGTATAATCTGAAAGTAACAGCTGCACTGTGATTCCTTTTTTCTGGTACCAGGGATCGAATTCAGGACCTTACACTTGCCAGGCAGTGATGGCACTGGTGAGCTACACCCCAGCTCTATCAATTGTATTTTGTCTGTATTCATGCAACATTCTTCCAAATGCCTAAAAACAAATTTAAAAAATATTATCAGAATTCCATGAAGATGGCAGAATGGTGAGCCGCAGAGAAACAGCCTCTCTGATAATTGCAATCCAGATGTTGGAATACAACAATGTGAGGAAGAGAAGGCTTAAAGAAATGGTTCCCTGGAACCCAGCAAGGATCTGAAACCAGAATGAGAGCTCACAGGGAAATCAATGAGAGCGACCACAACACAGAAGGGGGAGGTTGCAATGGGACTTTCTCCTTAAGCCTTGGCTCCCAGGTTGCGAGAGGTGGCTCAAGCCTTCAAAAGGCACAGCGACTACTGGTGATCCCAGAGGCCTCCATGGAGAAATGTACAAGTGGATTAAGCAGTAGACACTGTGAAATGCAGGGTCTGGTGATCTATTTGGGTTCACATATCCCCCAGGAGAGAGCAACTGGCTGGTAGCCATCTTGGAAAGGGGCGAGTGGCGATCAGAAGTCAGCGTCGCTGCAGGTTGACTGTGTTTAGCTGCACCTAGTATCATAATGAGGCACAGCTGAGTTCAAGTTGGCGGGTCATGGAGCCAAGTTCAAGCCAGTGGGGAGCAGAGTTCAAGCCCACAGGAGGCACTTGGAGTTTTACAGTCTTGAAAAACTCAGGTCCAAGTCTCACAGCTGGAAACCCAGAAGCAGTCTGAACATCACTGGAACGAAGAGTCCAGGTTTTATGGAATTACCCACTATTGCCATAATACTATTTCTGGCTTACTGGTATCAATCAACACAGATCTTGGCTGCGTCTGAACCCTCTGTCAACCAGTAACAGCACAGACACAAGGTGAAGTGTACATTTTTCCCAGTTTTTATTCCTTTGTTTTTTATCTGTTCAGTGATTGTTCTTATTTTTATACAGGTAAGACTATTGTTTCTAGTTTTGTTTCATTCTGTTGTTTCTTCTTTCTTTCCTCTGTCTTCTTCACCAGTTCCCCAAGCTGCATAATTTTCCTTTGTTCTTCAGCCTTACTTCTAATCCCTTTCTCTTCTTCTGTTTCTGTCGTTTGTCCCCTAACCCATTTTAAATTTTCTGCCCTGAGTATAAAATTTCAATTTTAAGGGGATATTTACTGTACACACTTTTCTGGTTTGTGTTAGATTTGGTAATATAAATATAAATTTTGTTCATATGGTTAAAGGTGGCCAACAATAGTTACCAGAGTTTGTCATTTTCTATGGTGTGTTTGATGCTGTTATTATTATTAATTGTATTACTTTTGCCAAGCTGACATAATTGTACTAATCAGATGTTCTTCCTTCTATGCTAATACTGAGATAGCCTAAGGATCATAAGCAGTACTATAGACCGCTGCTAAAGGACCAGGGGCAAGGCCAAATAAGCAGCAATTTCTGATCCCCAATAAATTGAAGATGCAGGACTTTGCCAAAGATTCAAAACCCAAAATTCATCTCTGAGAAAAACCTCAAGTTTCTAGAAAGAGAAGAGCAAATCCAACCTAAAATTTGTATGAGGGAGGAAGTTATAAAGATCAGAGCAGAAATTCATTCAGTGTTAACTAAGAAAACAATACAAAGAATCAATGAATTCAAAAGTCGGTTCTTTGTAAGACTACATAGAATTGACAAAAGTTTAGTCAAATTTCTTTTAAAAAAGGAAAGAAAAGACTTAAATCCATGCAATTGGGAATGAAAAGAGAGTAATGCTGCAGATAACCAGTTATCAATACCTACTTCAAGAACATACATTATAAAAAGATGGAAGTCAAAGAAGAAATAGACAGATTCCTAGATACATATGAGTTACCAAAGCTGAAACAAGATGATATAAAGATTCTAAATAATCCAATAACACTCAACGAAGTTGAAAATGTAACTGAAAAGCAAAGAAAGGCCCAGGTCCTGATAAATTCACTGCTGAATTCTATAATAAATTTAGAGAAGCTTTAATGCCACCACTCCTCAAACACTTTAATAAAATTGAAAGGGAATCAATACTCCCAAATGCATTCCTGGAAATGAGCATTAACCTCATACCAAAATCAGAGGAGGATCCAACCAAAAAAGAGAACTATACTCCAATCTCCCTAATGAATATAGGTGCAAAAATCCTTAGTAAGATATTGGCAAACAGAATGCAGCAAATCACCAAAAAGATTAGATACCAAGACCAAGAAGGCTTCATCCCAGGGAGGCAGGGATATTTCAAAATACTAAAATCAATAAACACAATATACCATATAAACAGAGCCAAGGACAAAAACAACATGATCATAATGGATGTAGAAAAAGCATTTGGCAAAGTCCTACACCCACTCATGATAAAAGCCCCACAGAAAACTGGAATAGAAACTTTTTATCTCATTCTAATAAAAACCATCTATGAGAAACCAACAGCAAACAGAGTAAGTGGTGAAAAACTGAAAGCTATCATTCTATAATCAGAGGCTGGGGAATTTAGCTCAGCGGTTTGGCTGCCTGCCTCACAAGTGGAAGGACCCCAGTTTGATCCCTAGTATAAATAAATAAATGCAAATACTGGGTCATTCTAAAATCAGGAACAAGGCAAGAATGTCCACAATCATCACTCTTATTCAAGACAGTTCTAGAACCTTTACCCAGAGCAATTAGACAAGAGAAAGAAATAAAAGGAATAGATAGGAAATGAAGACGTTAAATCATCATTATTTGCAGATGACATGATACTCTACACAGAACACAAAAATTCCACCAAAAGATTTAATAACCAAATTGAGCAGTGTAGCTGTATACTAAGTCAACACTCAAAAATCAATAGCAGGTCCAAGGGATTTAGCTCAGTGGTTCTGCTGCATGCTTCACAAGCACAAGATCCCAAGTTCGATCCATGATACCAAAAAAAAAAAAAAAAAAAAAAAAAAAAAAAAAAAAAAGTCAATAGCATTTCTATACACAAGTAACAAACTAAAACTCACTGAGAGAGGTGAAGGAAACCACACGTTTCACACTGCCATCTAAATGAAATACTTAGAAATCAATCTAATGAAGGTAGTAAAAGACCTTTACATTGAAAACTACAGTACTCTGCAAAAGGAGATAGCAGAAAATGGAGATTCAAGAATCATACCACAGTGATCTATGCAAGCCCATGTTTACAGTGGCACAGTTTGTTATAGTTAACATTTGGAAATGACCCAAATGACCATTAACAGGAGGCTGAATAAAGATGTGGTTTTTCTATAAAATGGAGTACTACTCAGCCATAAAGAATGAGAAACTAGAAACATTCATAGCTAAATGCAGACACATTGAGGTTATACTCTTCAGTGAAATAAATAAGACACACTTGAGTAAATACTGAATCGTTTTTCTGGTGTGAAAAACTGGAAGTGTAAATAAAGTTCAAATGGTATAATTAAGAGTGTGAAATAGGAAGAAAATCTCTAAAAGGTAAGTGGGAAGGGGAGGGGAAAGGAAATAAGAGAAAAAGAAAAACATAGGAATAAAGGAAAACATGGAAACAAAGTTTTTATAAATAGGGAGGGGTGAATGGGGTGAAGGGAGGATAGGGGTATAGGGAAAAAACAAGAACCAAGACCTATTGTGTAAAGGTACAAGATCCCAATGATAAGTGTACTTGTATTATTTGCTTTAAATATACCAATAAAGTTAATGAGGGGGGAGAAAATGGAAAAATATCCCTTGTTCTTGAGAGGGAAGAACAAATATTGTGCAAATGGCCATACTTTCAAAATTTTCTTACAGATTTAATGTAATTCCAATGAATATACCAATAGCATACATCAGAGAATTTGAAAAAAAAAATCCTAAGATTCATTTGGAGTCAGAAGAGATCTAGAATAGCAAAAGACATACTGGGCAACAAAGGACAGCAGGAAACATTAGAATCCCTAACTTCAAATTATACTACAAAGCTACAATGATAAAAACAGCATCATACTTAAAAAAAAAAAACAGTTCCAAGGGTCAATGGGACAAACTAGCATATGCAGAAACACCTTCAAACACACTCAGCTCCTTACTGTTGACAAAGTAGACAAACATCTTCACTGGAAGTTAGACAGTGTCTAATAAATGGTGCTGGAAAAACTGGCTTTCCACATGCCAAGGACTAACACTAGATTCGTATCTCCCCATGCATCAAACGGAAATTAAAATGGATCAAATATCAAACTATTAAAAGAGAAAAGCCCTATATGCTGGAAGACTGAGGAGGTACAACTCCTAAAGACACAGGTACAGGCCAAAACTTTATGAACAAAGCCCAATCGCACAGGAGATGTCACAAAGGATCAATCACTGGGATCTCATCTTATTAAAAAGATTTTCCACAGCAAAAGAAACCACCAATAGAATTAAGAGACACAACCCACAGCATGGGAAAACATTTTTGCCAGCTGTTCTTTAGACAAAAGACTGATACGTAGAATATATAAAAAACTCTGGAAAAAAGCAAAACTCCCCTAATTTAAATACAAAATTCAAAATTGGAATCTGAAATTAACAGACACTTCTCAGATGATGAAGGAGAAATGGCACATAAATATATGAAAAAATGTGAAACATTACTGGTCATTTCAGAAACCCAAATTAAAACAGCACTAAGATTCCCATCTCACTCCAGAAAGAATAGCTATTATTAAAAAAAAAAAATCAACTAGTAACAGATTCTGGCAGGGATGTGGAGAAAAAGGAACCCTTCTTCACTGCTGGTAGGAATGTGGACTGGTGTAACCACTGTGAAAATCACTGTGAAGATTCCGCAAAAAACAAAAGCTAGAAGTTCCATTTGACCCAGCTGTTCTCCTCCTTATTTTCCTGCAAGAATTAAAAGAATCATACTACAGCAATATACGCACTCCCATGTTTACAGCAGTAGTTTTAGTAGCTAAATCTTGGAAACCGGCCAAATGCCCATCACGCAGTGAATGGATAAAGAAGATGTGGTTCTTTTACACAATGGAGTACTTCTCACAAAGGACAAACTTGAGACTCACTGGGTAAATAAATGGATGCACCTTGAGACCATACTCTTAATTGAAATAAATCAGACACACATGTTCAAACATCACATAATTTCTCTGGAGCAACAAACAGAAAGTGTAAATAAGGGCCAAAATGTATAACAGATATTGTGAAATAAGGAAGAAAATGTTCAGAGCTGTGGATTTAGCTCTGTGGTGCCACCGCCTGCTTCAGAAGCGCAAGGTCTTGAATTTGAGCCCTGGTACAAAAAAAAAAAAAAAAAAAAAAAA
>NW_022900921.1:18365488-18369112 GCF_012274545.1 Fukomys damarensis | reverse complement strand
AAAAAAGAATACCAGGAATAAATGGAAACAGAGCTCTTGTAAATAAGGATGGGAAGAAAGGTTCAAGGGAAGTGAAGGGAAGGGGGGGAAAGAAAAGAAGAATTCAAAATACATAATGTACAGGTTCAAATTCCATATGATGAATGCTACCATTATGAATTCCTAAAATGTACCAATCCAATCAGTTTGTAAAGTGCTATCATATGAATGCCAGTCAATTTTTTTTTTGGTACCAGGGATCTAACTCGGATCCCTGCGCTGGCAAGGCAAGCAGTTGGAACCACTGAGCTAAATCCCGGCCTGTTAGTCAAATTTTTAAAATGTGTTTTATTTAAGAAAAATAAACACTTTCATTTGCTATGCACTAACACTCCTTTATACTGACATGCAAAGAACTTCTTTTACACATAAATGAACAATGGACACAGTGAAGAGTCTCACAGAGGTTTGGTAAGCAAAGCACTGATCCAGATCCTATACTATCAATCTTTTATATTTATGCAAAAATCTTCATATAGTCATTGGGACGCTTTATGGAATTTGGTCAGTAAAATGGAGAAAATTATAGTTTCCATAAATTCGGAGGTAAAGGTGAAAATTAGTTACGGCACAAGAACAAAGTCTTTGCCAGGTCAAATCTGTATTTGTGGCAGGTAAGAATGAAAGATAAAGTTTACTTATGAATTTCTGAGTCTATATCATCATGGTGTACTGGGTATTTTAAACAGCAGGAAAGCATCCTTTAGATCTCTCCTTTACAACTTACTAATGTTTTGCTATACATACACACACTGAGTTTTGGACTCACTGTCAGAGAAGGTTCCTGCATGTTTGAGGATGGTAGACAGGCACTAGCTCATGATGCTGTTCCTTATTTCTGAGCCTGCCTTCGGCTGCTTACAGCTGCCTTGTCCACCTAAGTAACCCAAGCCAAGCTTGTGAGAGGGTCAGTCACATGCCAGCAGGATTCTGTAAGATCTTTTTTTTTTTTTTTTTTTTTTTTTTTTACACAAATCGTTACTCCTATGAACTTTATGTTTCTGATTACTAGTGTTTGCTACATTACCTGATAATCACTGCTTGACTTTGAGGCTGTGTTCTCCCAAACAGTTCCTTAAAGTCTGTCTCACAAACTTTGGACGTTTGAAAATTTTGTCCAGAGCTCGGTGGGGAATATTTCCATATTTGCAGGCCACATGGTTTCTGTTACAACTACTGAAAACCGCTGCCGTAACATCAAGGTAGCAATAGGCAACATGGACATTCTCAGTAAGTGTGTGGTCCTAAATCTTTAATGACAGAACAAGTTGCTGGGTGGTGGGGAGGTGGCATTCACCCCACAAGGTATAACCCATTGTTAATGGTAATGCTTTCTTGTTCTGGCTTTCCCATTGATTGGTTTTAGAGACTATCCGCTCTCAAAGTCTAGACTTTTTTGAGCCCCAGATGGTTCAGCCTCTCAGACTTGCTTCTGCTGATTGTACAAGGGCAACATCTTGCAGCAGGCACACAGCAAATATGAAAAAGCTGCCTAAGAGTGAGCAAGATGGAATCCTTTAATAAGTTTAATAACACCAGCACCAGTAGCAGTAGCACTGTTTATTGTGCACTCCCTGTGGGTGATTCTATTTACTATGTGGCTTATATCCTGCCTCATATTCTTAGAAACAGATATTATTAGAATGCCAGTCTATAGGTGAGGCATCTAGGGCTTTCTAAATGTTACAGTTAGAAAAATGATTGGAGATCAGTTGGATTCCATTCCTGCCTTTTCCAGGGGCCACTGAAGAACGGTAGCCTACTTTTCATGGCTCTTTTCCATAATCTTTATGCAACAGTGGTTCCATTTGTATGAACTCTTTAAATTCTGAGATACACAAAATTTTGTTTATTTTTTAAAATTCTTGTTGCAATCCACACGTGTGCAGCATGAAGCAATTTGGGTAACTTAAAGTGTGGAAACAGGCGTACAGATATTTACTCTAATGGTTAAAGCCAAAGGCCCGACTCGCTTTAGAGTATGAACAGAAAATACAGTCTTTTGACTTTTCATCACTGGGTTTTTTTCAGCCACACACTACTAGATCGCCCTTATCTTTAATCTTCTTTGCTTTGCCGCCAATCAAGGCAAAGGAAGGAAAGAAGGTCAGGTTAAGGTAAAACTGCAGCGCTGAGTTTTTGCTACCCGACATGGAACCCTACTCAGAGTGTAGTCCTTGCATCCTCAACTATGCCCACAGCAGAGGCTGTTTTAGTTGAAAATGGCTAGCAAAAGCTCTGAGAGAGGATGTAAAGAAAGTCCGCCTTGAGTCACACCCACATTTCTGTTGTGAACCCACACAGTCCGCCACCAGGCCACGCGATTGATGAAACTTCCAAGGTAATGATGCTATCATCCTACTCAATGCCCTTGTGGATGTAAAACCAGGCTTTGTCTGAAAGAAAGAAGACGCAGGATGATGTACATACATCGAGCGCCTCTCATATCTACTAGATTTGTTCATCAGTTCTAATATCTAGTAGTGGGTTCTCCCATTTAATTATAAAAGTGGAGCTTCATTTCTTTATTAATAATATCATAATTATTCTTTGGTGTCTTCAAATTCATTATGTTTGATGAAGCTTTTACAGTCAAGGACGTCTCCTTGCCGTTTGCATTTTTAATTTTCTCAGTATATAAAAGCCTAGCAGAAAATGGGCCTTAATCCCTCCAGAGCCTGCTGGGATACCTTGGGGAGAATATCGGGTCTTTCTCACTAGATGATAATATTTACTCATTATACCTATTTTCATCAATAGGGATTGACTATTTTGTTTTGTTTTGTTTTGTTTTTCTTTTCTTTTTTAGGGTGAGGTGAGGTCTTTCAATACTATTAATGCTAGCTGAACTTACATGCTTTTAAGCTACTCATTATTTCTTTTAAAATTCACTTTTCTGGGTAACAAAGCAGAGATTGTTCCTAAGAAGCTGGATTCAGCACAATCTAGTCAAAAGGATGTAATATTAATAAAATTTGCACACATCCTGTGAAAAGGTGATCAGTCTAACTCTCTTTGAAGAGTGCCAGGCAGAACATATTTGACCAGATCATAAAGCAGTAACAGTGTTTGGAGAAATTTATTTTTTAAAATATAATAAAATAATGGATATAATTATTTTTGGTACATATATTCTTCATTATTGTTTCAAATCACAAGGGTGGACTCATCTGGTGATGAATTTATATAATATTTAAGTAGCATTGATATTATCAAATGATAACAGATTTAATTAGTAAAAAGTAGATTTTACAAACATTGACCTTGGTTTAGGAGGAATGTAAAAAAGAAAGATAAAGAGATAACAATTGATGGCTAGATCATTATTTTATTTGAGAAAATGGAAAATGGTAAAGCATTTAGAAATTGAATTCATGACTTGCAAAACAAGATCAAATTAAAAACTGTCAGACTGGTAAAAAAAAAAAACCCTGAATGTGTGAAGGCAGGAGAACATTGTAGTTCTGAAATGTAAATGAGTAGTTAGAAAGGTCTGAAGTGAAATCTGGTTTTCTTATTACAAGTAAAAGGGAAAACGGAATGAAAGAGAAAAAAAAAAGTAAGTGTATATATATATATACATAT
>NW_022900921.1:18264638-18365306 GCF_012274545.1 Fukomys damarensis | reverse complement strand
ATATATATATATATATACATATACACTGCATCTAAATTGATGCTAATGTTGGAACTGAGAAAGTGCTAGCAGTGGCATAAACTAAGTTAATTATACATTCACAAGGAAAATGATTTTCTACCTGTGTTATGTAAAAAGAATGGAAATTACTACTTAAGGAATTGCAAGATGTTTTAACCTGTGATTATATAAAGCATAGTATAATCTACTACACGCCTTAAGCATTGTCTTGTGTATGGAAGGCACTCAATAATTATTTACTGAAAAAATGTAGGATTATTAAAATAAATTTGAAAATAACCAGAAATCAAAAATGACAATGATGACATTTTTCCAATGAATGTGGGAGAACAAATTAGATAATATTTTTAAGGTTTCAGAGAAAAATAAAGGCAGAGTACTGATAATATTGCGGATTTTTATACTTATAGGAAATCCTACTCCAATATCCCTGAGCTATAATTTACCTTTGTGCACTGTGATGATAATAAAGAAGTAGGATTATTAAAAATACCATAAAGAAATCCTAAGGATATAAACCACAACTAAGAGGGCAAGTGATCTTAATTTACCAATCCTAGAGAGATTTGAACATAAAATAAATAGATTCTTCATACTAGTGAATCACAAAAGATAGGCAAAATGGGACTGAATATTGAGCTAATATTAGTCAGAGAGTAATGACAACTGCACATTATGTTTAAAACACAATCATATTTTAAAATCTCACAGCTCATAATTGATCAGAGAGAGGGAAGATAGTAAATCATTTGGTGAATGAGGAGACTGAGCCTGAACAAATTTCATTCAGTCATTCATTTAACTAATATTTACTGACCATTTATTATTTGCCAAGATTTCTGCCAGAGACTCAAGATGTAAGAATAAGGGTCTGCTTTCATGTGTAGTATGAAAAAGGCACTAATTAGTCACACACATTTTGAATAACTGCAAAGTGAGAGAACTTTTCAAAAGCAAAAGAGGGTGCCTCCAACTCATCTTAATTAAATACACTTTTTGAACTGAAAACATCGGATCTGAAAAGGCAGAGAAAGCCCTCCTTGATAAAAAATAATAATGCTGACACATGAAGGGTAACCACTTCACCTGAGGAAGGTAGAACACAGAGAGAATATGTGCAAAGATCCTGAGGTAGGAGCGAGAAGGGCACAACTCTCATCTTTTGTCAGTTCTCCCAAGCTGCTCAGGCAAATAGAGTTGATGTCCTCAAAGCATTCGAATCATGGCAGCATACCTTTCAATAAATGCTAGCATATTTATTATATTATTTTCTCCAACTGATGTATATGTTCAATGTGAAATATTCTCTCCTAGTTCACAATATTCGTTGGTTGCTCACTCATCAGTTCACAACAATGTGTGACATAGACAGGATCTAAAAAAAAATACTTAGATTATACAAATAAACACAGGAAGCCTGCAATAGCCTACTTTCTTTTATGATGTCAAATTAGTAAACATCAAAAGTAATTTCATTTTGTTTCTAAAAAATTTTTGAGAGAACATTTCACGAGGACATTTTTTAAGTAAATGAAAAGCACTGATTTTAGAGGGTAAGTACAAAATATGGTAAATTGTTCTGAGGAAGTAACCAACACAAATGAAATTTTGGCAAGATGATTATGTAGCACCTAAAAGGCAAAAATAAATGTGCCTTGAAATCCTGAGAATTATTCTTACATATAATTTTCAAAATCTAAGAAGTGGGGTATTGTCATTCTTCAGGACTTAAAACCATTTATAAATGTTATTGTAGGGCATGAAAAACACGTTAATGCACCTTCCTTTTTAGTAATTCACTGGGGAATGGGACACATCTTTCTCTTCTAGACATTGCTGTTAGTATTTTTTTTCTCTTTCATAACAAGGCATTTATGCCCAAAGTAGTAGAGTAAAATGTCCCTGAAGACTGGAACACAGCTCTCCTCTGTGCATTCAGTGATGCTATGGTGGTATTGATTTTACAATGTGTGGAGCAGTATTGTTTTTTTGAACTATTGCTGCCTTTTTCAACTTTTTTGAAGGGAGGAAGTCAAATTTCAGCATTTAGGTATCTCTCCCCGAAACAGTTATTTTATGAAATAGAAATAATGGAGACCTGAGTGTCCCAAAGCATGATGGAAATATTATTACTGTGGACTACTTGAGTTATATACTCGGAATTACATCTCAGCTGTATTCAAATAAGACCCGATGGATTAGCTAAGGGGAATCCACAAGGTAGCTGGTATGATACCAACCAACAATTACCGTAGAGGAAAATGATGGGGGGAGAGAAGGCAAAAGAAAGTGCGTGTGTGTGTGTGTGTGTGTGTGTGTGTGTGCATGTGTGTACACATGCAGTATTATGTACCATATCTGTGAATATACATACTTACATGAGAAAGTGCATTTATTATTACGAGACAATTTCATACTAAAACACTTTTAAAGGGTCTCCCCATTATTCATGGCAAATCACTTACAATAAATATTTTTTAAAATTTTGCCAGTAGGAATCATGATTGAAATAATGAGGAAAGCTTGTCTTCAACTGGCAGTCACGCATCAACAAACCAATAATATCAGGTATCATGTACATATGCAGCACTATATCACTAAGTCCAGGTTTACTTTTGGCAAGCTAACTTTCGTAACAGAGTCAGAAAGCAAATTTAGACAAGCTTTATTACACTTTTACATGCCTTCATTAGCACATTTATAATGAAAATGTTTAAAATTCACGTAGGTGAAAAAGATAAATGAAAATGAAACAAACAGAAATGCCCTCATTCCCTAAAAGCAAAGTGGTGGAGCCATGAAGTTCCCAATGTCAACAATGACTTCTCGGGCCAGGGATTTAGCTCAGTGCTTCCAGCACCCGTCTCACAAGCGCAAGGTCCTGAGTTCGATCCCCGGTACCAAAACAAAACACAAAACACAAAAAAAAGCAATGACTTTTGGAGCAAAGTGCTACAACAGAAAGTGCTAGGACAATATTTCAAATTACAAGGTCCAGTTCACGGTGTTTTCTCCAAAGGTAGACTTCATATGCTGAAATAACTTAAAAAGTTCTAGTGACCTAGCAGTCTATTACAGCTAATACTATGTCATCTCTCTGCCCCAACCTGCTTCTTTCTTGATTTCAAATTCTAACTCATCTTTGTACAATACAAAAGGATTAGGCACTATGACTAGCTGTCATCACTAAAAATAAGTGATAGCATGCACAAAAGAGAACTACTCCACAACTTACACTAGATTGATTGGCTATCCTTTTGTTTATGACTCACATATAAATAAATTTATCCCACAAATGTGAGGATGCTAAACATATTGGTCTATTGTGTACATTTCATCTTTAACTATCGTTCATGTTAGTACATAAATGTCAGGTCTATTTTTGTCTTAATGACTTCATAATGTGAATTCATAATATGTGTTCAAATCTGCCACTCACTAGCTGCACAATATTAAACCAGTGTTCAACATCTCTTCAGCTCAGTGAGCTTCATTGTCTGGAAAATGGGGATAATTACAGTACCAATATATTTTTAGGAAATGGAAAAAATTAGTGGCATAACAAATTAAACTGCTGAGCATGCTGCTGATATATAATAAAAACTCCATGAAGGTAATATTAATGATGTTATTTATATTATTTGTGTTACTATTGATTTTATCAATTCCACAGGAACATATCATTTAACTATTCATCAACATAAATGACAATACAATAGATATTCCTATATTTATTTTTGTGCCCAAATGTTTATCCCCTCCTTTAAGGTTAATTTATAGGAATTAAATTAATAAACCAAAAGATATGTGCAGGTAAAAATGTCGAGACATACGATGAGACGGTGCTCCTAAAAAGGTGTGTCAATTCATACACCTAGCTCGAACAACAATTCTCCCCACTCTTAACGGCATTTAAATGTTTCGATGATTACAAGGGGCCTGGTCTACATTCTATCCCTGACTTCAAAGTGAATATTCTTTATAGCCTGTTTTCTTTTAATGTTACAGATATTTAAAACAGTAATAAAAACAAAGTAAAATGGTGTTTGGAGACCATAAGAAAAGAGTTTTCCAACTGTGAATCCTACTGCTATTGATTAAGAGAGTGTCTGGGGAAGAGTTAAACAATACTTCTGGGGTGAGCGGCCGTGGTTTCTGAGTAGAAAATTCAGGAAAAAAGCCAAGTGAGTTTAACTTCACACAATACATCACTTCAACCATCTGTGAGAGGGATAATGTTCTCTTTAAAGGAGAAACAATTACAGAAAAAGGGAGTTTCAGGGAATAACTTGATACATATTTCTTTTCTTCAATTAGCTCTCTGCTAATGGTTGCTTATGATGCAAAAAAAATAACAAATTAATATCTGAAACACTAATATTAAACAACATAAAGATCCAAGATCTAAAATGAAATATTTCCAGTTATCACTATGCTACAATGTGTACTTGATAATATTATAATCCTACTTTCATCTTTTACATGGGTGACTAGAAAGAGAGTTAAAGAAAACCCTATCATTAAATTACTTATGTAATAAAATACTATACCTCACATGATGAAAGAAAAAAAAGTTACTCTCACTGAGTAAAACTAAGTAGGATGATTTCTAAAATATTGGTTGTGGGGTTTTTATTCTATTAAACTTTGTTTCCCCACTGATGACTATTCTTCGAATATTTCGATATTTTTTTCTTGTGTTTAACTCTGTATCTAACAAATCTCTAGACTTGTTCTACATGGAAAATATTTAGGCACCATCACTGACTGTATGGAAGTAGGATAATTTCCTGAAAAGCTGCCTCTGTGGAGGAAAGAGATGAGCACACAAAGAACAATACCACAAATTACAAGATCGAGCCTTTCAGTGAACACGTGCTCCAACTGGAAATTAAAATTCATCTCTATAATGGTGCCCCAAACAACATTCTCAGAAAAAAAATCAAAAGATACTCCAAATTATGTCAAACAGTTGGTTCGCAAGGACAAGTGTTTTTTTTTTTTTAATCCCCTGTAAAATTTCCTAGAAACACAATTTATGCCCTAACATGTTTAAGGGCTAGGGTTGTCCCAGGCAACAGCAGCTTTTGTTTAGTATTTCTGGCTTTGGATGGATTCATGGACCGTTTGCAATCAGTGTTGAAATGCAAGCTCCAGTGAAAACTGTGAGAAGCTGAGAAATGTTACATGCATAATTCATAGTCTCTTCATCACTGGATGTATGTATGTGTGTGTGTGAGGATTCAGGGTTACACTGCTATCCTAGTTCAGTGAATGCATGAGTTTACATACAGTCAACATTATTTTACTCGTGTTTTTGAAAAAAATCACTACACTTGCATTAAAAGGAGGATTTTCTGCAAGGAATTCTTAATTTAATACTCTGAAGTTTTAATCATTATCTGAAGAGGTCTAAATTATTTGGTTTCCATGTGGGGCTCTGGTCTTATTGCAATTTTTTTGTTTGCTTCCTTCCTCCACTTTTCAGCTACAGGGGCCTCCTAACAGCCCCTAGAACACTCCAGGCTACTTTTTGTCTCAAGATGCTTTGAACGTGAGTATTCTCTCCACCTGTAGTAGGCAGACCGTAATGCCCGTCAGCTTCAGTTCTTTGGTGTTATTTGGCCAGAGTCCTCCTTCAGGGTTCTGCCAGGTAGCACTCTGCAAAGATCAGCTCACAATATAATATAATGCCTGCTTCTCTCAGACACAACAGGAGCAAGCATTAAGTTCTTTGGCAGCCTAGTCACAGAAATGACATTCAATCACTACTCTTCTATTCATTAGAAGCAAATTGCTGAGCCCCGTCTACTTTCAAGGGTGAGGACTACAAAAAGACATAAATACCAGTAAGGAGAAGTCACTGAGGGCCTCAGTGGAACCTTCCTTCACCTAGCAACCCAGGCCAAGAGTGAAACTGCAACCTTCTGAGAGACCTTGGACCCAAAGTAATCAGCAAGACTGTTTGGGTTTGTGATTTGCAGAAAGTGTGAGGAATAGAGATGGACTTTTTAAAGCCAATACATTTGGATAACTACCACACCACCATAAATTAGACTTCTTTTAGTCTTTGTATTTCAGGCATTTTTTTCTCTATTCTTTTCTCACCTTCCACATCACTTCCTTAGAAATGCTTTCACTACTCCTCCCACAGAAAAGAGTCTCCCCAACTCCTCCTTTATTAGCTACATAAATGTTTGTTTCTTTATTACATTACCAAGGAGTTGGTTTTGTGTTGGTTTCTGATAAGGCAGAAAGTCACTGATTGCTCCCAGTGACCAATAAACAGAGAATCTTTGGAATGAGGCTGAGATACATAAACTCACCAGCTCATGGTCCCCCCTTCCTCTGTGCCTTTTCCACTGACTCCGAGAAATACCAGAGATATCTCAGAGATTTCACAAAGGTTTGTTCTACACTTAACACTCATGAAAAAATGCATACATCCTGCACTATTTAGGGAAATAACCAAAAAGTTAAACCCCAGGGTTAAGTTTCTTTACACTTATATCTAATTTCTCTATATCATCGGAAGCATACAGCTAGAGTCAACATAGCAAATTTCTTCCTCTATAGATAAAATGTGTGATTACCCAGATGACCTTAACTTTTCAATTACACTGGCGATGTGATTTTAGATTTGATGTTAGATCCTTAACTACAGATTTGATAATTTCAATACCGTAATCACATCCATCAAAGCTAGACTGAATGTCAAACATTATCCTTAGTTTACTCTACACTGAAGACATTGAGGAATTTTTTCTAACTACTTTCTCCAGCTATCCAAATAGAACTGACACTTTTCAGCACTGTTCACCAACAGCGTAAGCTCTTTCTTGAAACACATCCTGTTATTGTCCCCAATATATAAATTTTCATTTTTGCCTTTGAACTGTGGAAGCTACCGGACTGAGAATTTCTTATATTCTTACAGGTACATGTTTTTGTGCCAACTGCCCAATCTAGAAAGTCTCTACCCCAAGTTGCCTTTGTCTTTTACCCAAAACTCAGCTGAATTTTCATTATCATCAAATTCCTATTCATTTTGTGCCTTATGTATACTCACTTAAAAATATTCATGACTCTATTTGTGTGCATTTACTGACATCAAAAGCAGAACTCTACAGTCAGTTGTTGATCTGACTTCTACATTATTTTTTCTGGGCTACATTAATCTCTGTGACAAAATGCTAAATTCATTTTTCTATCTTACCTCAGGGTTGGCATGCAATTCTGTAACTAGAAAGTTTACCTATTACTGGATACACAGAATTGAAACAAATTCCATTATTAGGTTCAAGCACTGCTCTCAGGTATTTCCTCACAAAGCTAACACACCGCTTTGCACATAGATAGAAGCAGAAATACTAATGAATAGAAGAACAATTCACCTTACTCCTTATGAGGAGTAGAACATGGGGTGGAGGGGTGCAGATAAGCTGCTAGCTTTGTCTGAGAAGTGATTCCTTTATTTTTATCTTTTCCCACACTGGAGATTGAACCCAGGGCTCAGACATGCTAGGTGAGTGGTGTATGGCTGAGTCACACCATAAGCCCTGGCTTTCACCCGCTCCAGATATGTGCACACACAGATGTATATGTCCTATTTGAAAAAACATAGTAATGTGCTCATCACGGGAAACTTATGATGACTAGACTTATATTTATATTCCCTCTTGATTTTATAATTTTTCTTATTTTAAAGAAGACCTATCAACAACCCAAACACAGTTCTGTCAATTTCCAAATTTAAGCTTTTATTGGCAAAACTGAGGAGAGAGAAGTTGTCTCAGCTGATTAGATGCAGCTACTTTTAAACAGCCATTGGATTTTTATAAGTTTTCTTAAAATTTGGAACTATCTTTCACTCTACACTTGTATGAGGGGGAAGAAATTCAATTCACAAAGCGTCAAGCCATTAAAATGTCACGAAAGTAGTAAATTTCAGAAACAAGCATCCTATTTTAAGGCAGAGGGACCGTGGCAATAAGAGCTTCTGAATTTCAAAGACTGTTTCAACAACAAGCTCTATTTTGAAGGGCAGGGTAAACTTTACGTAGGCATGAAGAATGCCGGATGGACACAATCCGCAGTGATGATATGCTTGGACATATGTGTGTCATTTCCTTGGGGCTGCTGTAATAAAATACCATGAAGTAGGTGACACAGAAAACAGTGAAGCTCTTTGGTTCCCAGGATGGTCATTTTATAGCTGAGGGCCCTCTTCTGGCTTAAGGGGCTAACTTCTCCCCGTGTCCTCACATGGAGGAAGGAGATGATTCTTTCTCAGGATACTTTTGAAAGGGCACGTGCCTCACTCACAAAAAGCCCTCACCATCTTCCGACTTAATCACCTCCCAAGTGCACCATCTCATAACATCACCTTGAGGATTATAATTTTAATGTATGACTTTTGGGAAGATATAAACAATAAATCTATTTCAGTAAGGAAGCACACATATCCATATATGTGTTGGTACATTTGTGTATACTGGTATAAAGGTTGGAAAAAGAAAATTTAACTACATGACATACACTTAGATTCTGCACTCCTATATTTTCTGTGCAAATAAATAATGCTGGTAAAGACAAGGACTTTAAAAAGAAAAACAAACTAAAAATTATATTGAGTTTAGGAATAACTCTTGGGCCAGAGATTTAGCTCAGTGGTTCTGGTGCCTGCCTTTGCAAGCACAAAGGCCTGAGTTCAATTCCCAGCACCTCCTGCCACAAAAAAAGGAATAACTCTTTTTGGCAAATACATGATGATATTATTCTTCAGGAAGAATTAGCTCATTATAATCACCACAGGACAAGGCTCCAAGTGCACGTGAAAATATCAAGAAGAATTGCTGGAGCAATTTTTTTTTTTTTGAAATGTCAAATGCACTTGTTGAGTAAGAAAGCTTTTGCATATCACAAGTACTTAAAGTCCAGATTTGAAAATGTAAGGCTCTTAAACAGCCACAACACTAAGGCAGAAAAATAGGAGGCTAGCTATAAAGCAAAAAGATTCTTAAGAGTTAAATGCAGAGCTCACCAATCAAAACTACTATTGGGTTGGGAGAACAAGCGATCATTCAAGAAAGGGACTTGGAATGGAAAACTTACTATACCAAAATGAACCATACAAGGATTCTCAGAAATAGACAAATTAAATGACGGTGACAAGTCTGGGAAGAACGAGTTTGTTTTTTACACTCTTTGTTAGTGTTTTAGTTGGGTGTCCTGTCCCAGACATTGCCTGCTCACAGGTCACACGTACTCCTAACTACCTTCTTGTGACTCTGACCATGTGTTAGCGATGTATTTTTCTTCTAATTACTAGCTTTGGGAGAAATGGTATTGGTTGTTTTGATCTAATTCTACAAACATAACACCTATTTTTATTCTTGTTTTACTCATTTTAACATTCTCCCCTTCTTGCAAATTTTCACTGCAAAATCATTTTGATTTACCCTTTCATATTTCTCACTGATAGGGAACACTACAGTTAAATGTATATTGATAAACTGCTCAAACTTTCTCTGCTCAAAATTCAGACTTTCCTTCTGTAAATCTATCCCCTCCATTGTCTCCTTGAGGAATCAAAGAAGAAGCATAAAATATGACCCTCAAGACAAACAATATTATTATGCAGTACTGAAAATATTAAAACGTTGCACAGTTACAAAAGACAGGATTTTTACCGCATATGGTCAATTAGCCAATAAGAGACAAAGGAAGGTTAACCTCCTCTTGAAAATGCATAAAACTGAGGAGATACCTACCCCATTGTTTTATTTATCTCTACTTCATTGTCACCATTCTTTACAAAACAAGAAGCAGGAAAATTCTGCTTACTGAAAAGAAAGAGAATATTTGAGAGTTTACATTGCAGTCCTTGCTCTGATTTACTGAACATAGCGAGACACCTATCCTTTCTGTTACAAAGTATCTATTCATGCTTGACAATGACAATTATTAGTAATGATTTCAACTGAAGATCCTTTGTTATTATAATTTAGAAATGATGTGGAACATACAAATATCTACAGGAAAAAGAACAACAAAACTTTCAATGGCTTTGATTTTAAAACACCCTGATTCTTTTTACTACTTCTAATTAAAGTCTCTGAAAAGAATAGAACTTCAGTTATAACTCACACTTCACCATAGCTTGAAAGCAAAGTAAGGCCATCAGTAAAATAGGAAAGCCAACTCTAAAACATCACCCAAACAACCAACCACAAACATAACGACCAATAACTAGACACCAAACTTGGCAAATCCATTGTTTACCCAAAGACACTAACATGTTAGGGACACAGCTATGGTGTAAATGTTTGTGTCTCTGCAAATGTTAGAGGCTGAATTCCTCATCCACAAGGTGATGGGAGCTGGGACCATGGGGAGGAGATGAAACCATGAGTACTGGTAGTGCATGAATGGATTCAATGCCTTTAAAAAACAAACCAGAGAACTTTGCCTTGATCTATCAAATAACCCTGAAAGAAGACACCATGTGCAAGGAAGATTGCCTGTACTGAGTCTGCTGATCCTTTGAGCTTGAGCTTCTCTGCCTTTAGAACTGTGAGATGTAAACCTCTATTGTTCCTAAACTGAGTAATTTCTGGTGTTTTCTTATAGCAGCCCAGATGGACTAAGATAGGCACCAATCGATATTTCAGGGTTCTCTCAATGTTGATTTCATGGTGCACACATAATCTCTTTATATTGGAATCACCCTATAGCAGTTCTTTATATAGTCTTACTCTCCACTTCTTTCTTTGAAATCATTCTTAATTGTTGACAAGATTATGATAAATCAGGAATAAAATTTCCTCTGTGCTATTACTTCTGAAACTTTAATATGCATGGGAGTAACCTGGTAGCCTTTTTGAAATGCAGGTTCTGATTTAAAAATCTGGGTCAAAAATAATAATTCTGCATTTCTAACAGGCTCCCAGGAATCTGGATGTTGCCAGTCCCTGGACCACATTTCGAGTAGAGTACTTCTATGTACTGCTTTGGCATAGGAGAAAAGCATTATTACATACAGCCAAGTAGAAAATCACTAGCATCGCTATTTTCTGCAATTAAAGTCTGAAACAAAGGAGGCTTCATTTGTTATGATTCACAAAGCCCCAAGGAGAAAAGAAGTGACAGCAAATTTGGCAGTAAACTCTTGACACTGATAATTTGATGACCTTAAGCAAAACTTATTTCTCCAAGTCTACTCTTTTTATTAATATCAGGAGAAATAACAACTTAAAGTAAAATAACATGTGAAGATTAAATGATATATTGTATTGAAGGGACTTGCACATAGTAAGAGCTGAATAGACATTATTCATTTACTACCGATATTACTAATAATATTAGTCATCACTATCTCAATAAAATGGAATATTAAAAATTTCAGCAGGAATCCAATCCATTGTATTTATTACACAGGGGAGGAAATTGAAGACTGGGAGGTAGAAGTGACATATGTATGTTCACATAACAAATCAGTAGCAGAACCTAAGATATGAATCTGATCCTTTTAAACGTAAGTAATTAGGTGATTCACTTATTCATTCATCAGGCATTTGAGTGTCAACTATCTGTCAACAGCGATGCCATAAATGCTAAATGGGAACAGAAGACACTGTCTTCCTGAGACTTGCAGGAATTATTTTCCACTATCCTCATTTAAATAATTATACCGAAAATTGCTTTGGTAAAAGAAAACTGCTATAATGGAGGAATGCCACAAATGCAAATAGATTTCATGGAAGAATAGAGAAGTACGGAAGAGGAAGATATTTTAGGCACAAGGACTGGCATCTGCTACAGCAACGATCAAGCTGTCACCGTGGCTAGAGCTGGACACAGAGGCGAGCAGCCTACAACCAAGGAAGGGTCTTGTCAACACACAAGTGGATGAACCTGCCCTTGGACGTAGAAGAAATACTAAGGCAATCATCAGAGGCCTCATCTCCGTTAAGTCTTTTTGGCCATATGCAACATTTGACAATTTTTGAATTAGCTGTAAACTTTTAACAGTTGGGGCATTGCACACAAAAATGAAGATTTCAGATTCCCATGAAAATTCAGAAAATCGTTAATACGCTTAGTACGTCATTTGCGCAGAAGAGTTCATTTACAATTAGGGGACAGTGGCCATTTTAAAAAATGGCTTATATGTTTTCAAGATTCAACTTGTTAGAGATTATACCTGAAATGGTTAGGGCTTTATGACCAAAGAAATTCATACATTAAGCTTTCACTAGTTTTAACATTCAACAGCATTGATCTGTTTGGGACCTGGGTTTCTTATCTAATGGATGATGTACCAAAGTGACAGATATTCCAAATATTACCTACACTGTGTAAGTGAATGACCAATATAAATAACTTGCATTGTGGACATGAGGTCCTCTGCTACCTTTGTTTTCTTTTTTTTTTTCCTGCGGGGGATACCAGGGATCGAACTCGGGCCCTTATGCTTGGGAGGCAGGCGGCAGAACCACTGATCCAAATCCCTGACCTGCTCTAATACTTTCGATCAGTATCTAAGAAACCAAAATTAGAAGTTAATTTCTCTTACACACAACTTATCTTCTTTTAGCCATGGCTATGAACAGAAACCAAGGGTCATTATTAATCCAGGCACAGTGGCACATGATTATCATCCCAGGACTCAGGGGACTGAATCAGGATCACAGTGAGTTCAAGAACAGGCTGGGTTACATAGTGAGTTCAAGGCCAGCCTGAACTACATAGTGAGAAACTGTTTCAAAAAAAAAAAAAAAAGGTACTATCATCATACATAATAAGAAATACTAAAATATTAAAATCAAATAAGTTGTTTATTCACATTAATATTCTCTACATAAGTATAAGGGAAGTAAATTTATTTTTCTCTCATTGAGTTTATTGGTACATTTTAGGTACATAGTACAGTTACATTCATCATTGGGATCTTGCACCTTCACATGACAGGTTTTGTTTCTCATTTTTTCCCCCTTGTCCCTGCCCTCCCTTCACTCCCTCCTCCCCTCCCCATTTACAAACACTTTATTTCCATTTTTTCATTTTCTCATATTTTTTTCTTTTCCCTTATTGCTTTTCCCCTACCCTTCACACTTTCCCTACACCGTTAGCCCTTTTCTTCCTATTTCACATTGTCAATTATACCATTAGGATCTTATGCACCATTATAGTTCTTCACACCAGAGAAAATATTCAATATTTACACATGTATGACTTATTTATTTCACTTAGGAGTATATCCTCAATATGTATCCATTTACCTATGAATGAGTCTAATTTCTCATTCTTTATAGCTGAATAGTATTGCATTTTATAGGAAATCCACATCTTCTTTATCCAGTCTCCAACTGATGGGCAAATGGGCTTTTTCCAATTTTAGCTATTACAAACTGTGCTGCTATAAACATAGGTGCACATACATCACTGTGATATGATTCTTTTAATTCTTTTGGAAAGATACCCAGCAGAGCTATAGCTGGATCAAATGGAACCTCCAGTCCAAGCTTTCTGAGGTATCTCCATATTGACTTCCATAGTGGTTGCACCAGTCTGCACTCCTATCAACCATGGAGAAGGGTTCCTTTCTCCCCACAACCCCGCCAATATTTGTTATTGTGTGATTTCTTGATAGCAGCCATTCTTTGTGGGGTGAGGTGGAATCTGCATCTCTTGAATGACCAGTGATTTTGAACATTTTTTCATCTGCATCTCTTGAATGACCAGTGATTTTGAACATTTTTTCATATAATTACCTGCTTCCCTTACTTCTTTGTCTGAGAAATGTCTGTTCATTTCAGATGCCCATTTTTGAGTCAGGTCTTTATATTTAGAGGGGCTGGTTGTTTTGATTGCTTTATGTATTCTAGATAAGAATCCTTTGTCTGAGGAGCAGATGATAAAAATTTTTCCCACATTGTAGGTTGTCTTTTAGTTCTGTTCATGGTTTCTTTTGCAGTACAGAAGCTTTTTAATAAGATGAGATCCCAGTTGTTGATTCTTTGTTCTAGTTCCCATGCTAGTGAAGATTTGTTCATAAAGTCTTTTCCTATGCCAGGGTCTTCAAGAGTTCTGCCTAACTTACCTTAAAGGAAGTAAACTTAAAGTAAACCCCTGAATAAAACTCATACTCAAAAATAGGCCTAGTAAAAAGCTCCAGTGTGCAAAAACATGACAATAATGGTTTATAAAAAATAGTTTCATACACTAAGTGCCAAAACATATTTGCAAAATGGATAAAACTTCTGTCAAATATTTATATGAGTGTCCAAAATCTTGAACAGAATTCCCCAAACTAGTTCATTTTTATGAAATCATCAAATTCCACTAAGATATTTAAAACTAGAAGGGAAATTTTACTGGTGCTATTTATAAAAATGTACAAACTGTATTTATTCATTCATTTCGTATTTTGTAGGAGATGAAACTAATGGTCTTCTTTCTGGAGGTATCATACATATTTATTTACCTAAGGCTTTAGAGAAATAATGTGAAAATGTATTACTGGTATAATTTCTTATATTCATTGGCATACAATAGGTGAATTTGTGTTGGGCACATTGTCTACTACTTGCTATTAAATTTATTATAAAGATCCTTTACTTTTTATTGCTAGTTTTGGGGTGACATTTTTGAACTTTACTGCAGTGAAAAAAGCGATGATTTCAAGAAGTGGTCTGTGTAGCATTTCACTGTACTTCATTGTCCCTGATTTTTTTATAAATTTATTGTCCTAATTTGCATAATACAACATTAGCCATTTAAGAATATAGCTAAAATATTTCTAGTAATAATATTCAGTTTGTAACCAAGACAATGATGCAATTTGAGAAACTTCTGTCACCCTAGCAAGGTACTTGGACCTAGTTAGAGTTAATGCCCATTCCAGATCTAGCCCAGACAACCATTATATCATTTTTACTGTCTGTATATCCACATACTAAAGGAGAAGAGACTTATCAATATAAAAGCTCATGATGTCCAGAGATTTCAGTCTATTGTCAGTTGGCTCTACAAATATCATGGTGGAAGGAAATAGTGGAACACAGATGCTCATTTCATGGTGGACAAGAAGCCAAGTACAGAAGAAGGGCACCATAGCAGAAGGGGTCAGGGAGCAGACATAGCTCCAAGGATCATACCTCTATGACCCACTTGGACACATCCAGAACTATGCTCTAGATTATACGTATCTCAAGCCAATCAAGTTGACAACCAAATTTAGCTGATGTATGTGATACCTTGTCAATTTAACACTCAAATACATTTTCCTAAACCATATTCACTCTTCAAACAAAGGCAACATCAAGGTCATACCTATATCTAGCAGGATGACGGAGCTAGCCTATGTAAAACCTAAAATGCACAAATTCTTTCCCTGAAGTCCCAAACACTCCAGCATTGCTTTAAAATGCTGATTCCCACTGAGATTCAAAGAAAATCCTTCTCTTTAAACATTAACAAAATTCAACAAGAAGGTTACTTGCTCCCAAAATAGTCTAATTGTCAATGGGACAAAAAGGGGGATAAATAAGAATAGGACCAAAACAAGAAACCCAGAAAGGCACTTCATGGTAGGATCTAGGCCACATCATCATCAGATGTCTGTTCCACATGGCTTAGTCCATGCTGGTTGATCAAGCTCATATAGCCTCTCTCTTGGGCTGGTTCTACTCTAGGTCTATGGATATTGCCAGCTATGTCATGTTCCTGACATTTCCAACTTCCTGTGATCTTGACTTCACTCACAATTTCATCTATCATGTTCTCAGCATCTTATAAAAAAGAGCATAACCCTGTTATGTGTTTTTGCCTGGCTTCGCAGGCCTTCCTTTGAAATGTTAAACCCTTTGTTAAGGGGTTTTTAAGCCTGCATCATCCCAAAACTCACATATTCTGCGTGCATGGAAGACCAGCACTGCATGGACAACATCAAGGTCTACCTGCAGGTTGAGTAGCTGGGCCTCCTTGAGTCTTTGCAGTATTGAAAAGGAAAACAAAAAGTTCTGAGGAACTAATGCTGCAGGTAGACACTCTCCAGACCTAAGTATTTTCTTCTCAAATCAAAGTGTTTTATACTTTGGCATGTTGGACCTAGTAATGGGTGGGATTTTGCTCATTCCTGGGATGCCCTGAAGGCATCTCTCTTGTCCTATTTCTAAGAACCTAGTTTCTTTTTAAGAGTTTTAATTTATCCAGCAACCAACCGTCTCCTTTAGCCCTCACTTTACACGAGGTTCTTTTTGAGCCAAAATTTAAGGGTTCCAAATATTTATGCTCTTCTTTTTGCTCCTGATTTTCACTATAAATTGGCTAAAAGTAAGCATGAGTGCCCATGCTGTACCTTGAATGCTGGACTGCCTTGAAATATCCTCCACCAGATCAATTAGTCTGCCACCTTTAAATGACACCTTACGCACAATCTTAGGACATACAAAAAATGGAGTCACTGTGTTGTTTTGTTCTGCCAGAGTGTAATTAGCATGGCTGCTAGTCTGACTCTTGATAGAGTCCTGATTCTAATCTGAAATGTTATGAGCCTTCACTGTCCACCTTCCTATTGGCATTATAGTATTCTGAGTTCCAACCAGAACTGCATCAGCACTACCTGTGGAATTTTAGGCTCTTTATAGTCTTTTTTTCCAAACTTGCCTGAACTTCTCACGCAAACAAGTTCCAAATGTTTCTCAACCACATGGTCAGGTGTAGTCACAGCAAAAATCCAAAATCTCAGTTAAAACAAAACAAAACAAAACAAAAAAACTCTCTTGGTAAATTCTCTATTTCCAGGACAAAATACATGACACCCAGAATCTAAAGAAGGAAAATTTTCATTTGGCTTATCATTTCAGAGATTTTAGTTTATGAGTGACTGGCTTTAAGGCCAAAACTTCACGGCTGAAGAGAATAGTGGAATAAAACTGCTTTTTTCATTGGATTCAGGAACCCAAGTACAGGAGAACAGCACTGGAAAGGGCCAAAGACCAGATATAGTCCCAAGGTCACATGCTTATGACCCACCCAAACACATTCACAAATCTGTATACTAATTTAGGTGTCTCTTGACACAAACAAGGTGATAATCAAGCTTAATCATCATAGTGTCCACTGAATTGCCTTTTCTGGCCATATTATACAAATTTACACATATCATTTGTGGTCTTTTGTATCTACATGATTACAGTTAGCATCATTTTTTCTTAGGTTCATCAATTTTATACATATTTCACTACCTTATCTTCTGTGATGTAAATATATTATTTACTGTTTACCCATTTACTAATCTACATATCTACCCTACTTTTTCACGTACTTCACAGTTTAAAAACTATTCTGTTGCAGCACTGTTTAAAATGCTTTAAGTTTCAGAAATTATAGTCTTAACAATTTCTCTGCTAAGGGAGAGGAATGTGAAATATGCATCTGGATTGTATTTAAGTTGGCGAGGGCATGATGAATTTTCAGTCCTTTATTTTCAGAAGTGAAAACTGAACCCAGGGCTATCCCAGGTCCCTTTATTTTGAGACAGGCTCTCACCAAATCTCTATGTGGCACACACTGGGCTAGATCTTGTGATACTCCTGTGTCAGCCTCCTGGAGTGCTGGGATTATAGGCATGTACCACAATTTCTAACTATAAACTATTCTAACACAAGCAACAAGTTACCAATTAACCAAACATGATATAAATGTGACCTCAAACTTTCTTAAAATTTTTCAGGACACAAACAATGATTTTTCTAGTCTCTTTCACACAAGCAAGGCCAATAGCTTGAGCCACAGGGAAGAGATTTGGGGAAAGAATTAGAAATGGGAAAATCTATTAATAAAAAGACCATACTTAAAGACATATTCCATTTTTCTAGCAGAGGTCAGAAGGAGCTTTTTTGTTCAGCAAATCCTTAATGCTTCATGAACACAGAGAAAGTTAATCCCTGGCTAGTTAAAAATGCCAAATTCATGTGATGGCAAAAAGAAATTCTGTATTACTTAAGGATTTGTGAAAAGCAAAAAATAAACAAATAAATAAATAAAAAAAAAGAGAGAGAAAATATTACAAAATATGCTGTTCTATATTCTAACAAGCTTTGGAAAACATTTCATTCTGTTTATAATCAAAATGCTGATACTGGATGACATATATTCAGAATGTGTAAACAGAAAAGAGAGAAGCAAGAAAAGGTGCAGAAGATTAAGCAGAATATTGTATAATTTATGAAGCACTGGGAAATGATAGAGTATAACAGAAAATAACTGAGACTCATTATCCGTGCACTATATGGAAAACATAAATTACTCAAGTAGCACTCAGGTAAATTTTCATTTTAAGCTCAGTACACTTACTCTGCAATTAGGTTTTTGCCCTTAAAATCATATATTATATGAATTTAAAATGTGAAATAAAATGTTTTCTACACATTCTGCTCCTTCCTTTTATTCTTTTAAAGCAAAGGAAACCCTACAAAAAGAAAGTCAACATCGAATTCTTGATACTTCTTTGACATGATTTTCAGTGAAGTTTCACATCAGTGGTTTTATTTTGTCTGGACTAAGTCTAACTTCTTAACATTTGTAAGTAATAAAACCTCTGCTTCATTAAATAACGTCTTGGTAACACAACGAACATCTAAACTATAGGTCAGGGGTAGCACTTTTGTCATGACACTCTCTATTGAATTCCCAGAAAGACAAATGGAGTCTTGTGGATACGAAATAATAGCATGATTTCATGGAGACTTGGAAATATTTTATTACTTTTACTAGTTATTTTGCTTTGGGATTAAGAGTTTTGATGCTTTATTTTTGAAGATATATAACTCTGTGTTTAAGGGGGAAATAATTCTATTATCTAGAAAGCTCCTTTGAGATTGTGGTTCTATTTTTATTCTAGGTTCCTTTTGACATAGAAAATGTTGCTGTGGGTTTCTAGTTTTCATCAAACCCCTCTACAGTTTCTTGGTATGAAAACGTCTTTGCACATTTCTCAAAACGGTTCGACAAAATTTGGAAAATGAGCTCCGGAAAGTGATAGGGTATATATTATTTCTTAATGATGTTCCTGAACTCAAGCGCCTTGAAATTAGGTAATTCATTTAGTAATTCTGCAAACATGTACTGAACACTGGTTATGCTATAGGCCAGCATCCAAAAGGATGGAGCAGGAAATAAAGAAGAAAGCAGAAATCACTGCCTCAGTTAGACTACACTGGAGTGGGGTAATAACCAGAATATTAAAGGTAGCTAAGATGTATAGTATGTTAAAGAGTGGGTATTGGTAAGAGAAAGACATAACTTAGGGAAAGGCTACATAAAAGTTGGCATAAGATGAAATATAGGAGAAGCCTGGAGAAGCCCTCCTAAGAGGAAGAAGAAACTAGCACTAGAAATGTCCATAAAGGAAACAGGGATTTGGGCCGGGGATTTGGCTCAGTGGTTCTGCTGCCTGCCTCACAAATGGAAGGGGCTGAGTTCAATCAGCAGTACCAAAGGAAAAACAAAGAAACAAACAAAGAAAACAGTAATTTTAAAAGACCACGTTCATTAGTTCTTTGTCTCTGGGACTAAATATCTGACAACTACAATTTAAAGGAGGAGAAAACTAATTTGGCCAGGGGCTTCTGAAAATTCTGTCCACGGTTAGCTGGTGCCAAGGCAGCCAAAGAATGGTGGAGGATAATTGGTCAACTCTCGGCAGCCAGCAAACAGCACCAGAAAAGGAGGACCCAGGTGCCAGATGTAACACCCAAGGTCACACCTCCATGACACACCCAGACACACCCTGAAGTGTGCTTTACAAATCTCCTAGGCATCTCTCAAGCCAATGAAGTCCACAGTCCAGCTCCACTGTCACACTGTGCCAATCCCCGGAAGCAGAAATCTGATCAGTAAATTCAGCCTGTGTCCGTGATCTAACCACAGCCCTATCACCCTGGTCCTGCGGCCAACATCTCTGTCCTTGATGACTGCACAGCTGCAGACTACCTGGTCCCTCTACTCAAGGTTGAGATCAGCTTGGCTAGGACAGGGCTAAGGAAGAAGCACAGAGATCAGGGAGAAGAACATAGAGTCTGACTGGGTTATAAGAAACATGTGAGGGTGAATACACAGAAAGGTACTGCTTTAGATGCAACTTGGATACCTATAAAACAGACATCCAGCAGTGACATAAATTAAGCAGATATATGCAGGTGAAATTCAGGGCAGATGTTTGCCTGGAAATATCATGTTGGGAATGATCAGCTGACATTTGAAACCATGCATACAGGCGAATTATTTTGAAAGTACAGATAAAAAAGTATGGAGATCCATGGACTTCCCACTGGTGCACTCCAAAATGCAGCGGTCAGAGACACAAGGACTCATGAGAAATGCTAAGAAAAGCCAGGCAACTGTGCTACACCACAGTCCACAAAGAGACAGCTCTGTAGGTTTCATGTGAAGCTCTGATTCAAACCTCATCTGCCACCCACACCCCATGGGGCTCAGCCCAGGAAACAGGGACACTTATTCCTTTGACACCCAAGTCAGTAGTATGTTTTGCTTTTGAACTCTTCTGAATTATCCAAGGTCAGTGAAACACCTTGTCCTTTCTATATAACAGCTTACGTGTTTTCCAAACATATTTCATTTTCTTGATTTTTCTGTCATTGTAGTTCAGGATATCCACCCAGGAGCAGGGTAATGAAAAAGCTTCCCAGGGTTTATACTCATCAGTGTTTACACCCCTCAGTCCTCCGCTTCTTAAACCTACCTTTCATACAATACCTGGGTTGACCTATCTAGAGAGGAAATCTAACAAAGAAGTCCGCCAGTCATTTTTTGCTGTTTTCCTGTCATGCCCAAATCCAAGGTCCTTCAAAATCTGTCCTCCACTCTTTTCTCAAGTCTCACAATGTCCTTTACTGACTCCAGAAAGCCAAACCATTTCTTTCAGGTTTTGGTTCCCTGGAGGTGTCAGTTATAGCTTCTCATCTCTCCGCAGCCATTCACCCGGCACAGAACTCTTCTTAGCTTTACCTCCCTTACTCCTATTCGTGTTTTCTCGTGAACTCACACAGTCTGCTTCACAGGACGTCAAATGGACACCACGGCCTCAGCTATCTCTCCTCTCAGACTTGTATCTCAACTCTGCCAGCCCTCTGCTATGATTTCTCTGTACAGAGGCAATACCAGAGATGTTCGTGGAAGTCCTGGGGAACTAGCGAGCTGTACGTAAGCAGCTGAAATCAGCAAAACATTCTCTTTACCATTCGGAGTCACAGGTTATTTTAACAAAACCTGAGTAGAATCACCTTTGCACTGTTTTCTTCATCGGCATTGGGCCAACAGTTCCTTCTGTTTTTATTTAGTCTCAGTCTCCCTGTCTCTCCCTCGCTCTCCTCTCTCTCTAGCATCTTTTTAACTGTGGCTCACATTTAGTTCTCAGGGAGCAGAGTTGAGAACAAACTTCATAACTTTCTACTTCTTTCTTTTTTCCTTAAAAGTCTCTGGATGCCTGAAAATTTTAAAAATTACGCTCATAAATTCTCTGTGTATCCCTACTCCAAATTAAAGGCAAGTGAAATCATAGACATCGAAGTCTAGAGGTGTGTGGACTATTCTGACATCAGGTTTAATCAGAAAGCTGTTGTCACTATCCCTCCACTCTGTAAATCCTCAGAAAAATAGAAGTGAAGGATTCATTCTAGATACAGTGTGGAGCTGGGGCGTAAACAAAGAATCAGTATGGAGTCATTAGTAACGTTTTATTATTGTAGCATATTTAATGAGAAATATTTTTTAAAAGTATCATACTTCTATTGCCTGTGAAAGGTTCGACTAGAACTCATCCCCTCCCACAAAATGTTCTCAGAAATGTTCCTACAGTAATCCACTTCTAGTGTTAACTTTTCATCATCCACTTCTTTCCAAAGCGACCATATCTCACTTGCTTTCCCAAATTATTGTCTTCTATATTTACTTTTCTCTCTCTCCCTCTTTCTCTCCTTCTCATTTTTTTTCTTTTCTTTCCCTTTCCTCTCCTGGTCTCCTCACCTCCCCTTTCCTATTTTTGTAGTCCTCAGGATTGAACCCAGTGCCTCACGCATGATAGGAAGCTTCTCTACCATAGAGGTATAACCACCCCTTTTGGGTTGCTCGAGCTGATCTCAGACTTGTGATTCTCCTACCTCGCACTCCCAAGCAGCTGCAATTACAAGTATGTACTACCATGGCTGATTTTGCTCTATTCATACAGTAAATCAATACCAAATCTTATAGAGAACTCTATCACAAAACATTTCAGTTTTTTCTTTAGTTTCATTTCTTCCCTTATATGTTGAACCATGTGAAATTGTAGATTTTCACTATTTTATTTGGTCTCCCTCTTCAAATGGCAAAACATTCTGGAGAGGCATATTGACATATTAAGCATATTAAGTATTGAGGCCTCCTTATCATATTTACCACAAAATATGATCCTTGCCAAGCATTGTGGCCTTTTCTCCTTTTCTTAAACTGTTCTCATCTACTTCTTTGGAGATTATTCTTTCACTGAAAATCTTTCTGAGGATTTTCTTGTTCACATTTAGACCAATATAGCTTTTGGAAATTATTTTCTCATTTTAATAGCATACGCGTGACTATTTTGTAATATGTTCATTGTTAATATTTTGTCCCCCTAAACTGACTTCCTGCCTTTTAAGCCTTATTGTGACTAAATGAAAACAAGTGACCCTTTTATTTTACATGCATCCTACCACAAGTTCTGGCTAAGTCCTAAGCACCAAATATGTGTTTTTTTCCATTAACTATATTGAATAACACAAAAAACCCCACAGATCAATATCCAATATAGCATTATCATCTTTATTTAAAAAAGTACTATGCTATTAAAAATCTACAGCAATTCTTCAGCACGTGGTTGACTTCTCAGACTTATATACGATATTTTTTTCTTAAAATATTTAGCATACTTTTTAAGTTGGGAAAAATAATTCCCAGATCTTTCCATGAGTAAATATAATTTACAGAGAGCTAGCTTTGGTCATTACCATCATATTTCTTCTTAGGTCCACCTTCTGATCATTTAAAAAATATCTTAACTCAGCCTGCCTGCTGGAAATTTTCCTCATTAATTTGATTTTCTTCAGCAGAAATTTTGAATACTGTTAAAATTTATAAGAAACACTCAGAGAACATTGAAACTCCACCTTAATGAGTAAGTTGTGGGCCAATGCTAGCTTCTAAAGGCCATTTTGTCTTCTTTCAAAACTTGACGGCTATTTGTAATTTGGAGGTAGCAGGTGAAATAAGAGAAAGGTCCTGATTTGTTCTGAACATTTCTGGAGTTTGAAGAATGGGCCTCCAGTGAGGAGCCACTGGACCCTGACAATCTCACAGTGGGGCTTAAGCGCCTATTGAGGGCCGGGGATTTATCTCAGTGGTTCTGCTGACTGCCGCCTCATAAGCTCAAGGACACGAGTTCAATCCCCGGTATCAAAAATAAATAAATAAATAAATAAATAATTTAAAAAGCCTATTGAAGTGCTGGCTTCAAGCTTTGAACACAATACTTACTGCCCCAGAGTGTCTTCTTACTGCTCTTCAACTCTAATCCAATATAATGCTAAGTTTCATCTGTACCGCAGCTCACTGATATCAGAGTTTCAGAATTCGCATATTTCTATTTGATTAGCTATCGCAGAGAAAACATAGTGATGATAAATTTTCAGCTAAGCCTCCGATTTCTCCCCAAACCTCAGTTGACAACTCGGGGATGGTTGATGCTCATTCATTTGTGGGACACATTTTGTTCTTCTTATTTCTAATCACAGTTGTTTGGGTTAAACTTCTACTTGCTATTCACAACATTTGCATTTCAAGGTGATAGGGAATCACTTGTTTTTCCAAAATCTATGACTATTTTGACTTTTATGGTAAGCACATTTTTATACAGAGAATATATTTTATGAATAAAGACAGACATGATATCCGGCAAATCATACATTTCCTATGGATGCATTCATATGTCAAAATAGATTGTTAGCAATAAAACCATATTCTGCAATATAGGACAAAATAAATATTAAGTACTACTAAGGAGCTAGTTTAAGAAGGACAAAATATGAGCTAAGTCTGAGCAGTGAGATGAGGTTCTGCGATATCAGAAAGATAGAAAGTATTATGAAGTACGAGTCAGGTGTTATTTTTAAGAAGGACAAAACGTGAACTCTCAATTCTGTGTTTATAATTTGTGTATTTTGGGTATTTATGTACATGAATATATGTATGTGTGTGCAAAGTTTTCTTTACTGCTTGCCTGTTTATTAATATTTTCAATGGAATTGAATTTCTTAGTTTATTCCCTGTCTCAGGATATGGACCAGAGACAAACATCATCATTCAATGCACTTGTATTGCATTGCTTACCAGGGGTTATGACTTTGGCCTGTAATTCTAGAATGCCTGAGAGGCATATTGCCTAGAGAATGCTGTTTGTAAGGGCTCTAAGTGTTCAGAATGCTTTCCTGATTGACTAAGTCAGTGACACATGAAATTTGACCAGACTTCTACAGTCACACTGATGACAAAAGGCATTTAGACAGAAATTGTGATGCTGCTGTCTTGTCATGAGAGCTACTACTCATTTGAGCAATTCAAGTGCTGCCCATGCTGTGGGAGTTTGCTGCTGGCTGAGCTGCATGGTTTTGCCATTTCTGTAGCCCTTCTCTTAAATTTAAGCCTCATGGACACTAAATGTCTTTGAGGAAATGGGAAGTAATAGATCTGCCTTAGGATATGCATGCCAACAATAAATGTGAAGGCTACTGCATACTCAAATGCTTCTAAGTATGTTTATTCTTTTTAATGAAGCCTAGAAGCATGCTTTTAATCTGAGACTCCAAATAAAAACTGGGCGGCATCTATGGAAAACAAATGGCAGTTACTGCCATACACACCCCTGTGGTTCTGTGGCACACAGTGCAATGACTCCAGGACATCCTGGGCCTCAAACTCAGTGCCTGAGTTTCATTAGTGAGCTCATTTCAACACCACTGCTAAATGGTTCCTCCAAGTTTTCAGTCTCTGATCTTCCAGCTCTGTCCAGTTCTTTACTCCTCTGGTCTCTCCTCCTTCCCCACCCGAGTCATTTCTGAACTCCAATCTTCTTACTAACCCGTGGATCTCAGGCTGAAGTACGGATCATAAGGGAATGGACAGAAGATCGACGGGCTCCTAAAGAATAACTGCCATCACAGTTTTATCCCCTTCTTTCTTATAGTTCCTAAATTGTTAGAATATTCTTGAAACATTGTGCAGCAAAATACAATTTGCTATTTATATTTTCCCTCCAAAGGCACATGTATGAAAAGGCTTGGTCCCCAACAAAGCACCACTGGAAGCTGGTGGAAAGGTTAAGAGTGAGGCCTATGGGGACTTCTGTAGGTTGCTGAGGGCCTGTCTTTGAAGAGAATGGTAGGACCTTGGCTATTTCATTCTTGTTCCCTAGGCACTGAGTCGAATGTTTTTTGCCCCACTGCATGCTCCCCCCATTTCTTTAGCACCCACACCTGAAGCCCAAAAACAGTGGACCTGCCTGGTCATGCACTGTAACCTCAAAAACTGTAAACCAAAATAAATGCTTTATTTTCATGAATTGATTGATCCAGGCACTTGTTACAGTGATACGAAACTACTGTGGTAGACTTATGTATTAATCTGTAGACCAAGCCCCAGGTTGAGAGTAGATGAGAACACTGTCTTTGAGAAATGAGATTCAGAAGCAGAGAAACAGGGATTTGCTTCCCAGAAGAGGGGATGAAATACGAAGAAGAGTGAGTCAATGTGCCCTACTGAATATCAAGGACTGAAAGAGCCTCACTGTGTCCCCTTCCACCATACATTTAACATTAATCCAACTAGAAAGATCTGATCAAAAAGCATCCTTAATGATGAACTGTGTGCTGGCTTAACGTGGACAGCCCAGGAGGAAACTGGATGGATGACAGTCTTATATGGCAGTATTAGAAATAAGAAATCTCTGCCCACAACACTGGCAATCCTACCACTACGCACAAGTTGTGCCAGCCCTAAAGTTTACACAGGTTCTGAGAACTCCTATCAAGATCAGGAAGGAAATAACAGGATGTATAAGTGTCAGCTCAGTTTAAAGAGTTTAATTAGAAATTAAGTTAGGCTGTTAAAAAATAAGTGACATTTTATTTGCTACCCATTTGAATAGTTTCCAATTCATATCAGTGACATACACAAGAATGCATGTTCTTTGAAAACTGCATTGCTCTTGAATATACAAGAGTATCCTTATTTAGATGACATTTGCACATGGGAAATAAAATGGAGAGAAAATAATTCATAACATTAAGTTGTTGGCTATGTCCCATTGGTAATCTAGTCTGCTAGATGCTGATAAATATTTAGTATTTTCACGAATACTGTAGAGTAAATATTATTATTCCCATTTCACAGGACAGAGAACCAAGGCAGAGGGGTGCCAAACTACGACTCAGGGTGCTAAAATCAAGATTTAGCAACATATTTATATATACACATAGAGACATCCACAAGCCTTTGTTTCAAATTTCACACTTCACAAGGACATGTTAATGTAAAAGATCAGATAATAGGAGGATCTTAACACACACACAATTTTTCTTCCTAATCATGAAATAAACTGCCTACACTGCCCATTTATCTTTAGCTGTAAACGTAGAAGAAACTGATATCTAAATTTTAAAATGTTTCTTCATTATCATCCTAAGATCTGTTAAACATTACATCATAGATTTAAAAACTAACGATTACATAATGGACAGAGGAGTCAAAAAATTAACATGAATCATTTTCAGAAATGGTGTTGCACACATTAGTTATAATGTAGCATATTATGCGAAATAAATACTAGGATCGAGATTGGAAATAGATTCTTCAAACATAGAAGAAAGGATACAGAACCTAAATTTAATCATTTGAATTTTATACTACTACTCTTTTCTTAAATTGTAAAATACTGCAGAGGGTATTTGGTCATTATCATGATGGAAAATCTGTATTTTTTCCCCTGAGCTGACAAATTCTAGTTGACATTTCATAAAATAACAGATAATAATGAAGGAGCTGGAAATCTCAGAAATCACTGACACTTTGAAAATCTTGTTTATCAGAATTAGTGTTAGATCTAATGGAAACAAATTTGTTATTTACATAATCCAGAGGTGACGAATAACAACATGCAATTGTGAGTCAAGTAAGAAAAATTGTTACTTTAATCCAAAACATTCTACAAATCAATCAACACAACAAATTATCAGCGTGATAATATATTCAACACATTTGACATTTACATTAATTGGAGGTAATGAAGAAAATATTTTTTGTTGTTTGTTGGATGAAGTTAAATGGGCTGGAAATGCATATGAATAAAACATCATTATTCCTCTCACTGTACACCTGTTCAAATTTCTATTGACAATTTGATATTTTTATTAGCGGCCGAATGGAAAGTTGACAAGCACAAATCACAATTTTTTTACACTCAAAAGACAAAAGTAAACAAACAGTGTTTTTGCTCAGCTCTCTTAAACCCTAGCACTATGACAAGTGCTTAACTAGCCCCCAAATGCTGCTACTTAGTCATGACTTTTGGTTTTATAAATTATTTACAGTTTGCTAGGTATGAGGCTGTTGGAAAATGCCTTTCTTAGCTGCTTGATTGACAATATAATTATACTCTGTTTTTGTTTTTAGCCCTGTTATGCAGAATTGTAATGCCATAAAAAGTAAATAGGAATTTTATGAGCTTTTAACTTTGACAAGGTCATGCTGAAGTGTACCAAAGAGATGTCATGAAAAGCCATAGCTGTTATTAGCTGTGTCCTGTAAGTGCTACTGTACCTCGAAGCTCTGTTCGGGCTAAAATATGTATTCAACACCATCTACCTCAGCAGAGGATGTAAGCAGATGAGATGAACCATATGAGAAGCAGTCACACTTGGTCTTTTAACGTTTCCTTTCTCCCTTTATATGAGATCTTGTTAACAAGTTGAGCTTTTATAATATAATAAAATGAGAACAGTTTTAGGATCGATTATACGTTTGGTCAGACCTTACGTCTAAGAGAGCTTAGACCTTATTATGTCTAAGAGAGCTTATTCTTTTCTTTTCCCATCTGCTAATTTTTGATAATTTTTCCAATTTGTAAGCACGCTGAGGTGGTGGTGGTGGTCACGGTGGAGGTGGTGGGAAGTGACATCAGTCACAGTTATAATGTGGGTGTCCCGAGGGTCACTAGTCTGAGCCTTGAGCTCTCAGCTGGTGCCCCAAATTTACCTCAGAATAAATGACTATTCTTTTAAAAACTGCAATGGGATCTTTAAAATAAATACAACAGATGGGGTTTTAAGGTCTTTCCCAAAAGGCCCACATACCATGCTAATCTCAATTTATCTAACTTGGCATCAACCCTCTTGAGATTTGAACCAGTGTTTCTAGCTGATTGTGTATCCCAAAGTTGTTCTTCATGTGGAATGCAGCCTGGAGGTCAGCTCAAAAAAAGTCTTTGCTTTTACAAAATTATCTACTGTTTCATAGTGCATTTCTCAGCAATTTTAACTTCATGTTGTTTTACTCTCTGAACACTGTGATGATATCCTAAGCCCTCGGAATCAACTCCCTTCTCATTGCACCTCCAAGATGAAGGCTTGTGTTATTTGTCCTGTGCATCCTGTCTGGCTTTGGTATCGTGACAACATATTTTTTCATTTCTTTCCAGTCATTTCTTCTTTAGGTTCAGTCTCCATGACCACTCCAAGAAAATGAGAAAGGAGCCCTGAATGGGGATGGTGGCACTGGCAGGGCACAAATGTCGCTTCAGAGCCTCCTGTCAGCTTGAATTCCTAATGCTGCCCATCTTGGCTAAGAAAGAGTAATCGCACAGCAGCAAGTCTTTTGATCCATCAACGAGGAGTAAATTGCTCTGAGTAACGACCTGTTCCATCTTTCCCCCGTGAAATATATATTACAAGATCCTTAGAAAAGTACTACTTCAACTCGTTGCAATTCAAGATTAACATAAACGCAAGGCAGAAGCCTTGGAGTTTTGGGCAGTTAAAGGTGAAATGTCACTAAGTCAGACCTAAACTTCTGAAAATTGTCTGGTCCATGTGGTTTTACAGTTCTGCCAGAAAGTAACTGTAATAGAAATATTATAGACAGGCATATGCATTTCTGTGCAGGACAAATTTTACTTCTGTAATATTTCAGTTTGAAAACAAATTTGTTTTCTCTGGGGTAGTAGTACATAACACAGTAATAATCTAATTACTTAGGAAACTACATTTTTCTCTTCCTCATGTGCTCAAATGGATCAATTTAAAGTCTTCTTTATCACTGCAGAATAAACAAGAGAGGAACATCACCACATTCTCTCATTTGGCACTGGTAGGAGTGCTCAAATATCATCTGGTATGATTAATTTATTTGGAATGTATTTACAAAGGGCTTCTTCAGATGTAAGTCACAAAATTCCTGCAGAAGGAGAAAAGGCTCCTCGCTCTAGGTTTGTAACTACTATAGGAGCTGTGGTGGTGTCAGACGTTTTGTGAGATGTCAGCTTATTCACACATCTCCTGATTTATGTGTATCATTACATACATGCATGTGTTTATATAGATATGTAAATGTATAAGACTGTGTGTACATATATGTGCACACAAAATACATGCAGTATCTTATTTATGGTACTATATGTATACACATTGAAACTGGCTCACATAAAATTATAAAGTATTTAAAAAGATTTAATATGGTCATATGTAATAATCTGTGAATAGTAATTATTCAAAGTGAATCCTTAGTAAAACATGTTCAAATAATTTTTTAAAACAGAAACATATCTCTAAGCAAATAATCCTTATTCTTTTTTTTCTCATGTAAGAGAAAGATTTACCTATGAATTGATACATATATTTCTAAGGTATTTAAATTGTCTGATTTCCACCTACTGGATAAATGTCTACAGGGAAACCCTGCCAGTGTTTTACCTACTATCAAACAGTTTGAACACTTGTTAAACACAAGCAGCACTGTGCCAGCTCACAACTGGGCAGTAGCAATCAGTTTTTTGTTATTGGAAAGGCAAATCAATTTTTCTTACCTATTGTTTAATCATTAAATAATAACTTTTGTTAAGAAAATCATCAACTGGTTAAGTGGTTTAGTCTTCATTTAAATACAGCAGATTCTGTATGAAGTGATTCCAAAGTCACTTTGAACAAGAGCTAAGTACTGACCATCTGCAAGGAAGGTTTAATCTCTCAACTCTCCTCAGATACTCCCTTGCCAAGAGGTGTTCAGTAATTCAAAAGTATTTTCAAAACACAAAATATCATTGAAATTTGATTCACTAAAATATTCTCAAACTCTTCCATGCGAACTTGGCTCCATAAAAAAAGATAGACTTTCTGTAAGCTTCTTTTGTCAGATCAACACTGTGAAAACTCACAACATCTCACCTGACATCCATGTTAACTTAATTAACATATATTTATTGAATTTTTTTAGCTTTTTACATGTAAACAGCATTCAAGGCGAAAAATATGTATAATTCTTTCATGAAGTTGTACCCCAAACAGCAAAGAGTAATCCAACTTTGTAATGAAATAATCTAATGCCTGTATAAAAGTCAGTACATTTAGAATACAGTTGTTCCAACTCTTATGCTTCTCAGAATCATTCACTGTGCTTGGAGAAAGAGAGATGCAAAGCTCTCTCCTTCAGGGTTCCCGATTGTGCTAATTCTGCTCTCTGTATTTCTGGCAAGCCAGCTACATAACCCTTGCTCTGCAATAAAGTTCAGGAACTACTGGTTCAAAATACAAGATTTACTGTTGTTTCTTTTCTTTGTTCCTCCTTTTTCAAACATCAGAAATAAGAAGGATAATATATTCTACAAACATTAACTGTTCCATATAAATTAATGGGCCAATCGAGAGAGTGACAAAATATTTTCGGGATTAGTCTATTTTTGGCACTCTACTTGGTTTCAAGATTATAATCCTCTCACTGCCACTCACTACTTTTCTTAATGTTAATGATCCTTACTATTAACTTTAGAAGGGGTATTGATAAAATTTTAAAAATAATTTATTAACTCATTAATTCTGGAAGTAACAAGATAGAGCTGCGATTTTCAAATATGATTCTATTAAAACACTGACACCACTCAATGTTGTACACCTCCATGAATCACCCTTTTTTTTTTTTTTTTATACCGGGGATTGAACTGGGGTCCTTGCGCTTGCAAGGCAGGCCACCAAACCGCTGAGCTAAATCCCCGGCCCCACATGAATTACCTTTCTGTGCAGTATGTATCTCCCAGAAGCATCAGCAAAGATGGCACCTGTTGCACAGATCATAGCCTTTATTTTGAAATTATAGTCATAAACCACAACATGCAGAAAAAAATAAAGATTTCTTTCACCTCCAAATTGACTAATGTCCATACTTCCCGCTGGTAAGGCCATATTAATGAACTGCCCACTACTGAACTAAAGTCTGAGCAAAGCTTGTGCAACTTTGTTCATTATCTTGTATCATTTAGGGCCTATTTGGAGTCAGACTCAGGGTCAAATTGACTCTAGATTCACACTGAATAGGGCAGTAGGGCAGCAGATTGCGGGGAGACAACTCTAGTGTTGAACATGAAAGAAAATGGGAGAAGATAAATTTCAATCATTTTCCTAAGCTAGAATATAGTGTTAACTCTAGCTCTTGGTAAGACATTTCCTTTCTTCCTCAAATTGTATGAGTCAAGAAGAAAGTTACAATTGATTTTGGAAAAATGAGTATAATATTGTTCTAATTCTTCTGCATCCAGGCTATTCAGTTTCATAAAGCGGCAGGACAATGGGTACTAAATGCTATATTACATGTACTTATAGAGCACATACAGGATAACAGTCGATTTGTCCTATAACCCAGAATGCAAGAAACAATGTTATTGATTTTGTAAAAGTGCACATGAGAGGCACAGAAAAGCAGATCGTTAAACATGGACTACATATTAAACACGGGATGTGATGCCAAGTTAAAGGGAATGACAGTAAGACCTAAGCTGGGGTGGTTTAATGACAAACCGTACAAGGGTGAATCACTTAAAGTTTAAGAGCAATGCTTCAGAAGCAATCAATTAATGTCAACTCACTACTATTGGCTTCTTCCAGAGAAAGAGAAATCAGAAGTCTCTGGAGTGTCTTAGGTGGGACATACGCAAGGCCATGGCTTTAGCTGCCATTGGTAACATCACACAGACCTGTAATACACTGCCCAGAGAATGGGGGAACATACTGTACCTAAGGTTACTTAAGAAAAAGAACAACCAAAAAATCCTAAAGGAAAAGATTCTACATGCGGATCACTCCAGCATTCTACATAAAGTGAAAATTCCTCTAAGCATGGTGGCTATGGGCTTGGTTCTGGTATTGGCTCTGGCATGAAATATTATGACTATGACAAGAGGAGTAGGGGAATTTGCCTCTGGGCTTTGCTGTGCAACAGGAATGAGGTAATGTCCATTTCATGCCATGCCATCAATTTAAATATAGGGAGACTATCATTATTTTAAAATAGTATTATTGTTGTCACTCTCTCTTTATGGCTAATGAATCGCCTAAACTACTAAAAGAAAGATGAGGCATATGGTAACACCTTGATTCCAACAATGAATCCATAAGTCAAATCATCACATGAAGCCCCATGGTCATAATTATCATCTGTCAATTGCAAATATTGCACATTTTAATAAAGTAGTATAAAGCACATGCTTAAAAGGGTGGGCCTCAAATGCTCCTTGTTTACCTCCAACCATACTTCCTCCATCTCAATCAAATATTAAAAATTCCTTTTGAGTCTGATCCCTTCAGACTCAGTGGCTTTTCTTCCAAACATAACAATGCAAACCTCCAGTACTCAGACAGGAGCAGGCAATGAATGAGTGATCCTGACTTATAGTGTACTAATGGAGAATCTGTGCCCAACTAAAGGGGGACAGTTTCTCACAAGTCCTGTCCTCAGTTGCCAATGTGATCACCTGGCTCAATTGCTAGACCTTCAAGTTTTTGAAGACAATCTAGAAACCAGTTTCTGAAATGGAGACTACACTCACTGAAATATTTAGAAAGAAAATGGATCCAATAAATCCAATAATTTGTGTAGGCCAGAAGTGGTTTGCAGGTTCCATTTTTCTCCATCTGTTCTTCAAGAACACACAGTAGTCAAATTTACATCTGCTTTATCAGGTTACTTCAACATGCCACGTTACCTCCTTGTTCCTGTTATGGCTTGTTGCATTTTTGATCCTAAAGCTCAAGCTGTTCCTTCTGATCTGTGAATTTTGAGCTCCTAGGATGGTTTTGTCTTTCACTAACATTCCAATGTAGGACTGCTCACTGTTGGTCAAGAACAGCACTGGCAAACAAGGCTAGTATTTCAAGGTGGGTGGATACACAAGCTAGGGCAAGGTAGAGACTATGACAGGCCATGCAACTGTGTATGTATCTCAAAATTCATCCCAGAAGGCAGAATTCACTGAAAACACAAGAGTACTATTAAAATTTTGCCAGATTGTTATGTACAAAAGGGATTTGTCCTCAGAAAACTTGACTTCATGTCATTCTAAGAAGTAATGGCTCCTTGGGTTCAGCAATTACTTGCAAGGCATCTTCAGAAACTTCTGAATATGAAAAGAATCCAGAAATGTGCATTTTTGTGCCACACCTCCTAATTTAACAATACGTGTAATTTAAATGTTAGTGCTTATTTAGAACACAAAACAAAGAGACTCACCACCACCCAATCGTACATGCCAGTGTCCTCTTGCTTCTAACTTGCAACCTTCACACTTGACTTTATACTTTGTATTTTTCTCCCAGCATCTGCTTCTGATTGATTGTTCTCTTTGTTCCTTTTTTAAGATGTACTAATTTAACTCTGCTACATCTAAGTGTGATTATTACTCATCACATTTCTTAAAACTTATCTTTGTAGACTGGTCTCACTCCTACATTGTCCCAGTTCAGCATGCAGCACCCATTTTTGGGTCCTGGTTCACAGCAAGTCTTAAACTTGCAAATTCTACTTGAGACACCTTCAGCCTTGCCTTTGTAGGCCTGACCCCAATATCTCATTGACAAAGAACAGGTGCTTTGAAAAAAACAAATCCAGTACAACTGGTCTTTGTATTCTCTGGCAGAAAGTTACCCCTGTCAAATGTACTAAATATAAGACTATTGGCAAACATAAAATAATTACAGTCCTATATCAGTAAACACACAATTGGTGCACAATTTCATAAATAAATATGGCCCTCATAAAGCTACTAAAAATCTCAAAGCTGAGTATGAAATGTACTGGCAATGGTAAATATAAGATTAGTGAAATTTTCATAATTGCACTATTTTGTTAGGAAATTAAGGAATTTTCAAAGTGAATCACTCTAAATGTTATATTTAATACATGCATACTCTTAAAAAAAACTCTCAGCAAATGAATGCATCAGTGAAAGCAATACATCTTCCAGAGTTAAATTTGTGCATATATGATGTACAGTGATTTTACTTGCATGTACACATTTAATAGGTATATAATCTTCTAGTTTGAATGAGAGTCATCATATATGCAGGCTCCAAGAACTGGCAAAGAAGATAAACATTAAATTGAGTTTAAATGTTCTTCAAAATTGATTATAGCAAATTACCCAAACTAAAGCTATATTTAGAAGTAAACCTAGGAAATCTTGTTTTGGCAGATGATCTAGGTCTCCTGACTAAAGAAGTACAAATTCATCCCCAAGGGCTGAGAAGAGTGCTTCTGAGACAAGCAGCAATACTATGCTGACTCTTTTGATTCAGTATCACAGTCGAAACCATACACCAATAAATTTTGCATCTTGATCCAAGAGCTCAGTTTCAAGTAAGTTCTATTCCTCATAATTCAACACCTCAGACATACACTTATGACTGTTTATATGATCATAATTGGACATGATGAAATCTTTCTTTTGCTTAGTACAGGTTTAAGTACTGTATCTTAAATTCAAGAGTTATTTCTCTTTATAAAACTTTTATATTCACTCACTGTTCCTCCACATTATGCATCTTCACAGAATATATCAGTATTTCTACAAGAGTCAAATTGTTTTCTGTGCTGCATCAGGTTAGGTGTTCAAAAAGTATTCAGTTTACAGTCAGCATTCTTTGAAATTCAAATATACATAGAATTGACTTTATTTCTTTATGCCAGTGTTTTCAGCTCCTTTAAAACTGTTAACAGGTAGTATTCTGGATTCTGGGAATGATAATGAAAACACACAGCAACAGGATTCAGGCAGTTATGACCTGGCAGGACAATGTATATGAAATCAGTCTTAACTTAATTAGACATAAACACTACTTTCTTCTCCACCAAGAGCAAAATTTATAGCAAGAACTAAGAGTTGTTGCTGATTAGTATGCAAAATGATCCTGTTTGTTTTTCTATGATGTGATCGCTGTAGTACTTATCTGATCACTTCATAGATACAAGTTATTTAGGAATGAGGAAACTGAGAATTAGCAACTTAGAACATTATTTATTAGTAAGTATGAGATCAGTAATTTAAACCCAAGAAGTCTGAGTGTAAGTCCTCGGTACTTGTTTGCTATGAAACTTGGACAGTGGACTGGTGAATTACATCTGAGATGATTAGAATACTTTCATAGAAAAGACTTTCTTCTTCTTTTTACAACACACAGTAAATACTTATCATGGGCCAGGTGCTATGCTAGATGATAGAAGCATACATACAAAATAGACATAGGCCTTAAAGGGTTCATAATTTAGTATGCAAAAGGACCTCATTATAAAAAAGAAATGATTGCTAGGGAGATAAGGACAGTAATAGAGACATATGGAGGGGGGGCAACAGGGGGTCAGACACCTGCTCGGATGGGTGAGGGATGGCTTCACAAGGAAGAGACAAGTCCTACTGAGACCTAAAGAATTAGAAGGCACTGCCAGATGGCCAGAGTGAAGTTCATTTGTGGCTCAGCATGTAGAAAAGCGTAGAAGTTTAAAATGTCGTTGTGTATATGGGTGAGACTGGGGCTTTCGTTAAAGTGGGCATGGCTTCTTGGGCTGAGTCAAGCATGGCAAATTGTTATCCTTTATTGTACTTCTGTTGAGGACCCTATATTTGAGCTTCTGTGGCATGTAGAACTAGAAGAAGCTATTGGGTATTTTATTGAGACAAAAGCATTCAGGTAAGTTATTTTAAAATAAAACAGTAGGATTTTTCTGAAGTTCATGGTGGAAAACATTGCAAAACACGCAGCAAGAAATCAAAACATAACGGCACTATAGGCAGTGTTTAAGAATAAAAATGAGTAACAAAATGTGAGAAACACAGGAATAGCAATTTTAAAAGTTCATGAAAGTAAAATTTTAGACGTTCTTCATTTCTAGCCACAGGAACTTTTGTTCTACAAGAGATGGCCGGATGGATCACATGACTGTCTCTGCATTTTTGAAAGATACATAAAGTGAAAATCAAGAGGAGTAGTTTTCGGCAGACAGCCCGAGGAGGACATTCTGTGATGGTTTTGGTGTGAAGGAAAAGAACAAGAAACGAAGCAGCAAGTAAAATGGAAAGAGGACAGTGAATTGGAAAGAATTCCGCATAGAAATAGCATTATTTTGCACAGAAACGGATGTACATGGTGAGGGATCGGTAGAGGTAAAGACTACTTGAAGTGCGATTGTGTGTTCGTGTATGTGCCTTTTATATGTCTTTGTGGCCCTGAGGACTGAATACAGAGTCTACACACTGAATTACCTTCTCAGACTGTTTGTTTGTTTGCTATTATTTTATTTGAGACAGAGTCTAGCTAAGTCACTGTTTTCCAGGCTGGGCTCGAACTATGTTTTCTTACTATGAATTACTTTGTAACATCTGTTACGTGTAGATGATCTCTCTTCTCAAATAGCTTACATGCTTAAATTCAAGGTGGACTACGGGACCTAAGCAACAAAAGGGAACGTCCACAGAACAGTGTAACATTCACAGCCACAGGCAAGAGGCAGATAGGATGACAGGCCAGATTTCTGGGCATCGATAATTAGGGATTTGGGAAACAGAAAAACAAGCATTCGGGTGCTTTATTTTAGATGAAGCGGGTACTGACATCTTACAAAAGTCTTCTCAACTACTTGGAGAGTCTTGGAGCAAAGAATCAAGACAACGATATAAACGAAATGAGAAGACAGGTGAGTTAGCACGCAGTGCCATCACCACAAAGAGGAAAACACAAGCTTTTGATCAGAAGGGGAAGAGTCAGTAGCCATGCTACCTTGGTGGTAATGAATTCTGGCTTGTGGCTACTGCATCTGTTAAGGGACAGGAAAAATCCTAGAGTCTGCAGAGAGCTAAACCCATAGGTGCAACTGGCACCTCTACACAGGACTGGTGATAGGAGGAATTATAAGTAAGACACTGAGCAAATAAAACTTTTCAAGGAAAGGAAAAGGATCCACTATTTCCTGAACTTCTATTTCTGTGATAGCAACTGTGGTAATAGTAACAATATTGAGACACTATTATTCTTATTTCTACCCTACAGTATTGGGGGGAAATGAATTTTCCTAGTAATAACTTGGGTCAACTCAGAGCTGTGTGATGGATAAGCTGTGTTTGGTCATCCTATGCTTTTCCCTGGAGGAGTATATGAGAGCCACTTCAAAATACTTGGAGGGGGAATCCCTGACAAATAATACTCTTCCATCACAGAAGTGGTTCTATTTCTCAGCCTTACGAGACATTAAAGAAATGTTCTCTCCACTAAAGATAGAAACAAGAATACACTGTTCTGATAACTTTCCCTTTTCCCTTGTTATCTTAATTCCTTGTCTTCCTGCCCCTCTTTGTAAAGCAGACATTTCTTTCTTTGTGGACTGGAGTGCCCCTAATGACTGATTTCTCCATCTTCTCTTTTCCTGCAGTTGGAGCAACAACTGAACAACATACTTGGATTTATTCACAACTAGGACAGGGCAAAGTTTCGTTTGAATGAGAACCTTCCAGATCGGCAGAAAGCAAATGTATCAGCAAATCCATAAAACACTGAGAGAGATTAGATCAGGAGCAGAGATTCCTTTGTCACCTCACTATGAAAGCTCCAACCTCTGCAATTCTTTTGAGACTTTCCTTTTAAAGTCTGATCAAGACGGCCCAAGGAGTAGCACAAGCAAAGTGATGTGAGGTGAGACACTGTTCATCTTGAAGAGGCCACAAGGTGGATGCATCTCTGAAGATTTCATAATATTTACGCTACAGGACCATCCTTGCACTTCATACAAACAAATTAGCATTTGTAGAGAGAAAAATTAACTCATTTCTTATTAAATTGTGAAAAATAATAAAATTGGTCAAATACTAATATTTGCACTAACTGTGGCAGCCAGGTCTTGCACATTCAGTCAAGAAAAAATATTATTTTTTTATTTCTTCATTACTGTAAACTTCACATAAAATTAATAAATATTTTCTGGCCGATTCATGGGGTTTCTGAATATCATGCTTAGAAGTGATGTTTTTCTTGTATTCCTAACATATTTTGTTTCAGACAATTGTGATTTTCTGTGCCTGGGTTGAATGCAACATGCTTTAGTCAACACTAATGCAGCTTTGTGATAAACTAGATACCATCTCGTGTAAAAGATGGGCTTTAATTTTTAAACACACAGGCTTACTTGTATTTGGCTGTGAAAGAATTCTAAGTTATTAAGAATCACGATACTGAGAGGCCAGGCTGAGGCACTTAAATTTGTTTGTATCGTGAATGTTTAGGTAGTTTCTTTGCAGGGTGGTCTTTTCTTTTCCATATCAAAAAAGAGTCATAGCTTCCAGTGTACTACTTTATCCCCTGAAAAACTCTGAATACAAAAAAGAATTTGCATATTTTGGGAGTAGATTCAAAAATAAAGTATGGTAAGAATGACATCACACAGGCAATACTTTAATTTTTAATAAACAGCTCACACATTGTGAAACATAACAAATCCAACCATGCTTTACATGGATGTTCAGAAAATACCAAGGTAAATAACTATTCCAACTGCTGAAGAGGTTTAGGAAAGGCTCAGCTAAGGAAGATATGCGTAAAATTTGAATACTCATTGGGATGGGACTTCTCACACACACACGCCACATAAAGCAAGTAAGAAAACAAAGCAGATGTTCACACTTTAAATAAAGAACATAAGTGAAAATCAGTGAAACAAACCATCCACAAGATATTGTCCCTTTCATCCTTAATCCTAAATCCCCTGAAACTTCATGTTCTTAACTTTTGACACTTGAAAAAAATTCAAGATTTTCCTATTAGAACTTAATTGAAAGGAAGGAGGAAGAAGCAGTAAGGAAGGTGTCCAACTTTCTGGACCACAAGATGTAGGGTTATTTGAAATATAGAAAAGATAATTGAACTTTTGGGAGTCCCACACCTTCCACCAATAGCAGTGTGAACATTTAGTTTTAACACAATAACCCTGCAGCACAGCAGCAGAGCCAAGATAAATATGGAGGAAAAAAAAAAAAGCACATAAGCCAGATATGTATGCATGGCATGTGTTTCTCAGCTAAAATAAAACAATGAAACTAATCAAGCCTTAGGAATACACAGGCTTTGTTCCTTCCCACAGAGTGGATGTCTTGGTTGTGGTGACATTCATGCACTTCAGACACTGTGATGAGATCCTGATCCTTTACTGCTTGATGAGAGTTGTGAAGTTTAGAGGACTGAAGGCCAAATATCTTTCCAATGGAGTAATGTAGCTTGCAGTCCGGGAATTCTGGGACTCAGAATTCCTAAGGCTCTGACCTTAGTGAACTCATGCGACTTTCCTACACTTACCTGTTGTCATCTGTGAAATGAGAAGAATAATCTTCTCACAATATTTACAAGTCAATTTTAGAGCAGTCCACGAGATTTAGTAAGTGCTCAGTAAATGACTCAAGGAAGGTAGTAAGAATAGTATAATCACATGGGTCACTGGTACAGCGGATTGTTAAACTGATTTAGGATAATGACTAAGGTATGAGAAATAACTTCAGTCTCCACAGAACTTTTATGGATTGTATGTTAAGTCCAGAGGGACACTTTAGAAAGGCCAGAATAGGCTTTCTACAAGGTTCCTGGGGAAAACAAACCTATATAGTGATATTGTCTGTTTACCCTAAGTTTCATCATTTCCTCCGCTCTTTCTGACTGTTTCCCCAGGTACTGATCTCAACTCCATTTCTACTCTGGCTTAGAACCTGTTGTGAGGCAATTACATAGATCAAACACATAACTCTTCAGGCACCATCATGATCTTGTGGTTCTCGATCATTCTGAGTTTAATCTCACCCAATTTTAGACAACAACTCACAGTACACGTTACCATGGTCTTTAGGCTATACTTGATCTAAACATGCATTTTCTTTGGTGGTACAATTACTTTTAAATGAAGAAGTGATTCCTATACAATTTCTACTGTTTCTTGGAAAAGAAAACTGAAAAGTCTGACCTCAAAATCCCTAAATAGGGTAACTGGATGAACCTGAATAGGGATGTGGAAAACATCAGGGACCAGAGTTTACTACTTCCCTCTTCCTAAAACAACTACATACGTTCACATACTCAGATACTCAGCTACATAGAGCCTTTATGAATCTAGAGAAAGTGACTTTCTTGGTTTCGAAATTTTCTTTTGTGCCAGAAATGTGTTCCCTCAAAGATATTCTAGGGTTTCTGGAAGACGGCCCTCTCTTTTCACACTTTGAGACATTTTCCCAGTTGTCCTTTTCTTCTGGATCCTATTCATCATGACTACGAGGTCTGAACTGCTGTATTTTACCTTGTCACCATATCAAAATAAAACCCTATAGGAATGGAGCCAGGAAAGAACCAGGAATACTTCAGGGAAACAAGGAAACAGAAAACATCAGTTCAGAATCTGATATTATCTCTAGACTTAATTACTATTAAGGGAGGAACCATGAGTTCTTTTACTTCAGTCATTTAGCCATTTAACTAGTAGAGGACCAACACAAGTAACATGTATCCTCCTGCACTTTATTTCTCTTAATACTTGAGTTTGTGTCTCCTTGTACAGATGTAGACAGAAAGTTCTCTGGACCAGGAAAATACCAGGGTTGGTATGTTTCAGGAGTCAGAATCAACTATGGTAACTAGAGACTTACCCTCCTTTTAACAAGAGAAATGGCAGAGGGGAATCTCTTAGGAAATACACCCTACTTTCCTATTTTTGGATAAGAGGTAACGTAAAACAGTATTTCAGTCAGAGGTTCTATGATTAAATTGCTTAAGTATAAATTCCGGTCTTTCAGATAGTCTTCTGCTTAACTTTTAGTGAGTACCGACTTTTTAAAGACTTAATATTCCTATATGAGAACCTGTGACGACAATTGTGTCATACTTCTTGGGGATCTCTGCTCAGCATTTCAAAAGTTAACCCTTTATGCAAACAAAATATTGCCTTTATATATCCTCACTGCTGTGAAAAGGTGCTTTTTTGGTTTTAAGAATAGATATTTATGAGATTTTTCTGCAATGTATCAGAATATATGTTTAAGAATTTTATTTGAAGATGGATACCTTGGAGAACTTCTGAACATATTTTCCACATTTATAGAAAAGTCTCCATTTAGATTTTAATTTTCTAGAAAACAACTTCTCCTTAAAAAGAAAAGGGATAAAGAATGCATTTATTTGGTATGTTGATTCAAGTAATCAAAAAGAATATTATTTCTACCCAAAAGGCAGGAAATAAATTGGAAGTCACTGCTAATCCACTGAACTTTGCTGCTGGAATCATTCAGTAGCTTTAGCTCAGGGATTTTCGCATACTTTTATTCAACAAAACCTTTCCAATCATTAAATTAATGTACACACATTGAACAGAATATAAATTAAATTTTTTTGATTCTGCTACATTTGTTCCCAAGGTTTTAACTAAAAAGAGGTGTAGCCTGAATGAGAAGGAGAACTAATTTCATTTTCTATCTTTTGCTTATATTTACAGGGGATATTCATTTGGTCAGATTCAGTGTAGAATAAACTGAAGGCAAAAGTTCTAAGAATGCTAATTCGAGCTCCAGTTCTGATGTGATTAAAAATAGTTTCCCTGGCTCTTCAAAGGCTTGCGTGTTAAAATAAATGTATGATAATCATTTGTTTTTTCTATTTATAAAAATGCTTACATTTATTGCTATAACTATTTTTGAGTGTTAAGCACATTTCTACCAATGCACAAAAATCACCACCATTATCCTATAGAATTCCTCTCATTCCAAAAAAATGAAACTTTACAGCTATTCAACAATAACTCCCCAATCCCTGCTGCTCACAGACCATACCAACTGTTTATTTTCTGTTTGGAAGTCTTGGACTACTATAAGTGAGTCATGTAAGTGAAATCATACAGGAGTTGTCTTTTTGTGATTTATTTCATATAGCATAATGTCCTCAGTGCTCATTCATATTGTAACAACTGTCAAAATTTCCCTCCTTTTGAGACTAAAAAATATTCCACGGAAGGCATATAGTTCTCTTGGTTTATTCAATTATCTATTTGTACCATGTGTGTTGCTTTCATGTTTTATTTATGATGAATAATAATATCAGCACATTTGGGGGAAACAAAACAAGACTTTGCATTTAATTCTTCTGGATATATATTCAGAAATAGAAACTCAGTACATCATTTTTGCATAAATACCAAATTTTCTGTATACATTCAACTGTTGAAAAACATATTAGCAGTTCCAAAATTGTTATGAGTTGAGCTACTACAAACATGTATATAGATATATCATTGTATAATGTATCAATATGATATCTTTAATACTTTTAGAGAGATATTTCAAAGGGGAATAGGTAGGTTGAGTAATTTATAATTTTAGTTTTTTGAGGCGTTTCCATACTGACTTCCCCTTTCTCCCGGCAGTGTTACCACAATTATTATTTAATTTCTTCATAATAGCTAATCTTTCTGGAGTCAAATGGAATCTGCTTTTTTATTGGTATTTCTCTAATGGACAGACATTTTGAACATTTTCATGTTTTTATTAACCATTTTTACTTCTGAGAAGTTTTTATTCCAGTTACCATATTTTGACTGAGCATATTATTTTGGGGGTTTCTAATTTTTTTGAGTTCTTTATGTATTCTAGATATGAGGCTTCTGTCTGAGGAACAGCTAGTAAATATTTTTTCCATTGTGTCATTGTCTCTTACCGCTGTTGGCTGTTTCTTTTACTTTGAAAAAACAAAGTAATATAATCTCAATTGCTGATTCATGATATTATTTCTTTTGCAATTCTGATCAGGAGGTCCTTGCCTATGTCTGTTTCTTCAAGGGTTAAACCTATTTTATTTTCCAATTAATTATTTCTGTTTTGATATTTATATATTTGACACATTTTGATTTTTGCTTAGTGTGTGATTAGATGTGAGTCTACAGTGAATCTTTTTCATGGGTACAGGCAGTTTTCCAGCACCATTTCCTAAAGAGGCTATAATCCTTCCAGCGTACTCTGTATTTTTGGTCCCTTGTCAAAGATCATTAATTTTGGGTCTTTTGTGGTTCCGTGTGAACTTCAGAATTTTTTTGGTAGTTCTGTGAGGAATAATACTGGTATTTTGATTGTGATTCTATTCAATCTACTTATCAGTTTTGGAAATTTGGTCATTTCGAGAATATTGTATGTTCTTTCTAAGAAAGAAGATATATTTCTACTTTTTGATAGCCTCTGATCTGTGTTCAGGGTACTACAGTTTTTATTGTATAAGTCATTCACATTTTTGTTAAGTTAGTGCCTAAGTATTAAATTCTTCTTGATGCTACTGTGAGTGGCATTGTTTTCCCAATTTTGTTTTCAGTAAATTATTTGTGGAGAAGAATGCTATTCATTTTTTGACAATGCTACATTTTGATGAATTTGGTCATTAGTTCTAGAAATCTTTTGGTGGAATTTGCTGGGTCTTTCATGTAGAGGATCATGTCATCTGCCAATAATGACAATTTGACTTCTTCCTTTTGTATACGTATACCTTTAATTTTTTCTCCTCCTTAGTCTCTCTGGCAAATACTCTGTACTCAAAAGTATCGAACAAAAGTAACTGGTTTTCCTACTTTGTTCCTGAACTTAGAAGGAATTTTTTTTTTTTGCTCTTCCCTACTTAATATGATGTTGATAGTAGGATTTTCATAAAGAACTTTTATCAGATTGAGATTATATACTGTTCTTCAGAGTGTCTGTTAGGTCAAATGGTCTATCATATTCTTCAAATCCTAACACCTAACACTTACTTTCTGTCTGATTGCTTTTTACAATATAGATAGTAGGGCACTAAATACTCCTATTATTATAGCAGAACTTTATGTCATTCCTTATTTCTGTCATTTATTTTCTCATTCATCATTTGCTTCATTTATTTCAATGAACTCTTATTAGATGTGGTAATTTTTATAATTGTTATATCTTGCTGGTTCATTAAAATATTACTAATGTTTAATACCAAAGATATACTTTGCCTCTTGTAAACTTTTTGATTTAAAGTCTATTTTGTCTGATATCAGTATAGCCACCCCTGACTGTTTGTGGTTACTATTTGAGTACAATATTGCTTTCCATCATTTCAACTTTTACCCTATTTTTATGCTTGGATCTGAAGTTTCTCATAAATAGTATATATAGTTAGATCAGCTTTTGAAACCCCTTCCATCAGGATCTGTTTATTAGAAAATTTAATCCATCTGAATATAAGATAATTGCTGAAAAGAAGAGAGTCACTACTGTTATTCTGCTAGTTTTTTTTTCTTTTTTGTCCCTCATTTCCTGTATTCCTGTCTTCTTTTGTACATGGGTGATGTTCTTTGTGGTGAAATATTTAAATTTTCTCTCATTTCCTTTTGTATATATTCTTTAGCTATTGTCATTGTGGTTACCATGGAGATTTTACTCAACACCTGAAAGTTGTAACACCCTTTTCTGAATTTATATGAGCTTAGCTTAAACAACATATAAAAACTCTTGGTCCTTTAACATTTCTGCCCCTCGCCCTTTCAGTAGATCATTGAATAAAACCTTTGTAATTGTGTCTAAAATCATTAACTAAGATTTTTAAAGGCATTGATCTCATAATTTATATACAAAATCAAATATGGAGCTATCAAAAAGCATAGCAACATTTATTTTTAGTTTGCTATTTTAAAAATATTTGTTTCTTAAATCATGTAGAAAACAGTGGTGTTACAAACCATTGTTACAATAACACTCTTTTATAATTGTGTATCTATTTATGTTACTGAAATCATTATTTTTTCTTACAGCTTTCCATTACTCTGTTACTTTAATTTAAAGCTTCAGGATTACTTTTAGCATTTCTTGTAGGGTAGGTTTGGGAGCAAAAATGTCTCCCAGCTCTAGTTTATTCAGGAATGTCTCAATACATTTCTCACTTTTAACAAGCTCTTCTCATGGGACATAGGATATTTACTTACAATCTTTTTTCTTTTTTAAATGATAAGAAATCTGCTGCTAATATTACTGAGAATCCTTGATAAGTCAAAAGATGTTCTTTTATTAATGTTTTTAAAAAAATCTCTTTCTGCTGTATTCCACAGTTTATCATGTAAACTATTAAGTTCATCCTTCTTGGAACATTTAGCTTCTTGGGTGGTTATATTCATGGTTTTCATTAAATGAGGGAAATTTCAATCAGTATTTCTTTGTATGTTCCATCCCTTTGTTTTTACCTTCTGGGACTTCAATAATGTGTACATTGGTCATGTGGTGGCATCTACAGGTCCCCTAGGCTCAGTTTACTTTTGTTTAAACTTTTCCTTTCTCTTCCTCTGACTTGCTAATTTCCATTGTCCTACCTCTAAGTTTTTCCACCTGCATGCCCAAATCTGTAAAATCACCTTAATAAAGTTTTTCATTTTAGTTAACATACTTTTCAGCTCCATAATTTCTATATTTTACATTTCTTTTTAAGTTTTGTTATCTCTTTGTTAACAGCTTCATTAATAGTTCTAATAATTTGTTCAGACAACATTTACATGCCGTTCTTCATGTTTTACTTTAGTTCTTTAAGCAACATTAAGACACTAGTTCAAGTTGTTGTCTAGTACACCCATACAGGTCTTCCTCAGGAAGATTTTTTTTTTTTGGTTCATTTGTCTCCTTTAAATGTCTCAAATATTTTTGTGTCTTTTTATGTCTTATAATTCTTAATTTACATTAAAAATGTCATAAAGCATTGGTTTCTAATAACGTGGTAACTCCAGAAACAAAATTCTCTCCTTTCACCTCCCTGAGTTTCTGGTCCTTTAGTTTTACTTCTATTTATTGTTTTAACTGTACCTGTACTGATGATCAGTTTTAGGTGTAAAATTAAGATCCTCTCAGGTGTCTTCTGAGTCTGTGATATCTCCTACATATGCAGTGTCTAATTTCCCCATATCTGCCATTGCTTTTGAATATCCTAATCTTCAATAACTTCCTCCAAAAATGAGGAGAACAAGAAAAATAATGGATAAAAAAGTTCCTGAACCTTTAAATGATCTGAAAATTTTTTCAGTTAGTAGGGGAGTAACAAGAAACAATGGAGGCATTGCAACAAGTGTGGTCACTGCCTTTATTTCTACAGGTCTCTGAAAAGAAGTAGTGATCAGGGATCAGAGCAAAGTTCTCATGTCTGTGGAACAGCAGATCCCTTTTGCTCACCCTGGTTCCAGAAAGCTACTGGCATGGTTACGGTTAACTATTACTGTACTCAGAGGTAAAACTGAATAAAGTTTACCTCAATATTTGTCTAAGCAATAAGTAGGCACATGCCTTCAATCAACTCCACAGGTCCAAAAAAGTTAAGTGAGAGAAACTTTGCCAATGGAATTGCATAAGTAGGGAGACAGATTTCAGGTACTTTCTGTGCTACCATCTTTCAACTTTCTTACCATAAATTCCTTCTTAATTATTGAATAAAATGATCTAGTGTATCATATTGTGCTGTGAAAATTTCACAAGTGGAGGAATACAAATTATTATATATAAGAATTTTACATCCATAAGCCATTATTTTTTTCTTTTTACTGAGGTATAATTTACATAGAGTGAATGAATGCAGTGATATTAAAAATGCAATTCAGCTAGTTCAAAGAAATATGCACAAAGTTTTACATTACTATCAACAGATATTATTTACCATTATTCAGAAAGATCTTTCATGCACCTATAGAGCCAGGCCCCTTCCTTCACACACAACAATCATGTTTTTTTTTTTTTTTTTTTTTTTTTTTTTCCAAACCACAGATCTGCTTTGACTGTTCTCAAAATACATGGAACAGAATGCACAGTTACACATGCTATTAAGTTGGAATTTTTCCCAAGTTAACCTCTGTAACAATTGTTTTATTGTTTTTTGGTACACATTCTGATCACATTCATCATTGGGAATTTGTACTTGAACATGATATAACTTGGTTCTTATTTTTTCCCTATTCCCTTTTCCACCCTTCCCTATTTACAAAAACTCTTGCTTCCATCTTTTTCCTTCTTTTCCCATATTTTATATCTCCCCTTCTTTGAAGTTTGGATTATATACATTTTCCAAAAGTTCATCTGCTGAAGGCCCAGTCTCTAGCCACTAATAGGAAATGGCAGAAACTTTAGGAGCTAAGATGTAATGTGAGAAAGTTAGGTTAGTGGACCGTACTTCTGAGTGGGATATCAGGATCCTAAAATCTTTTCTCTCTGTGCTTCTTGGCCACCATGAACCATGCAGAGTTCTACCACCATGGACTCCTACCACAATGGACTGTGATGCCACAGACCTAAAGAACCAAGGCCCAGAAACTATGAAATGTAAACCTAAAATTGTGAGCCTAAACTTTTCTCCCTTAAATGGTGTTTTTCTCCATCACTTTATCACAGAAATTTTAAGAAAATATGCCCACACAGGAGTTTTTTTTTTCCTTTTTATCACTGCATACTATTTTACTATATAAACATACCATAAGTAACTTAGTCCTTTCTCATTAAGCATTCAGAGGGTTGTTTCCAAGTTTTAGGTCTTATGACTAAAACAACAACGAATATCCTCATAGAAGGATTTTGTGGACATATGTTTACATTTCTTTTGAATAACTTCTGAGGAGCACCATGATTCTTTATAAAAATCTAATTTGAGTATAGATCCCAAGAGTGATTCCCTCAAGAATCATGACTATAGCTGAGTTCAACACAGAGAAATTCTACTATTGTGTTCTTAGAATATGTATCATATATTAATGGCGCTCTTGCCTGCCCAGAGGGGATTTATCCTACCCAAACCACCAGTCTACACTTTACACAGTTACAGGGTTATTTCCTCTGAGGTCACTACACATGGCTGAACATAATAGTGTAGAACATATAAGGGATGCTCAGCATATTCAGTGGATAACACACTCCAAATGTGAGCAAAAATGGAGTTGATTAAAATGTATCCTGAACTACAAGAGCAAAGCAAGAGGTGTCATAATCCTGGAATTGAAGTCATATTACAAAACTACAATGCCAAAATAGCATGGCATTGGCACAAAATCAGACATGAGGATCAATGGAAGATAATAGAGGATGCAGAAAAAGTCCGAAGTACATTCAACTATTTGATCTTTGACAAAGATCAAACACTGGGGGAAAGATTCATTAGTGAATGGTGTACATAAAGCTTTTTGTCCACATGCAAAAGTTTGAATTTAGACCCATCTATCTCTCTATGTATCAAATTAAAATAAAAAATACTCAAATAAATAAATGTCAAAACACAACTTTATGTGCTAGAAGATACAATTTTTGAAGTCATAGGCATAGGCAATGACTTTCTGCCCAGAAACCCAAAGCAAAGCAAAGAGAGCTGAAAATGAGCAAAGGGAATCATATCAAATTTAAAAATTCTGCACAGCAAAAGAAAAATCAGTGGAGTGAAAACCTACAGAATTGGAAAATGTCTTTGCCCTTATTCTTCAGATATTGCACTAATATGTAGACTATATAAAAAAAAACTAAAAAAAAGCACTCCCCAAATAAAAGACCTAATAAAAAATTGCCAAGGGAAATGAACAGACACTTCACAAAATAAGTAGAAAGGGTTAAAACATTAATGTTCAACATCACTGGCTATCAGAAAAATGGAAATAAAAAGCAACATGGATATTTTCTTTTACCCCAGAAAAAATGGTCATCATCAAGAAATCAAATAATAAATGCTGGTAAAGCTGTGAGGTCAAAGGACCCGTTCAATATTGCTAGTGAAACTTGTATAACTATCATGGAAACCAATATGGAATTTCTTCAAACACTAAACCTAGAAATTCCACTTGACCCAGCTATTTCCCTACTTGATAACTTCCCCAGAGAGGCAAAGCCATCCTATTACCATGATACATACATACTCATTTTTATAGCAGCACAATTCATGATAATTTAATATTAGAAGCACACTATACATCAGTTGACAGATGAATGGATAAAGCAATATGGCAGTATACACAAAAGTGTACTACTCTGCCATAAAGATAAAGTTGAGTCATTTGTAATAAATTGAGATCATAATGTTAAGTAAAATAAGGCAGACACAAAAACTTAAGTATCTCATGGTTTCTCCTATATGAGAAGCCCAAATTGTCAATAAAGGGCAAAATAAGTATAGATGATAAGAAGCAGAGAAGTACGTCTTGCACAAATCAAAAGGCAATCAAAAGATGTAGAAGGGGAATGGAGAAGAGGATGAAAGAGGGATCAAGAGGCAGAAGTATATGTACCAACTCCACATAATGTTAACACGATGTACTGCAAAAACATACTAATAAAAAATGATGCCAGGGATTTAGCTCAGTGGTTCTGCTGCCCGCCTCGAAAGCAAAAGGACCTGAGTTTAATCTCCAGTACCAGAAAAAAAAAAAAAAAAAAAAAAAGGAAAGCAGATTAATTTTCGTACTTTAAATTGCATTACTCCATTAAATTTCTGAACCATTAAGAATAAAAGAGAAGTTATGAGTATATGCACGTGCTGAAACACATACCTATACAAACACATTTCAACACTTTGCCTAAAGATATTTTAATGATTTTTTGTTGTCTTTTTTTTTTTTTTTTTTTTTTTTTTTTTTGGTACTGGGGATTGAATTTGGGTCCTTGCATTTTCAAGGCAGGGCACCGAACCGCTGAGCTAAATCCCTGGCTTAATCTGCTTTCTTATGAATGCTATTATCAAATTTTCAGTCTATAGAAAGCCAGAAATTTTATGACAAAAAACATCATCTCTCTTAATTTTGCTCATTAATAGTTTTAAACTTCAAGATAATTTTCCCCTTGATCATTTGGTTTAGAAATATTTCAAAGAACTTACGGTATGATATAACACCAATTCTACATTACTATGCAAACTATGCCACCTCTCTTAGCTTTGTTTTCCATGTTAGGGCTTTGGCTGTGTAACTCAGACTGACTGTATTGTTTTAGCTTCCTAAATCATCACTTTTGATGTTACACTCTGAATTAACTTTAAAATATCAAATATAAAAATTTAGTTATATACCCTGACTCTGTGAAATGAAGAGTTATCATTTCAGTCATCAACATATTCACAAGGGATAAGATTTCATCTTTAAAATTTCAGATTAGCTCCAGAGCTAGAGGTCTTGTGATGAGTGAGCAAGCAGAACAATGTGGACTATGAAGTACAAAAGTAGGTGTCCTCATTATGAAATCAGAGCAATCACTCCATTCCAGGCAACATTTATACAACCCAAGGAGTGTTTCCATAAGTATTCAAACTAAACTGAAGGAACAACCTGGGAGATGATGATAATGAACTCATGATATCACTGGTTAAATGCAGGAATGGAGAAAAAAGGACAGGGGTCTAATTACTTAGTGTAACAAAGGACTTTCCTGTAAGGAGATAACCCATGAATCAGCAACCCCATGGTTATGTGCAGAATATAAAACAGCATTCTTGCCCGTGAGGAATTACAAACTGATCTGTCAAGAGGAAACCAGAAATCTAAATTCCAAGCAGTTTTACGGTTTTAACAAATACCAACTTTTCTCACCACTGAGTAGGAAGCATTAAAGAGACAACAGAAAGGACTTGCATCTTTCCTTTTATTAGTAATAAAGAACTATACTCTTTATTCACCTGGCCCTCATGGCTAATGCATATTTACAGTTAATGTGACACTATTAGGAAACACATCTTTCCACTAATAAATGTTTAACAGTTCACTCTTCCAGTTTACTATAATAAAACAAAGAATATGCATTACTTTCACAGAGGATGGGATAATTACAACACAACGTACTCTAAATGTTCACATACGTACTTAAAAGTTATATGCCACTTACATTTATTTACTACGTATCCACAGTTTCAGAAACATACTCCTTGGAAACACAACAGATTACTAAGAATAGATAATTCATATTAGAGATTTCTAAAGTGTTTTATTTCTAAAGAGAGCTGAAATCAAGTATCATTTCTTTTGCTTTTTTATTGCACGACTGGGGATTAAACCTAGTGCCTTTACGATGAGCTACATCCCCAGTCCTTCTTATTTTTTATATTGATAGTGTCTACCTAAATTGCCTGTTAACCTGCTCTGTCAGCTTCCCAGATTATTGGGATTGTGAGAGTATCCGACCACATCCACCTTTCTTTTCCATTTTAGAGACTAAGTTTGGGCCAGTTGATACTCTCATTTGTGATTCAGTGTCTTATAGTACCTTGCCTGTTTTTTACTGGAACAGGGTTTACATCAGAAGCTTGACTCAAGACTATCAGGTAGATATGAAATTCAACTCTTAACGTTAGGCCCATTACTTGTACTCATTTAAATTTCTTTCAAGATAATCTGATTCAGAAGTTTCAGCAGCAAATTTATTCCCTGGAATCCAAGCGCACAGGGGCAGTGTAAATCTGGGCTCTAATTCTCTCCCTGCCTCCTGAAGAGAATTTGCCTTGTCAGTACTGGTTAAAAGGAGTATTTCAGAAGTAGGTCCAACTGGATCATAATGTCCTTCAATTTTCAGAAATTCTGTAGACTTGTTAAACACGGCCATTTTTCAAATTTAAGTTATGTAACCTGTATTCAAAATTGTTATATGAAGAACAAAGGGAAAGTATCTTTTAAAATCAACATATGTTTTTCATTTCTCAGGGCAACCATAAAATTTTTTCTGCAAAGTTACCACAAATTCTGGAGGTTAGAAGTCTGAGGTTAAGTATTGCTTATGCTCTTTTTAAAACCTCAGGAGAAGAAACATTTTTGCTTTTTATAATTCCTGGTGATTGCTGATAAACCTAGCATTCCTTGGTTTGGGCAGCTGGAATCCAGTCTCTGCTTTTATTTCACGTAGTATTCTCTATGCTTCTTCTGTGTCATGGATTCTTTTTATACTCCAGCCATAGAGTTTCTACGTCACCCTAACCTGATATGACCTATATTTAAATGGACTCCATCTGAAAAGATACAAATTCCAGATGAAGAAGCCACACACAGGCATCAAGGTTATAGAGCTTCATATCATTTATAGGCAGATACAATTAATCTATGAAACTCAAAAACTGATTTACCATGTTTTCCTCTTATCTTAAGTGGTTTCAGTTTATTTACACTCCCTGCATGGATGTCACATGACCGGTATACAATAGTCAGCAATTCTCTACAACTTTTACTCTCTGATATCATACAAGTATCTTGAAAATAGTTAATGTAGAATTATTTCCAAGAGGCCTGCCCCATAGCATTGGTGAGTGTGTGCAGACTCCAGGGAGCAGTGGCATGGTTCAGACCAGCATGGCTGCAAGAAGATCCCAGCCAGGGATCTGCCCCAAACTCAGAGGCTTGGGCAAACCTGCACAGCCAAAGGGCCAGCCAGGGAAGAGCTACACAGTTGCACAAGCTAAAGCCAGAGACTCACTCCTATATACTCTGGTTGAGACTCTAGCCATAATCTTGCTCAGACAACAGGAAGTTGGGAACACAGCCTCCAGCTAAAGACCCTCGCAGACAACTGGTACATTCAGACCCCCAGCAACACGCATACCTACATACCATCCCAAGTATGTACGAGCCCTAGGCAGAAGCCCACCCAGATAAAGAGTTCAGTGATCCAGAAGGCCAATGACCTGAACCCAAGAATTGGTATACTGGTGAGCAGCAGAGAAAACGCTTTTGGTGGTGGCTTATTGAGAATTGAAGACCACTTGGTGAGCAAAAATTTGCTTCAACAAAGGTATAGCAGACTGCATCTGGTAAAATGAGGAGACATGGAAAAATGTCCCAAAACCAGACTTCCAGATCACCTAAGGCAACCACCTGTACTCCTTGAACTGGCAACAAAAAACGATCTAAAATAAATGAAATTAGGAATAATTTTAAGATTAAAGTAGAGATAATGCCCATAACACAAGAAGCAATTAATAAATCTAGAGCAGACACTGATTAAAAAAAATTGAGGAGCTGAGAAACATGATGGATTCCTAACATAGGAAAGAAATGGAATCCATAAAACAGATGCAAACAAATTTCCAGATTAAAAACTCCGCTGAAAGTTAACACAGTAGACTGAGCCAATAGAAAGACAGAATTTCAGATAAAGAAGGCAGGAATGCAATTAGGGAACAGAAAATGAAAAATTTCTTAAAAAGAGCAAAGGACTATGAGAAATCAACCCAACAGCTTCTAGATGATGCAAATAAGAATACTATAAGATTGATCAGAGTCAATGAAGAAACAGGAGAATGCAGGTGACATAAAAAAAGTCTGTTCACAGAAGCAATGGCAGAAAACATGCCAAAGGAAAAATCAAATTGACATGTACATAAGTGAGGAATATATGACTCCAACTAGACATGATCAAAAAAAAAAATCCTACACATAGGCATAGGCACATAATAGTTAATACTGCAAAAACCCAAAAGAAGCACAAAGTTCTATAAACAGTTAAAGAAAAGAAACAAATTACATAAAAAAGACAGCCTATCAGAAATGCAGCAGAATTCTCAACACAAACCATCAAGGCACGAAGAGCTTGGGGTGATATATTCAAGCCCTAAGGGAAACCAGCCTCCAACACTGATTTATCCCACAAAACTATATTTCAAAATTGATGGAGAAATAAGATACTTTCATAACAAAGAACACCTTAGGAACTGCATGAATACCAAACCAGCACCCCCAAAAGTTTTAAACAATATCTTAGGAAAAGACAATGAGGATTACAACCCCAGGAAACTGAGCAAAATGAATCCATCCAGCATGACAAGAAATTAAAAGGGAAGGGGGAGAATCCAACAACAACAACAACAAAGTCACGACAAGGATAAGTTGATACATATCAAGAAGCAAGATCCAACAATATGCTGCAGAAGCCTGGCGTGGTGGCACATGCCTACAATCCCAGCACTTGGGAGGCTGAGGCAGGAGGATCATTATGAGTTCATGACCAGCCTGGGCTACATAATGAGTTCCAGGTCAGTCTCAACTACATAGTGAGACCCTGTCTCAAAAAACAAAATGAAACAAAACAAACAAAATATATATATACACTGCACACAAGAAACACACTTAATTAAAAAAGAAACTCATAGACTGAAATTTAAAGAGTGGAAAACAATGCTCCATGCAACAGAAACCCCCCAAAAGTGAAAGGAGCTATCCTCTTTGCAGATCAAGTGGATTTCAAACCAACACTGATTAAGAAAGACAAAGGACACTACATCCATGTAAAGGGAACAATCCAAGAGGAAGAGATGACAATCATAAATATATATGCACAAAACACTAGTTTGCCCAACTATATAAAACAAATGCTAAGGGACATGAAAAATCAAATAAACACTAACACAATTGTAGTGGGGGACTTCAATACACCACTGTCATAAATAGATAGATCAACTAGACAGAAAAATCAACAACAAAATACTAGAACTTAATCAAACTCTTGAACAAATGAACTTAACAGATGTTTACAGAGTATTCCACACCACAAAATCAGAATAAACTTTCTTTCAGCTGCACATGGGTCATTGTTCAAAATAGACCACATACTTGCTCACAGAACACATCTAAGTAAGTGCAAAGGAATTGAAGTGATTGCCTATAATTCATCAGACCACAGTGCAATGAAATTGGAGATCAATAGCAAAAGACACTGCAACAATTTCACAAACACACGAACACTGACACATTTTTGAATAACCAGTGGGTCACAAATGATATTAAAGAAGAAATCAGACAGTTCCTACAATTAAATGACAATGACAATACAACATATCAGAATCTATGGGTCCCAGTGAAAGCAGTCTTCTGAGGGAAATTCATAGCACTGAATACGCATATTAGGAAAACAGAGTGAGCTCAATTAGACAACCTGATGTGGAACCTCAAACTTCTACAAAAAGAAGAGCAGGACAACTCTAAAGCTCATACAGGGCAGGAAATTATAAAGATCAGAGCATAAAGCAATGCAATGGAGACTAAAAGAACTATACAAAAAAAAAATCAAGGAAGCTAAGAGTTGGGTGTTCAGAAGAATAAAAAAGTTGAAAAACTCCCAGCCAACCTTATTTAAAAAAAAGAAAGAAAGAAAAGGAAAGTCCCAAATCCATGCAATTAGGAATGAAAAGGGTGAAATTACCACATAACCAGCAGAAATGCAGAGGATCATCAATACCAACTTCGAGAATCTATATGCCAGTAAGATGGAAAATACAGAAGAAATGCAAAGATTCCTATATTTTTATCAGTTACCAAAGTTGAAAGAAGATGATCTAAAAATTCTAAACATTCCAACTACAATCAATGTAATTGAAAACCTACCAACTAACAAAAATCTGGGTCCTGTGGCTCTACTGCTGAATTTTACAAGACATTTATAAAGGAGCTACGGCCACTACTGTTTAAATGCTTCAATGAAATTGAAAGGGAAGCATTACTCACAAACTCAATTCTTGGAAGCAAGCATAACCTTGATTCCCAAAGCAGAGAACGACCCAACTGAAACAGAGAACTATAGGCTGACCTCACTAATAAACAGAGCTGCAAAAATCCTTAGTAAGATACTGGCAAATAGAATGCATATCATCAAGATCATACACCCTGACGAAGTGGAATTCACCTCAGGGATGCAGGAATGATTCAACATATGCAAACCAATAAATGTAATACTACATGTTAATAGAACCAAGGACAAAAACCATAGGATCATCTCAATAAATGAAGAAAAAGCATTACAAAAAATCTAACACACATTCATGATAAAAATCCCTACATAAAATTGGAATAGGCAGTCTCTACCTCAATCTGGTAAAAGCCATATATGAAATACCAACAGCCAATATCATTCTAAATGGTCAAAAACTGAAATCCTTCACACTAAAATCAGGAAAAAGACAAGGATGTCCACTATCACCACTCCTGTTCAATATAGCTTTGGAATCACTAGCCACAGCAATTAGACAAGAAAAAGAAATAAAAGTAATAAAGATAGGAAAGGAAGAAGTCAAATTGTCATTATTTGCATATGACTTGATACTCTATATAGAGGACAGCAGAATTCCACCAAAAGTCTTCTAGACTTAATACACAAATTCAGTAAAATAGCTGGATAGAAGGTCAACACACAAAAATTGATAGCTTTCCTGTACATGAAAAACAAACTGAGAGAGAAATGGGGCAATCAATTCTTTCACAATAGCATCCCAAAATTTGAAAGACCTACAATTCAGCCTAACAATTAAAAAAAAAAAAATCAAAGACCTCTACTCTGAAAACTACAGCATTCTGAAAGAGACTGAAGGGGATATAAGAAAATGGAAAGGCATCCCTTATTCCTTGTTAGGAAGAATAAAAATAGTGAAAATGGCCATACTTCCAAAACTGCTATATAACTTCAATGCAATCCCATTTGAAATCCCACAAACGTTCTTCACAGTCCTTGAGAAAACAATCCAAAAACTCATGTGGAACAAGGACAGCTAAAGAAATTCTAGGCGATAAAGAAAAGGTAGGGGGTATCACAATCCCAAATTTGAAATTATACTACAAAGCTATTGTTATACAAACAGCATGGTAATGGCAAAGAAACAGTCTGAGGACCAGTCCAATAGATTAGAAGATGCAAAAACAATTTCCAACACACTCAGCCACCTCACCCTTTAACAAAGGAGTCAAATACCCTCACTGGAGGGAAGATACCCTCTTTAATAAACGGTGCTGGAAAAATTGGGTTTCAACTTGCCTAAGATTAAAACTAGACCTAAATCTCTCACCACGCACTTAACTAAAATCAAAATGGATTAAAATCTAAATATTAAAACAGAAACACTAAATCGGCTAGAAGAGAGGTTAGGCAGAATTCCTGAAGACATTGGCATAAGAAAAGATTTTATGAACAGAAACTCAATTGCACATGAATTAGCAGAAACAATCAACAAGTGGTATCTCTTCTTATTGAAAAGATTCTGCACAGCAAGAGAAACCACCAACAGTGTGAAGACACAACCCACAACACGGTAAAAAATTTTTATTAGTTGCTCCTCAGAAAAAGGTCTACTATCTAGAATATATAAAGAAGTTAAAAAAAAATCAGACCTCTCAAAGTTAAAGCCTAATGCAAAACTGGACATCTGAAATGAACAGACATTTTACAGACAAAGAAGTAGAAAGAGCAAATAAACATATGAAAAAATGTTCAACATCACTGGTTATTCAAGAGATGCAGATGAAAACAATGCTGAGGTTCAAACTCACCCCAGAAATAATAGCTGCTATCATGAAACCAACCAATAACAAATGCTGGTGGGGCTGTGGGGAAAGAGGAACCTGATGGGGGATGGGAGGAGAAATGGCTGAAGCACTGACCCCAAGTCCCGGAATGCTGGTTCTCACCATGACACAAGGGTCCCAAAGATGACATGCTGGAGCAAAGTCCTTCCCTCATAGACAACCCCCTAATTTCTTCTTTGTTTCTGTTTCCAGCTCACACTACCTTTTAGTCATAAACAAATGTTGTTTTATCTAGATGTTCTGTCTTTAGTTTGAACAAGGTGTATCGGCTCCTGCCTCCTTGTGACTGCTGTTAATCATCAAACCGCTAAGATCATGCTTCTGTGTGCGGCCTTAAAACTAACTGTAAAGACCCTGGGTAAGAAATAAATTTTACTATTAACCATCAGCTTTTGGTCATTCTTTGTGTCTGCAGTCGTCTCCCTGAGACCCCTCCTCAAGAAGGAGGCCCCACCAGGAACCCTGATCCACTGCTGTTGGGAGGGCAGATCAGTGCAACCACTATGGAAAGCAGTACAGAGATACCTCAAAGAGCTAGGACTGGAAGTACCATTTAACCCAGCTATGCCCCTGCTAGGTTATCTTCCCCAAAGAATTAAAAGAATCATACCACAGCATGCACCCATGTTCACAGCAGCACAATTTGCACTAGCTAAATTTTGGAAGGAGCCCAATTGTTCATCAACAGGAGACCAGATAAAGAAAATGTGTTTTTTTAATAAAATCAAGAACTAATCAGCCATAAAAAAGAAGAAATTAGAGACATTTATAGCTATATGGATGCACAACGAAGCGATACTCAAGCTAAATAAATAGAACACACGTATAAATAATGAATAGTCTCTAGTTGTGAGAAACAAAGTGTAACGAAGGACTCAAAGGTATAATAGATAATGTGAAATAGGAAGAAAAAGGACAAAGCAGAAGGGGAAATGGGAGTGACAGAGGAAAGGAGAGAATGGAATTACTACGAGAAAATAAAAAAAAAGGAAACAAAGTCTTTGTAGATAGGGAGGAAGGGATTGAAGGGAGGGCAAGAGGATGAGGAAAATAAGAATGTCATTATATTGAATATCTTAAATGCACCAAAAATTAATTTAAAAAAGGAAATATTTCCACTATGGAAATCAGCAAACATCACAAATCAAGGCTACATTCATCATTTCATTGACTATATACATTACTCTGAATAGACCAGAGAGTAAATAATTTGGGCTGTGTGTACCACTGACTTCCTAGCAAACATAAAAAAAAGTAGACATACACAAAACGTGAAAGCTTATAATATTCCCATTAAAATTTACCTACAAAATCAGGTGCTAAGCCAGATTTCCCATATGGGCCTTAGTTATCTGACTCTTAGTCTAAGCTAGAAAGGGAGAAAAATTATGTATCATTATTTATAGTACAGAGAAAATTAAAGAAGCATTATTTTGGTATGTAAAAAGCTTGGTTGATTCACCAAAGAAGTTCATTGCTCACATCCATGAGGAATTTGCGAAGTTACAACCTTTTTATTCCATAAAGTAAAATAAAATCCAATATTCATTTCAAAGCTACTAGAATGCATCATTTGTGGCCAATATAGTGGTTACAGATATGACAGTTTGGCAATTATCAAGAAAATGATCCTTCAAGAATTAACTAGCCACGTAGCATCTACAATAAAGTATATTGCATGTTTTTATCATTTGGAACTGGTGTTCTACATGTTATAACATTCATACACAGGTAATTTTTTTCTGAGGAATTGGATAAAATTGTGTCATAATATTTTTTCCAACAGCACCTAAAGTTTATAAGTATTTCTTCATATACTAGCACATGTACTGGAAATTTCACTGTGTGGGTGCTGATAAAATGGTTGACATAAATCAGATATAAAAACCAAGTGAAATCTTAAAAACTTTCACTATTTCCTAAGATTGGCCAGCACTATCCTTCTCACTGATGTTACATCAACATTAATATGTAGAATCAGAAAATGAACTCCCCAAAAGCTACACAAATAAGGCTGCATCGCTTTGATGATTAAACTTCAGAGTAAGATTATTCAAGATATACTTCTGAAAATTTAGCTAAAACATACCACAAATCCTACAGAGGGACTTAAATTTGCAAGGACTTGAATTTCTAACACCTTCCACAGGATGGGCTTGCACCTCTCTTATCATTGCAGCCAGGCAAGCTCAGAGCTGGGTTTTATTTCTTACCTGCTTTACAGTTGGTATTGGTTCATTTGTATGTGTAGTCTAAACTTCACTTCTTCATATGCAAAACTAAAATATCAGAACAATCCCTAAAGTATCAGTGTACCTCTGCACTACAAATACTGCAGGGAAAGAAGAAATACCCCACTTGTTATACTGGTTCAGTAAATGATCCTATCACCACAAATTCTTTTACTAAAATAATGATATACTTTTTCCAGAAGGCTTCAATCTTAGCATCCAGTAAGTCTGTAACAAATCTCATAGTCATATTTTTTAAAATAATATCTATAAAATAAAACATAAGTAATTTGATTCCTCTTCTTTTTTTCCTGAAGTCATTGCAATGTTCAAGCTACAGGACTGTTCCTTGTGGTATCATTCCATAAAATACTCGTGACAGAAACTGTTAGGGCGTCAAATAATTGCATGCACACATGCAGGCATCTATGCTGGCTAATGTCAGGAGATAGAAATGCATGTTGAATTCTATCTAATGGAGATCACTGCATGTGAAATAAAGCCATCAGCAAAGAAGTGGTTATGGCATGATCATTTTTACATTCAGTGACATGTTGCTGTAGTACTGTCAACAAACATAAACTTTAATCTCCACAAAGAGAGTTTCTGTAAACTGTATGTCACACTAATGCTTTTATTTTGCATGGTTCTTTTCCCCAGAGAAATTCCTTTTACCTGTATTTCTTTACCACAATTGTAATTCATTTCTGACTGGCATGGTGACAAATCTATTTAATCTCTCTGTATCACTGTACGGCCATTGATTATTTCAACATATTTTAGCTCCATCTTTTTTGTTTTTAAAATAATGTTCTCATTGTCTGCACCACTGACTACACACACACACACACACACACACACACACACACACACATTTTATATATATATATATATCCTATTCAGAAGTAAGTACTACATGTCCCATTTATTAGGCTTGCTAAATCTGATTTAAATTTGGTAGTTTGACTTTGGGCAGCTGATTGAAACACTTTTTCTCATCACCAAAAATATACTTTAGAATTTAAATTTTATCAGCATAAGCACAGTGGTTTTGAAGACCAAGAAGACCAGCCTATGCATACTAACTGAGCAAAATGTTGAGATACCAGCAGAGTTTTAAATTACATATTATGTCAGATTATACCATTCCCAAAATGGGAAACTTGACTAGATTGTTGGATAAGAGAATATATATGCTATTCTTTTCCTTTCAATCCTTTATTATTTTTCATTTTGAAGACTTTCCACACCATGTTCCTTAAGGCCACGTTCAAGATTGGTATTCATCTTGAATTCTGATTAATTTATGAGCATCATTCTTTCTGCCACTTGACTCCCTGCAGGCATGCGTAGTCTAACCCAGCAGTGGCTGCCTTCTCTTACTGGCATCACACTGAGAAGTGAGACCACGATATGTACAAAATTATACTCTACTTGGTACATGCATATATTTCTTACCACCTTCTAGCACAAGGACACTGTTGATCTAAGCTCTTTCATAGTTTTAGGCACACAGCTCACATTTCTTGAATGAAAACACTGGCAAAATCTAAAGAAAAATACTGGCTTACACTCATTTCTTAAGTTTCATCATAGGAATTTAAAGAATATTCTGAGAAAGTCAACGTGGTTTCTGCCTTCTACCTTCTCTCTCTGTCTAACATTTTCTTCTGCAAGAGCTTTATTCTTTGCTGAAGTATCACTCTGATCATGAAATTTAAGATACTGCATATATAAGTGATTCTTTTAGAGTGGGGAAAAAGGGATTTGTATTTATTGTGTCACTTTCCTAATGCTTTAAGATATATCTTAAAGTGCTTACCAAAAATTAAAATAAAAATTAAGTTAGTCTGGTTTTAAGCAAAGTTTGATAAAAAAAACCCACAATATTAATTTTACAGTAAGCCTCACAATTTTTTTTAAATTGCCTACACTTAATACTTTTTCTTCTGGTGTTTTTAAAATGATCACAATTGTCAATACTGTGAATTTGACATCAGCCCATAAGAAAAGTAACATACTGTCTCTACCCTTTATAGTTCTGGAGACCTGGAAAGATGATCATGGTTTCATGAGTCCAAAAATCAAATTGTTTATCGATCCCAACTATTCTTAGATGTGTTTGATTGCCATGGCTTTACAATTTGGTTGTAGACATGCTACCTTTCTTCTATGCAATTTTAATCTTAGTTCTGAACTAGAAAGCATCACAAGAGAAAACAATAAAATGGATAAATGTGCATCTGGCAATTTGTGGCTAAAGAAAGCAGTATCATATTATAAAACTTCTCATAGGATTATTTCTAAAAAACATGATAGTGTCATCTATGTCTTATTTTATTGTATGATACAAAAGGAAAACACACATTCTAAATTTAGTAACCACAAATTTAGTCCTTCATGACAACCTTTAAAAACTGAGAATAAAGATGGAGCATATGTCAAAATAATTTCTAGTAATCTAACTAAATTCAATCATTTTAAACTGATAGCTCAGTAATTTTAATAGATGCTAATTTATCAGCATATCTTTTCATTATTGTTCTGTCTTATCTTTCAATGTTGATTTTCCTTGAGTAACTGACAGCTACTAAGATGTCAGAGTAGGTACTTGCAAAACAGGTATCTACAGAATTGGTACCTTGTCCTACTTTGGCCTGAATTCAGTAATGTTGCACATTATTTAACAATCGAAGGAAAAGGTAATCCTGCTATACACATGGTACAGTACCATCAGTGAGCATCATATTTGCTATCCCTTAATGTCCTTATCTCTTCCGTAACTAATGGAGTATGTTTCTCGTAAATTGAGTGGAGAGGGCATTCCTGTAGAGTGTGCCATTTCCAGACAATGTTCTCTTAATTTTTTAATGCAACTATTATTGTGATTTATAATTGCATTGAAAGTTCTCCATAATCTTTTTCAGGATATGTTCACTGTTATTGGTGAAATCTGTAACTCCTTCAAAGGCATTTTTCATAAAACTATTTAAAACTACAACTTTTTTTAACAAGTGTGAAATGCTCAATTTACTTTTATGGATAAGATTTATGCCTGCAAATTTTAAATATTCTCCTCTACCTAAGTAACTTTCCCTTGGGGGAATGTTAATTTTCAGAACAGTTTTTCATCATTTGCCTTAGGAATAAACACAATAGACCCATTTTTAATATGTCATAATTATTGAGTGTTTTCTAATGTCAAAATACACAATGTCTTTGATGTAAAGACATTATGAATGGCTCAAGTTATTCGTTCTATAGCTACAATAGAATTAAAGCTTTCTGTTCATTAACAAATTCTAATTGGGAAGAGCATATCAAAAAATGTTTCCTTTAATACTATACCAGGTTGACTAAACAAAAATTGTTTAGTACCTCTCTGGATTACAACAGGAATATTAATTGGAAAAAATACGCTCAAACTACATGGGAGCTCTTTTCATTACAAAATCTCTTCAAATGAGAAACTGAGCAGAAAGTGCCTCTGCTGGACTATTACCAACATGGCAGAAACTCGCAGTGAATATATTTCAGTCTGTGTCGTCTGTCCTGAGGAGAGCTGATTAGCAAGGTTCTGGCATATGAATTATATATATGCCTCCTGATAGTGTATTAGAACAGTAATTGTAAGATAAAATTTTAAAAAATTCTTCCTCTTCTCTCCAAATTCTTCAAAATCAGATTTGAAATACAGTGCACTTTTGGACAACTATATCCTATAGATCCCAAAAGTTTAAGAGAAAAGAAAAATCTAGTTAAGAAGAAATACATTTTAGTACAGTTAAATATTGGTTCAGAATTAACCATTTTCCTTTCTTTTTAGTAAGTTCTAAAGGTAGAACTTAAAAAACTAATTTCTTAGAATATTCACTCATTAATATTTTTTCATTATAGTTAACAATGGGGGGAGATCTACCAGATATCTCATAAAATAAAAACAAACAAAAAAGTAGTGGGAACAAACCAGATAGATGCATTGGCCATAGAATTATTAGAAATTGTTTTTTTTTTCATCAAGTGCCTGAAGGTTATCCATTTTTGCAGTAGTAATATAAAAAGTAGGATAGTAAATCCAAGTAAATTAATCAAACTGTGACATTATTTGACAAGCTGTGAGACCCGCGATTTACATACATTGCAGTATAAGATAGTATAAACAGGCCAAAACAATTAAGGGATAAAGGAATTTCTGGCTAAAGACATGACCAGACATTGTAATATTTAGAAATAATTTCTAATTTTATCATTAATAAGTCAGCAATGCATTCATACCAGCTAAGCATAAAACAACAGCACACCACCTGTCCAAGTGCCAACAAAACACCATGTAGGCACAGAAAAAGAAAAACCCTATAGGAGATAGAGTTATCTTAGAATGAAACAATAGGAAAAACATCAGTATGTATCATCAAGTTGTATTAATCTTTTTAAAAGAAAATGAGTATTAAACATGGAATAAAGGGGCAGGAAGAAAGAAAAGAGATTAACATGAGCTCTAATGAACATTTCTAATTGCCAAGGTTGTATTAATTTTAACCAATTTTCTAGAAGATTTGTAGGTTTATAATTTAATCCCCATCTTCACATCTTAATTTGTTAGGGCACATAAAAACGTTACCTATTATATATAATTTTTGGATATTTTATACTCGTGATTAATTGAAAACTTGAGTAAAACTCTCAGAATGTTGAGATTCTAGCAAACTATTCTTTAAAAGGTATCACACATTCAAATTTGAATTTTCAGCTTTATCACATTCATTTCAACCATAAAATTTAAAACAATTTTCTCCTCTCTACATCCTATAGCTCCTGAGTTAAGATTTTAGACATTCTCAGATTTTACTCCAGGGTAATTATTGGTGATGTCCATACCTTATCTTGGCACTCTATGCTACATAATTTAAAACGTACTAATTTACAATCTGCCTGGATTGTCTTTGTGGTGTAAGGAGGCTCAGGTGGACCATATTTCATTATTTTAGCTCCTAGAAGAACACTGTGGAGATTGAAATGGGTTTAAGGTGGCAAGGCTCACATCATGCTAGGTTTCAAAATGACAGAGTCCAGGTGACTTTGGCTAAATCAGACAAGTGATCTGGCCAAAATCTGCTGATATAAAATTCCTTGGCTACACATGGCTGTCGTCATGTACAGAGCTTGCCTCTACTCCTGGAGAAGCTGGCAAGTTTTAAGAGACAAGGGATTAAGAAATTCAGTCATTCCTTCAAAGACAGAATAAGAAATGCATAAGAAATTTTATTTTCAAAATGTTGCATGCTAAAGTATGTAAGTCTCCCATTTGCATCTTAACACTTTTTTAGCCCCTTTATCTCCCTCAGATGTCCTGTGATTTTCCTCTCAACAAAGAGCATGGGCAGAAAAGACTGACTTGTGGCTTCCCCCATTTGCTCGTGCACTGTTGGGCCGACTTTACACAACGAAATTCAGCAGATATTCACACCCTTCTTCAATCTCATGCCAAGCGATGGCAGCCACTCACCTATATCTTGCACACCGACAAGCAGGCTGGAGGGAAGTACTATGCACCTTTCTTTTACAAGGAAAGGAGAAAAATGTGTATCTAATTAATTTCTTCCGGTGGTCATTTCAGAATTGGCTCAAGAAGATTGAGGAACACAGGCAAGTGCACAACACAGTAACAGAAGATGATCCTCTGAGATGTCCAGGGGTATGGCAAGAGGACAGAAGACTTATTCGATATAGGCAAAGCACCCAAAATGTGGGTTTATATGTTTCTTTAGCAGAGGCAAAAAGCAGGTAAAAAAACAAGAAGGGGGGGAAAAAAAGAAATTTCAGTGAGACAGAAGAATATAGCGAGAATACGAAACCTCTATGGTTGGGCTATCAAGTGAGATAAGGAAAATTTTTGAAGTAAAATTACAAATAAATGCTTAAATATAAATTTCTCATGCCTTATCAGCACTTCTGTGGAAAGGCCTATGCTTGTATGACTGGGAGGAATGTCTGTTTCAACATGCAAAGAACAGACACTTCATTAAGATACCTCAAGAAAACCTAGAGCCCACTGGGGATTTGCAGAAATCTCATTGAAATCTCTGGCATTTCAGAGAAGGTGGAATTGCATTTTGAATCATACCAGTGTTTTCTGGAGTTCAAGGGGCAGGTTTTATCTGAAAGAGAGCAGGGGCTGGGGATTTAGCTCAGCATTTCGGCTGCCTACCGCATAAGCGCAAGGACCCAAGTTTGATCCGGGGTACAAAAATCATAAATAAAAAACTAAAAAGAAAACAAAGAGAGCAAACTGGCATCCATACATTGTGCACAATTTTTTACCCCAGAGTCTCAGGTAGGGTAAGTAACTGGAGTCAGGCAAGCAGAAGACTTTAAAGAGGTGAGGACTGTGGCAACTTGGAAACTCCTGCCATTCTTAAATACATTTGGTACACCTTGTCTTTGCAGTGTCTTGGCTAACAAAAACATGTACTCAATTTTACTAGAATTACTCACTTTTTGCAATACAAGCTCCAAATCTAAGTGCTCAGGTAAAATATCTTCAATATTTACACTTTCAGCTTATCACACCAGAAAAGCTATATGGTATTTACACACGTTTAATACTAATTTCACTTAAGAAGTGCATGTCCTTAATAAGCATCCACCTAGCTATAAATGTCTCTAGTTTCTTTTTGTTTTTTTTTTTTTGTTTTTTTTTTTTTTTTTTTTTTTTTTTTTTTTTTTGTTTTTTTTTTTTACTAGAACTCCACTATATAAAGCCAAACAAAACAAACAAAAACATTTTCTTTTTCCAGTCTCCATTTGATGGGCAATTGGGCTGTTTCAAGTTTTAGCTATTACAAACTGTGTCACTACAAACATGGGTGAGCAGGTATCACTGTGGTATGATACTTTTCATTCTTTTGGGAAGATCCCCAGCAGGGGAATAGATGGGTCAAATGGGACTTCTAGTCCTAGTTGTTTAAGGTATCTCCATATTGATTTCCACAGTGGTGGCACTCCTACCCACCATAAAAAAAAAAAGTGGTTCTTTGAAACAGATTAATATAGGAATACCATAATGCTACCATATGTATTAGTTGAAAGGTTACTTTTATTAAATCAAAACAGTATATAGTTATTTGTTCAACTTATCAATGACACGATATTTAGTTTCCCCCTTACTCAGGTGTGGCTCCCATTTGACATTCCACGATGGTACTAGTGATATTATATTTATGTTTTAGGAAGTATAAGGGAATCTTGACAATGTCAGAAATAAGCCAACATTCTCTAGGTTGTGGAGCAGAATGGTGAATGCGCAAAGGCCTGAGACATGAAGCTGTTATTTCCTGGGGTGGTTCCTGTGAGCTACCTTCTAGTAGTCTAAATACATAGCAGTGTGATCTCCTCAAACACAGGATCCCAACTTGTAAAAAAGCCTTGTAAATACACGGCACTTTTCTGATTGCTCATCTGCCTACCTAAAGTTCTTCTTTTGGAAGAATAATTCAACAGAAATTGGAGAAGGTATAGCGCAAATGCATTTGTATGATTTAAACCGGTGGTGGAGAATCTCTGGCACACATGCCACAGTGGGCTGCTTGTATCATTAAAAACTCTGAAAGTTTTGCCATCAGTGTATAAGACAGCGACTACAATAATGAAACTTTCCTACCATTCTTGCATCCACTAAAATGCTTATAATGAAAACAATCCACTAGATAAATCACTGTTAATTTTACTGAATTTATCTGTTGGTATCATGTAACAGTGATGAAGTTCAAACATTTAAGTAAGTATGTAAAGGAACTTCCTAAAATATTTTTGAAAAGCTGATTTTTAATTAAGACATAGCTCAAAAATGAGTAGAAAAAGTGCTATAACAGATACCCATGTACCCAACCAGCTAGATTTAGAAAATATCAACATATTACCATAGTGTTTCTCTTCTTTAATCAATTTTTTAGGTAACAACTCAAAATGCAAAATGTCATGTAGAATTTAGTTGTATGAAGATGATGGAAAATGAAAATCTTATTTTTTATGCAAACTTCATTGCCCCAAACTTCCAGTGTTCCACTAAGTGTTGACCTGGTAAGGTTCAGTAACACACTGATAATTAAAGGTAATACCAGTTTTATGTTCAGGATAATTCCAACTGTACACCACCGATCAAACGTTTCTACTTCCTCCTTTAAATTCATCTGTTGACTTACTACCCAAAGTGATGGATTAGAGGTGGTGCTCTGTGGAAATAATTTATTGAGGAAAGCAGAGTCCTACTGAATGAATGCACTGCCATACAGGCCTCCCTGCACACCTCAGCACGTGGGAAGACACAGGAAAGCTGCCATCTACATAGAAGAGAGCCCTCACCAGATGTGGGATCTGCTAACAATTTCACTTGGGCTTTCCAGCTTCCAAAGCAGCAAGAAATGTATTGCTCTGGTGTATAAGGCACCTAGTTCCTAGTAATTTGCTATTTCCACTTACAGGCTTCCATATTGCACAAGCTGAAATTGGATAAAACAAGAAAAATGCGTATTTGATACAATTGTACTCTTTCCTATTCCTTCCTCCCTTTATTGCTTATTCTTTCCTCTCCTTCCTCTTCCCACTTTGTTCTCCCTGTTCTTGCTGTACTCAGTTCAGTCATCAGCCAAAACGCTACAGGACGTTTTTACTCACATCATTGGCTCCAGGAAGCCTTTTATCTTTTAATAGAGTCCAACACATTTAAATTTCAGAGAAAAACAGAAACTTTATGCTGTTTTGCATCTCAGTTTAAAAATGGGTCACATTCAGATGCCTCGCTGATACTAACATGTGATTTTAAGTAATACCTTTGTCATAGTGGGTTGATCAGAACAACATCTGCATAGAAAGGTGACTCACAGTCACGAGAAAGGAATTCACCCAGAGTTTCTCTTGCCTCTTTGGCCATGATCCACTCAAACAATATCAAACTGTGGTGGTTGGCAAGCAGGAAACACAGATCTTCAAATGTCAGGGACAAGAGAGGCAGATTTGTGCAACACAGCTAAAGAAAGCATTTCATTTTCCCCCTCGAACGACACGATTTGTCTAATTTCTCTGAGGCACAAGCTCCTGAGATCATCTGAACAAGTTTCACACAATGTATTCCACATCCTTCAAAACCAAGAAATAAACACGATGTGACTTACCCTGACCTCCTTTCCGGGAGCTTCTGACTTCATTCACTCATTTCTAAAGAAAAGAGAAAGCAAGAAGCACTTATTATTGTTCATGTACCTACAAGTTAAATAATTTAATCTAGAATGAAATTCAAATTAGCTACTGAATGGCAGCTTTTTCCTTTCTCTTTCTTTCTCTTTGCTTTCTTCTTTTTTCTTTCATCTCTGACAAGGTTACTGGAAATTTTTATAAGGTTTGCTATCATTAACCATCTACTTTACCAGTTGTAGACCCAAGTAGAACAGGACACATCTGTTCAAGAAATCTAGATTGTGCTCTTTCTCCTCAGAACTCGTCTGTCTTTGGATTTTGAGTTAAATATAGTACTTGGAGCTATACTGTCTATTTCAGTGTTTAAATTTCTTTAAACATATTAGAAAAGAAAATGCATGAACTAATTTTCTCTTAAACTTTTACTTACTTAGGTCAATCCTCCTACTTACATTTTTTTTCTTATATCTTTAATTATCTCAACTCTAAATACGTCTATCTTAAGTTAGAGAAAACAATCAGATAGCCAAATTCAGTATGAGCTGTGAAAAATGAACACTAGGGATTTCACATACTGAATGTCTCTTGAAACAAAGGGAAGGGGAGCATGGTTATAAAGGAGGAAGAGGTGAGCACGAATGTGAAGAAGAGTGAGCTTAAGCATGGAAACTAGATTCTATTTTGAATACTCTTTAAAAATTAGCAAGTCACAGAAAAAATTTTGATACCCAGGGCAATTTCCTAGAAATCTTAGCAATAAGGAAAAACTGCGATTTGTTACCCAGAAACTCACCCCTCATCTGATTGTAATTTTATTTAAGTCAAAGTTGAACACCCTCATGGGATCTTGATGCTATCAGCATAAAAAATCAGCGGTGGGAAAGACACCCAGCTCTTTACTCATTCAGCAAAACACACACTAAAACAGTAGCAAAATAAGAAGTTGGCATCAACATTTGTTTCTATCATATGCTGACAGAGAGTAACAATGGAAGCCACACAACTATAGTTAAGACAAAAATGCATGAATATGAAGTCCATGATTCAGAGGCAATTAGACTTTTCATTCATAGCAGCTTGTTACCAGAGTGGTACTAACAATCCTCAGTAATTAGAGGTGTCATTTCTTCCCCATACCCTTGGTGATATGAGCATTCACCACCCCTTTCTTGGGAATTGCAGTTTTCTAATTTATTTTGATAAGGAGGGAAGAGTGACTTAGTCACCTTCCCACCCTACATGACACAAGTAACGTGTCTTGAAAACAGCTTTTCAGGTCGCCAGTGTCCTCCCTGCCCACTCTCATGGTGATGTGGTTCATTTTTCACATCTTTTACAGTCCTGGCCAGGGTTCTTTCAAGGAGCTTTGGCTCGGAACATTCAGAAGGGATGTGTTGTTCTACGTTATCACCAGAAGCTCTGTACATCAAGGACAAAAAACACCAAGTGACAGGGTTCAAACGGATTTCTAATCTTTACAGTCTTTCAGTAGTTGTGTGTGTGTGTGTGTGTGTGTGTGTGTGTGTGTAAGGAGGCATCATTTATTTCTGATGAAACCAAATTGCTCAGCTCTGTGCTAATAGGATCCTCGGGGCAAAATGAGGAGTCATCATAAAAATTAGGAAACCACAATTTTTTGAAATTTAAACTGAAAACAATAAATTAATAATTAGGATTTGCCACTATTATTGCCCATTTGTGACAAATGGCTGGCGCATAATAAATGAGACAATGAGCTTGAGTGGACCAGAGGGTAATAAAGGTCTCATGATGCTGTCTTAAGTAGCTCCGGTGCTCATTCATTCCTGTTTTGATAAGGAAGCCATCACAATGTTTTTAAGTGTCGGGCTCAATGAAATTCATTTATCTATTCTAGTATTTCCTTCTAGACTGAAGTTGACTGATTGTTGAATGAGTTCCACCAAAAATCTTATCAGTGTGAAGACCTTTCCACGGCAGCCACAGAAGAGGAGTAAAATGACCATCGAATACCAACACTTTTTCGAGCCTAGCCTCGAAGATTTATTTTTCAAGCAGCCATATAATCAAACCAATGTTCAGGATCTTCAACTGTGATTGTGTAGGGGAAAAGGAGTGTTCTGCAAAGAACCATCACTAAAGCAATGGAGGTGTGTGTGCCTAATTATCTAGCAATGAGGACGCCTTTACTAACGGTAACATTGGGTTCTTCAAAGTCGCTGCAATCCCATTATCTTCTCTTGGAAATAATGAAAGGGAAGACACAATAATAGAGTGTTAAAGTGGATGGCATATAGCAAGGGCTCCAGGCAAGCTCTGTGTTCCCTCCTGTGAAAAGTATCACCATTTATTATCACTCATTAAAATTTAATTTTATATGGCATCTTTAAAAGGTCATTTTTTTTAAATGCGATTTTGTAGGCAACATTACTGACTGGTTAACTACTGTGAAAAAACAAATCTTCATAGATTTATTGTTTTTAAGCTATTATTAAGGAAGCACCTTAAAAAAACAACAAATTATTTTCCTCTTAGAGAGCCAGAAATCTCTGCTTTCTAAGTAATTTAATTTGCACAATATTTTCAGTTGATTTTTGCTGTAGAAGCACCTTGGAAGCATAATTAGAAATGGAAAATCATTAGCATACAAAAGGTTTAAACCTATAGTTTATCTATGACAAGTTTAAAACAAGACCAAGATAGCACAATACAAACAGCTCTAGAATAAAAAGTGAAAAAGTTGAACTCAACATCTTTCCTTTACATTACTGGAATCAATGCCTATTTTCCTTCTACCGACTCTTTTTATAGCCCATCGTTGCCCTAACTTTGGATCTAAAGTGGTTTTGCATTGCAATACATACTTCTAATAAATATTAATGTTCAAAATAGCAATATAAAATAGCTCTACATGTTCCAAAAGGAACAAAGAAAAGTCTTACCAAAGCATTCCAGGTAGTTCGTATACATTTTATGACTCAATCCTGCAAGTACACTTTGGGGTACGAGCTGAGGCATTTTGGAAACAAGAAAACTGATGTTTCAGAATGATGAGTGACAAATGTTAAAACTATGCAAGGAGACAGTAGTTCAATACACAAGTTAAAGTATTAACCTATATCTTCCTAAATCCAAAGGAATTCCCACAACCAAAGATCTCTCCTGAAAATATTTTGTCTATCCATAGTACAAGGATTGAAAACTTTTTCCATAAAGAGAAGATGGTAAATATTTTTGCTGTATAGCACACATAATCTCTGTATCAAGAACTCAGTTTTGTCTGCGCAGCACATAACCAGCTGGACATGAAATATAAGCACCAGGTGAACAGTGTTTCACTTAAACTGTGTTTACAAAAACTGGTGGCGGGGGCCAGACTTTAATCAAAAGGCTGATTTTCCCAGTCGTGATGCACAAGGTACATACATTTTATTTGTATAACTGTGTGCAACAAAATGACTGAGAAAGGAATAATTAATAATGATATTAAAATACTAGTGTGCTATATAGAGATTCTTTCTCAAAAAATAGGTAATATTTATATGGAGTTTATTAAATGCTTGTCACTTCTGCATGGAATAACTCATTTGCATTTCACAAGTTTCTTGCTCATTACTATTTTTGTTCATTTTAGGAGATAAGGGAATTGAGGAATGGATAATTAATTCATCAATATAACCCAGCTACTAAGTGGGGCATTCAGGATTTAAATTGTAAAAATGCATAATACACATAAGGAGCTCAATAATTACATAATTTAATGACTGAATGAATCAGCATAAAAAAGGAAGGGAAGAAGGATTTTTTTTTGTAAATTTTTTGTCCTTTTTATTCAGTTTATTGGTACAGTCTAGGTATACAATACAATTACATTCATCATTGGGATTCTGTACCTTTACATAATAGGTCTTGATTCTCATTTTTCCCCTTGTCCCTGCCCTCCCTTCACCCCCTCCTCCCCTCCCCATTTACAAACATTTTATTTCCATTTTTTCAGTTTCTCTTATTTTTTTCCTCTCCCTTATTACCTTTCCCCCACCCTTCCCACTTTCCCTACACCTTTAGCCCTTTACTTCCTATTTCACATTATTAATTGTCTCATTAGGATCCTGTGTACTATTATAGTTTTTCACACCAAAGAAACTATTCGGTATTTCAGTTAAAGAAATCTCCAGACCTCTTTCAAATATGATTAGGATCAACAGTTGGAGGAAGCAGGCAGCAATGGGAAGGGAAAGGAAGAAAAAAGAATTGACAAGGGCCTGGGATATAGCTCAGCAGGTAGCACCTGCCTGGTAAGTATGAGGCCCCGAGTTCAATTTTCTGTATCAAAAAAAGAAAAAAGAAAACTAAGATGTGTTATGTACATGTAAATGTACATCTGTAAGTACTGCAAACATGTATTAATAATATATAATTTAAAAAGTCAGCCCTCAATGTTTTAAAATAGAAATATTTACCTTGCTCATTCTTGATATATCTTCCATATCATTGAGGTTTACATAATCCCAGGAAATTAAAAAAAAAAAAAACCAAACAGTCAAATGAAATAAAATACTTACTGTTGAGTATGTCTGTATTTGAATTAAACTATTTGTCCTATTTTTAATAATATCAATCTTTAGACAAGTAGGTGGGAAATTTTATATTAAACTGACAAGTGTATGTTTCCTATAAAAATGCAGAAATAGAAAAAAAAGAAGTAAAGAAAAAAGGAGAAGTAGATGCTATGTATTGGAATGATTAGAATCTGATAACAAGAGAATTCAAACCAAGACCTTTTGCTCAGAATGTATTTAATAAAGATTTACCACCTGTTAGGCTCTGAGCTATGTCCTGTTATACACCAACTAAAATAAGACAAAAAGTAACATAATCATGGCTAGCTCACCCATAAGGCTTACAACATAAAATAAACCTCACATAAAACTGGATTTACAAATAATAGTAAGATCCACAAATAAGTACCTAAGTGCTCTGTGCATACACCAGGTGATTTAATTTAGATTGAGAATCTGGGAAAGTCTCCTTGAATAAAGAATATTTAAACTGATTGAGAAGACAGAAATTATCTGGATAAAGATGAGGAATAACATCATTTTTGGCAGATGACAACAGCAGGAACAAAAGTCCATTACACAGCAAAGAATATGAAGAATTGAAAGAAAAACCATTATACAGTTCCTGGGTTGGGATAAGAAGGGAAGAGAGTCACAGTTAGATAAGCTAGTTCAACAGGATTTGTTAATTACACCAAGGATTTGAGAAGTTATTTTACTTTTGTTTTCCAGATTCTCCTGTGAGTTTTATGGGAAACAATTGAAAAAAATTTTAAGCAATGGATGGAATATTTTATTTACATTGCAAAAAGAAAAAAAAAAAGCCTGGTGAAGTCTAAGGCAGGGGTCGTAAAGGACCTAAGAAAGAAGCTTGTGGGAAGATAGGCTAGGAGCATATGATAGTAGACCGTAAGACATGATCATGAGTAAGACAAAAGAATTAATAGTGAAGGTTGGGATAAATGAATAATTTGGACATAGACTGTTGGCAGTAATTTTGGATTAGATACAGCACATGAGAAAGGTAAGATGTTAAATATTGGTAGACTGAGAATGGGAATTCAAGCATAAAAGGTTGTACATTTTACATTTCAGATACATGAGAGATATGCAGGGGGAGATGTCAAGAGAGTTATAAATGAATGACAGCATCTTGTATATATTATTGGGATGACTTTAAATCACGGGGATGAATAATAATGAGGGAAAGACTGCAGAAAGAAGCAAAAACTATGATATTTAGGAGTCTGGCAGAAGAATAAATTGGGAAAGAAACTGAAAAGGAGTGGCTCGAAAAGAAAAAGAAAGCCAGGAAAGTGTATTACAGAAACTCAAAACAAGTATTTTTAAGGAAATGTGGAGTCAGGTGAGGTGGTGCATACCTATAAAGGCAGCAAGCGTTCCCGGAGGCTGAGGCAGGAGGATCACAAGTCAGAGCTGAGCCTGGACAACTTAGTGGCTTGACAAGACCCTAGCTCCAAGTAAAAAATAAGAGCTGAGAAGTATCTATTGTAAAGGCCCTGAGTTTCACGTCCAATACCACATTAAAAAAAGTAGGCATCACTGTATACAATGTGGTGAGAAAAGAAGGGAAGATGCAAAATGAAAAGTGTCCTTTAATTTCCAACGTGGAGATTATAGACATCCTAAACACAGCTATTTCCAGAGATGTGTGTATAAAATAAGGCCTCAGGGGTAAGACAACATTATTGGAAGAGAATGATTGGTTGTAGGTAACATTTCGTTAGTTCAGGGTGAATTAAAGTACATGGTGGAATAATTGGAAAAGAATGAAAAGGAAAAAATAGTGACTGTTGATGTTGAAACGTTGAGAATAAGTAAGAAGGGGAGGTAAGAATGGAAGAATACTAATTTCCTCATTAGGTAAGAGGTAAAGATAGGTAACAGAAATAAAATCTAATATCTTAGAATGGCATAACTATGGTTAGCAAAAATTAAGTGAAAGCATCAAGGTAGCTGCTGAAGAAATCTTGAATGTTCTGAAGACAAAGACGTAATACACGAGATGATCAGAATGCCAATTAGACTGATGTGATCATTATACTTCGTAATTAAACGCCACACTGTAAACGCCACAAGCATCTGCAAGCATTTTGTGTCTTTACAAAATAAGGCTACAAAGGAAAATAAAATGAAGTAGATGAAGGCAGAAAGAATGTAAGGGTTAGCAAGGTAAGAAATAATGAGGCACTGAAACGCAGTTGCAGCTGGCATGAACAACAAGTAACCAATGGCTTTCACTTCATAAACTGACACAGAAGGCCTGGAAGTTGGTCTCCATAATAACTTCAGAGTCGTATGGATTACACATTCTCACTTTTTCCCGGTATTTATAGGTGTAGGCAATTAAGCTTAGCAACATTCCATGGGAGTAACAGAGCTATCTCATTTCCCATCCCATGGGGCTGTCAGTGCACAGAGTCATTTTCCAACTGTCAGGGCAGACGAGTTGGTCTCTTGATAAGTGATTACGCTACTGGGAATTTTATGTGGAAACTCTTTCTATCCAGAGTATGAACTGTTACAATGAGAACTAGCACTGAATGATACACAGCTTCCTTTGTGCACTCTTCAACATAACTAAGATAACAAATCAGGGAAGCATAGCTATGCCTTAGGAACTACTTTCTTGAATTAACATGGACAGTTAGTGACCAGGTCACTACTTCTGTATGACTCTCTCTTTTCAATTTTGTAACTCCAGCAATTCGTGTTTTATTCATTAATCTACCTGACAATAATTTATAAAGCACTTAGTGTGTATCAGTGGCTAGAAAATCAAACCAGACAGCCAGCCGGGTTCCAGTTTTAAGTTCTAGAGAAGGAGGCACTTTGTATTTATTTTATGCCATCCTTTGAAATTTCCAATCACTTGGAACTCACAGCAACCTTGAAAGAAAGGTGGAATAATTTCACTTCAAAGGTAAACTGAAATGAGTATGTTGAGAAAAAACTGCAAAGCACAAATGCATAGCACAGTGGTTCTCAATGTGATGTCCCTCAACCACGGCCAACTGAAGTTTGTTAAAAATGCAAATTCTCTGGCTCCATTCCAGACCTAATATACTGGGTGGCCTAGCATAGGGACCAACACTCTATACACCGAAACCTCTAGGTAATTTTCAGGCATCCTTATGTTTAAGAAACTCTGGTATAAAAGAAAGATATAAGGCTGAATTCAAAGGCTGTGCACTAGTAATGAAAGCTTGGTTAAATTATTTAATTGTTCGTACTTAGATTTCTAAGAACTTTTATCCTACCCTTTTCCCTTAAATAAACCAACTCTAGAGGTCACAGCTCAAAAACCCAAAAGCATCAAGTAGGCAATAGTAATGTATGAAATTGAGCAATCAGAAACAAGGCACACCCACTCTCACTAAACATGGTTCTAAAAAATTTTACAAGAGCTATCATCATGCAAGAGAATAGAGGGAGGATACAAATAAGAAAGAAATGGAATCACCCTTGTTTGAAAATTCTATGATCCTATATTTAGAAGACCCTAAAAAATCTACTACTAAAGGACTTTTACAGCTGATAAATGGATTCAGCAACATAGTTAGGACTTAAAATCAACACTGAAAAATTCAAAACCCTTACTATCAACTAATAATGGACTATTTGAGAAAGAGTAATTCCATTCATACTAGCTTCAGGTATTGTCTTTCTTTACAAAAGTAGAAAAAAAATACAATTATTATGAAAACACAAAAGATCCAGAAGAGCTAAAGCAATCCTAAGTCAAAAGAGCAACTCTGGAGGCATCACAATACCAGTATCAAATGACACTACAAAGACATTGTAATAAAATCACCAAAGTGTTGACATAAAACAGACACATTAAACAATGGAACAGAAAAAACTTAAAAATGACAAAGAAGAAAACCCACCTAACCACAACCACCCAATTCTGGTCAAAGGAGCCCCACAATCTAAGTTCAAGGACAAATAGCCTCTGAGCGAATGAGGCTAAGAAACCTGGATGTCTGCTTGTAGGAAGATTGAAATTAGACTCTGTCTCTCACTTGTACAAAAATGAATTAAAAATGGATCAAAGATCAAGTTATAAGACCTGAATCTTTCAGAGGGATAAATGGAGGAAATAATTGAAGCCATAGGCACAGTTAAGGACTTCCTGAATAGGATTCCAATTGCACACACACATACATATAGTAACAGGAACAATCCAAAAGCAAGATTAAATGAAATTTTAAAATTTCTACACAGCAAGGGAAACAATTAACAGAGTGAAGAAGAGAAAGCCTGAAAAACGGGAGAAAACCTTTACTAGCCACTCCTCCAATAAAAGATTAGTATCTAGAATAAAAAGAAATAAATAAAATTAAACACCCCTCAAGTAACCCAATCAATAAATGGGCAAATGAAGAGAAGAGACTATTTAAAAAAAAACACACACACATGGCCAATAAGTAAATAGATTTTTTCATTAAGTGCACTGGTACATTTTAGGTTTAAAATATGACATTCATCATTGGGAATTTGCACCCTTCCATGGTGTATCTTGGTTCTTATTTTTTAACCCATTCCCCTACCCTCCCCTTCAAACCCTCCACCCCTCCCCTCTTTACAAAGACTTTGTGGCTATTTATCTTCATCTCATATTTATTCCTTTCCCTTCTTTCTTTTCTCCCTACCCTTCCCATTTCCTCTTTCCCTTTGGACATTTTTTACTTCATATTAGTACTCCATTTTAACTTTTTTTTTTTAAATCTTCTTTATCCACTCTCCAGTTGATGGGAATTTGGGCTGTTTCCAACTTTTAGCTACGACCAAGTGTGCTGCTATAAACATGGGTGAACATATATCGCTGTGGTATGATTCTTTTCATTCTTTTGGGAGGATACCCAGCAGAGAAGTAGCTGGGTCAAACGGGATGCTAATCCTAGTTGTTTGAGGTCTCTCCATACTCATTTCCACAGTGGTTGCACCAGTCTACACTCCCAAATTAGAAACAAGACACATTTGTAGATAAATGGGTGACATATTGAGGGACATAGTCTTAAGTGCAATAAGTACATTTTTAAAAATGTTCAACAGTTTTAGGCATTAGGGAAATGTAAAGCAAAATCAGATGGAGTTTCCTTCCCATTCCTGTCAGAATGGCTATGACCAAAAATACAAAAACTCTAAGCGGTGGCAAGGATATGGGAAAAGGAACACATCTTCATCGCTGATGGGGATTAAGTTAGGACAGTCACCACGGAAATCAGTACAGAGGTTCCTCAAAACAATAAAAGCTGTACTATTTAGCTATACCATCTCTTGAAAATGAGAAAAGTATGTGATGTGCATGTACAAATCTGCCAAAATGAAACCCGTTAATCTGTATGACCAATAAAAAAAAAGACTAAGAAATAAAATCACCCACACTTACACAAAGAGCAGTGAAATATAAGAGAAAAGACAAGCTTAAGCGAGGTGACCTGTGACAACTAGGTGCTGAGCAAAGGGACACAGGAACTACAGCAAATGTGAAACCATAAAACTGGAAAATGTTTCCAAGAAAACAAAGAACCCTGAGTTTGGGCGGGTGTGCAATTTATTAGTTATGAGCCACCGTTATAACTTAAACTAGTGTGTGAATGCAAAAGGCAGAGACAAAGAGAGGAGGAAGGGCAAGAATGGACACTGAGAACTGTGGGTTTAAGCAGGCTTGGAAGGCTGTCTCCCTGGGAACTCTGCCTGGGGACTTCACGTCCACCTAAGGAAAGGAAGACATCCCTGGGCCGACCTAGCAGCCGTGGAAAGAAGGGCAAAAGGAGCAGACTCCATGGTTAACTCCAGACATTGGGGCCGTGATCAAGATCACAGAGCTGGCTATCGAGAGAATTATATACACTAATGTCAGTTAACCTGTCATGTAGAGGTACAAGATCCCAATAATGAATGTAAAATCACTGTACCCCTAAAATGTACCAATACACTCAATTAAAGCTGAAAAAAAAAAAAAGATCACCAATTGCAAGTCTGCTCACAAAATGTAATACATTTTAATTTTCAGCACTCTCACATATTCTCACAGGGCCTCAAGTTTCAAAGGGACAGAATCTACCACGCCAGGGATGAAATTCTGGTTAAAACAGTGATCTCACTAGGTTTAGAAAGCCAAACTATTGTCTACTAAAGTGACGAGAAAGTTTAAAAATACTAAAAAAAAAAAAAAAAAAAAGTAAGCAGTTTGGTATAAGAAGATAAAAACAGGAAGCAGAAGTCCTTACTCGATAAAGCAAGCAAAATAAATTAACTAATAACAATCTCATAATAAAACACGGAAAACTTTTTTTCCCATTTAAGTATACTGTGTAACTTTTCTCTCAGGCGTCAGAGGATAACAATGACCACAGGGTCAACAGAAATATACAGATAACTCTCAGATCTCTTTTGAGCATCTACCAAAAATATAGAAGAAAATATAGCTCTACGTGTCTATTTCTTTTAAATTTTTAATTTATTTTTGAGACAGGGTCTCACTCTGTAGTTCAGGCTGGCCTTGAACTCACTATGTAGCCCAGGCAGGCTTTGAACTGAGTGCTAGGATTACAGGCAAGCACCACCACGCCCAACTGTTTTTATTTTTACAAAAATCATAATAGCAGATGGAAAATAAGAAAAAATGAAGAATTTTAAAAGAGTACCTCAAGAATCAAGAACTCATGCTTCAGAAGAGTACTTTAGGAAACTCCCATTGTTATTTTTGAAAAACATGGGAACAATTAGAAGATTGGAGCCCAAAGGCCCCCAACATCAGGCAATGACAAGGAGATGGAAATGTCCTGTCTCCTTTGATCAGTACCCACCTTGGGTATGTACTGAAATGTCACACTCCATACCATCAATATATAAAATAATATCAATTAAAATACCTTGCTTAATAGCAAAAGTAAAGTTAATCTTTTCCATTACCATTTAAGTTATATGATAATATGGGATTCAATTCAAAGCCAAATTGGGAAATTTGCAAAGAGTCTCTACTTACAGGTATTTCCACATGCCATTACTTGTACTAATTGTAACAGTAGCACATATTATGGCAAAATGACCTGAACCAAGGTAAAAAAATGACTATTGGAAAAGAATTGTTTCTCTACCAACATGAGGAAAAATTCAAAAGAAGACTCCAGTACAGTTCTGTTTTATGCTGTTTGATTTATTTCTTAACTTTGTTCAGGGAACGGAGAACGGAAGAGAGTTTCCCAGTGAAAAACAGTACCTCCCCATCACAGTATTTTAATGTAGGTAAGGGCTGCACCCAGCACGCACCAGGGGACCACAGATTGGAGACTTCTAGCACATTTGCCAAGGATCTTTGCCCTTGATATATCTTTTTTGCCAATACAGACTTTCCCCACGTTTTAATGGTTCAACTTGTAATTTTTCATTTTTCCCGTGGTGTGAACACCACATGAATTCATGAGAAACAGATTTTCTTTGAAATGTGGGCTACTCTCTCACCATGTTAGGGAGCAGCAATGAGTCTGAACTTCCACTCAGGGAACATGACTGCAAGGGGAAACAATTGCTATTATACAAGGTGCAGTGCTACTGAGAGGTGATGGTCTGTGAATAGGGGTATTATATGGATTTTAAACTGAGCGCATTTTCTGTTTAAGGCGGGTTGATTGGGACATAATCTGGATGTAAGTTGAGGGCCAACTTCCCCTGGCAGATTTGTACCTGGAGCCACACTTCTGCACTGGTGTTCTAAATTATGGTAGGCAGAAGTAAATATTTTACTTGCCTTCCATAGCATTCCATCTCTGTTTGTTTTGATATTTTCTCATCATTTATAAACTGTTTACCAAGCAATCATCTAATTTAGACTAAGTATCTCAACTTATTTACCTCATCTCCTAAACAGCATTTATATGAACACTGGCCTATAAAATTCTCACTAAACAACAGATTTAAATGAATGCTGGACAAAAACATGAAAAAGTATGATATAAAAAGATTCATTTCATTGGCTCCAGGTCTAAGTTTCCTCTTTGTTATTACATGAGAAACATAATCAAAATTTAGTGATCTACAACTGGGAGGGTCAGTCTGCAAGATCCTGATATACAGCCCCACATCTTAGGTTTGAAAAGACAAAGGAAAGATATAAATTACATCTACCTTGTACTGGAAAAGCAGTTAACTTCAAGGTTTCATCTACTTCCAAGTACTGCTCTGCCAGAACTTTCTAAAGTAATAACCACCAGATTTTTCTGGAATATATCATAGTTAATTTTTTCACTAGGACCCTGGGATTTCTAGCGCTTAGATTTGCAGGAGGTTTTCAACTACAAAAGCAATAACGTATCAACTCGGGATGAGGACTGATTTGAGAACCGGTCTCCTTCACATTCACTCCTTCAGAAACATTTCTATCTTATAGCAACTCTCTCTTAGAGAGCAGTGGCGAGGAAAGGAACGCTAGCTCCTTCAGCCTAATTGGTATACCTTGCGTTCATGTACACTTTCAAACTGTATTCTTAACCTCACACATGCTGTCTCTTCTGTTAAGCTTACTTTAAAATATTTTGTCAAAACAATATTCCTATTTTTGTCCCTTAAGTGTATACGCACATGTATATACACATTTTGACTGTAAACACCTCAGCACTAGAAAATAGCACGCATTTGAACAGAAGGGGTGAGACATTGCAGGTCTGTGTCATTTCTCGTGAGGAAAAAAAAAAAAGAACATCACCTGAAAAACAGAAAAGTTGCAGACACATGTTCAGCAATTGCAAGCGGATTGCTGCTTCCTAAGGCATTGCTCCTTATTATTTTTTATCTTTAGACCATGCAGCATTCGCTTTCTGTACTAGTTTGTGTTTCTACTTTGCTCTCTGATCCACACAGATCAGAGAGTGTGATTGACACTGCCTTCAGAAGACCTTGGACAGTGTTAAGAGAATGAGACAGATCCACTCCCATCTTAGCAGGAGAGTAAAGAACCGAAGGTAAGCAGCATTAAGTCTGGTTCTTAACCACAAAAATGCTAGCCTAAGTACACCTTCATGTTATGAATCACTCATGCCATAGGCTTAAGAATTCTAAAAAGAAAAAGAGAAAGAGATAGAGAATGAGAGAGAGAGAGAGAGAGAGAGAGAGAAAAGAAACAAGGGTAAAATATAACTCTCATACTGTGGAAAAAGAATATTCTCAGCTTTAATTGCCTACATTCACTACCTTCTTATTTGGTTACAAGAATCTTTCAGTGTTTACTGGTCAAGCCCAGTCGCATTTACCTCATGTATCATTTTCTGATATTCAGATTCTCTCTGGTGCTTCCTCTAATGACAAGTCCAGTCTTCTGTTGGGACACAATTACACTCATGTTGCCAATTTCTTAATTTCCCTGACTCTACTCTATCTCTTTATTGCAAAGTATCACTTGAGAATAAATGAGGTTTTTTTGTTGTTGTTGTTTTTAAGCTTTCGACTGTCCTGCTGCTCAATTTCCAGCTGACGTTATAATCTTCTGTTTGGGATACCACAGTTGATTACTGCAGAAATGACTGTAATACTCATTAACCACCATTTGTTGAAAGAGTGGAAGAAGGCTGTGATTAAATAAAGATTGGCTTGAGTTTTGCCTCAAATTTCTCCTACATTACTTTAAGGACTTAATCAAAATTTTGCTGTTGGTGTCTCTAAAGTTTTTCTCCTTCACTTTCCTGGTCAGTAAAAATATGGTGGATTGAATTATAAACTACATTATGTATCACTGAGGAATCCCATAGTCTTTCCAGAGAAGTTTTCAGCAGCTTCCACAGCAGACCAAGGGTACACTTGCAGCTGGACATTAGGCATAGTCATGTGACTTGGTTGAAAGATGCACCTGAAACGTGCTTACAGGAGAGACTTGCAATCTTGCACCTTTGCTTCCTTCATAAGAAGAACTTGTCCTACTCTAAGATGCAGGCCAAAAGAACAGGAGATGAACGAGAGCATAGTTAGATTAAATATACGCTCTATCACCCATTTCCTGCATTCCTACCTACAACTTGCAAACTTTCATGACTCTAACAAAAATATATTTAGAACTCTACTTGCATCATCAACTGACATTTATGAAATACTCATTGAATATAGAAATGTATGTCATAAATGATCTGCAGGAATTTGGGACATTAGTCTGGAAAATTCTCATGGAAAGGCAAGGTTCTCATGTAATTCATTACTTTAATCCCACTTATTGTGAGCTGTCTTCTAGACACTTTACTGGAGCCTAGAAAACCAAAGATTAAAACAAACAAACAAACAGTTTTGGTGGCAACAATCACAAAGCCTAGGAGAAGTCCTACTTGAAAATAAAACAGAGCCCTGTACATTTACAACCTGGAACTGAGGCTGAATGATATACAACATAAGAATTTAAATCTTAGCCTCCTGTGTTAGAATCCTTGGGTAAGAATTCTACCTGAATCCTTTTCTCTTTTCTTGTCTTCTCTTACTTATAAGGACCAAAGAATTAGCACTCAGGATACTGTCTATTACATCTATGAACTCAATGTTAGTTACTTCTACCATTATCATTATTATTATGATTCTCAGTATCAACAGAAGCATCATAGATGAAGCATTCAACCTCTCCTTCGATGAGACTGGTATGAAGACACTGAAGGCACTGTGCTAAAAACCTAGAGGGATTAGAAAAGAAAAGAAGCAAGGCTTTGTTTTTAAAAAGCCTACTGGAAACACTCTCATGAAAAGGGCACTAACAAGAGAGGTTGAAAAGAATCGTAACTAACAGAAATCATATAATATGCAATACATCCAGACCAATTAAAATAGATTGTTTCCATGTCTACAAAACTATTCCGCTTGACCAAGTGAGAGTTTAAACCTGTGTGGTGACATTTGTCTCAACCACACTGAGAACAATGCTGTAAATTCAGTCTTGGTTTTAACTAAAAAGAGAATTCGTACTTTTCTCCTTGAGAAATTGATATACCTGTATAACAAAGTGATAGAACTATTCAAATTATATTCACTATTCTCTACTCACACTTCTCCCATTTGGAAATTTAAAAAATTGTATTTCTAAAGCTTGCCTGCCTTACACATTTCAAATCTTCACTTATTACGCATAAAGCAGCATTTACACTATACCAAGTCACCAGATTAACCAAAGTAAATTACGTACAGAAAGACCCCACATTCAAAAAGTTGAATGTGAATAATGAAAGTAATCATAATAAGATGACACATGGCTTAAAGTCACATTTGCCTGGAACCAGGGAGGGCCATTATCCAGGAGCTGCTCAGGTGAGCATGAGGGTAGTCCAGGTAAGGGCAAAGATGGGTATTGTGGGCTAATGATACATATACAAAATTTACAATTAGGTGGGTGAGTGTGTGTGTTGGTGTGTGTGTGCTTGATATTGTTGTACAGGGTGCCCTAATGCTATATATCAATTCTAACAATTTCTTAACTCTTACCCTAGATAAGTAACTTGTAGTTATAACAGAAAAATATTGGTGTAAGTACACATATAAGGCTGTTCACTGCATCCATGATATTGGTACAAAGAAGGTGAACATAAGCCAGGTCTTCATCAAAGTGGGGATGGTTAAAAAACATCATTTTTATAGAAACTAGGTAAAATTCTATATGAGGAAGTCGAAATGTTTCTATCGCTGGACAAAAAAAAAAGATTTCTAAGAAATATGGAGTGTGTTTGCTGTTTTCATTTTAAACAGATGATGTTTATTTTCTCACAGTTCTGAGACCTAGAAGGCCAAGACTAAGGCATCAGTTGGGTTGTTCCTTCTGAATGCCCTCTCCTTTAGCACTGCTTCTCTAAATAAATGCACAAAGTAGCTATTCTCCATCAAGATGTATATGCATAAATGCATAGAAAACAATCTTAAAGGATACTCCCAAAAATGATTATTTCTAAGAAGGATGACAGTGCAGATCACTGAAGGGCTTTTGTTGTATTAGTTTGCATTATTTTAATTTTTTATCTAAACATTATTATTGTGCGCTGTATAACAAAAACCATGTAAGACTTTTGTTTTTCAACAAGATGGAACGAGACTACATAAGAATCTCTACTAAGAACCAAGATGGATTATGTAAAGGTGCAAATTTCCCGTAATGAATGTTATTGTACTGTATACCCTAAATGTACCAGTAAAAGAATTAACAAAGTATATAATTTTAAACTACTGATTATTAGGCAATAAAACTGAGTGATCTCTAACAGTTGGGAAATCAGTCAGGTGAAGCTCATGACTACCCAAACCTACTGCCTGACAAAGTTCCTAGGCTGCAGCACAAAGACAAGAGAGTCAGGCAAAAGAGAGGATATCCTCAGGGACAGAGAGACCAACATAAATTCTGGGAGAGAAAAAGTAGTTATTATAATTTTTCCAAACAGGGCGTCCGTGGGAAAAGAACTGCAAAAAGAACTCCACTGGTCCACCGGTAATTCTCACATATTCGGTGGATATGGATCAGTAAATGAACGTGTGCCAGCTCCCAGAGCCTCGAGAGAGAGCCACCTGAAGGACTCATCTCTTAGAAGGGAATACAGTGGGCCCTCGAGTTACGACCAGCTTGACATACGAACAACTTGGGTTAATTAGGTAAAGAGACGATACATCTGCCTCTTGTTATCTATAGCGCATACCCAGGTAAACATACAGATCTCGGCTGTATTGACTTAGTTACAATGAGCCCTTGGGAACTGGTAGGAGTTTGTTGGCCAAGGCTCTACTGTAGCACTGCTTCCGTTATTCAAAGGGTACTGAGTAGAACAAACAGAAGATCTTGCCACAGTAATATAGAATATATTCACCATAAGACTGAACACTGCTCCTGTGGACCTAATAAATCACTGTAACAAGACTCATAAAGATGAAAACATTTCCAAATAACTGCATTCCAGAACAAAACTTAGTATGTACGGAATATATAAAGAATCAGTATTCAACAATGTAAAGATCACAAAACCTTTAGTCACAACAAAAATTACATTTGTCACAAAATAATAAAAATAAGATTTTATATGTAGCCTATGGGTAGGAATTTAATTAAATGAACTGACTCAGATGTTCTAATTTGCATATCAGGATAGTAAAACAGAGAAATGCTTTGTATGTATATTGAAAATCAAGTTAAGTAGAGACATGCAAAATATAAAAAAGCTTAAATCAGATGAGATTGGGTGTGTTCAGGGTACGATTGCCATAGACAAAAAAAGGGGGGCTTAAATCATAAAGGTGAAAACAACAACACACAAAATAAAAATAATTCTCTGGATGGTTTATCAATAGGGTAGACACTGCAAAGGAAATACAGAACTTAGAAGTGCAACAATGAAAAACTAAGATGAAGCTCAAAGAGAAGAAAATGTCTCTGTAAAAATACAAATGAATGGAAGTGACCTGTCAGCTGCAAGGGCCCTAAGGTATTTCAAACAGAATAGGAGAGAACAAAACACGAAACATGAAGACTACATTTTTTCGAAATTTTATGCAAACTCTAAACTTCAGATTCAAGAAGTGAAATGAACTCCTAAGCCAAAGGAAACAGGAAGTCAACTGTACCCACGTACATCTCTATCAAACTGTTCAAAACCACTAAAATAAGATCTTCAAAGATAATCTCATTATCTGAGTGGTGGCACATACTTGCAGTGCCAGTACTCTCAAGGCTGAGGAAGGAGGCTATCAAGTTCCAGCTCAGACAGGACAAAACTTTTGAAGCAAGCCTGGGCAAATTAGTGACTTAGCAAGACCTATTTCATAAAAAGATAGACACACACAGACAGGGGCAGAGAGAATTGGCTGGGGATATAGCTCACGTCAAAGATTCTGGATCTAATCACTGGGAATGAAAATTAAAAAAAAAAAACACTGGGCCAGGGATATAGGTCAGTGGTTACATCATTTGCTTTACAAGAGTAAGGTTCTGTGGTTGATCCCCAGTACATAAAAAAAAAAAAAAGATGAACTTATATACAAAGGAACAGAGAATGGCAGATTTTTTTAAGAAAAAAGTGTCTAAGGTAATTGTACAGTAATATATTAAACCACTTCCAAAAACCAAACCACCTACTGATAGTGTTGAATTCTAAACTGTGTGAAAGTGGGAAGGGTAGAGGAATGGAAATAAGGGAAAAGAAAAATTATGAGAAAAGGAAAAAATGGAAACAAAGTCTTTACAAATAGGGAAGGGATTAGGGATGAAGGGAGGGCAGGGACAAAGGGAAAAAAATGAGAACCAAGACCTGTCATATAAAGGTACAAGATCCCAATGATGAATGGAACTGTACTGCATATCTAAAAAGTACCAAAAAACTCGACCAAAAAAAATGAATTTGGGGTTGCCAATTTTTTTGTTGTTTTGTCTTTTTTGAGAGAGGGTCTCACTATGTAGTTCAGACTAGTACTCACTAGGCAGCCCAGGCTGGTCTCGCACTCACAGCGATCCTCCAGCCTTAGCCTCCCGCTGAGATTACACCCATGCCCCACCACGCCCTGCAGGGTTGCAAATTTTGAAAACAAATGCTCACGTTGTTTAAAAAAAAAAAATGAAGTCTTCAATGAATGGCTTTCATTTCTTCTTATGAAAGCCTACACAAGGAGAATAAAAAATAATAAAAGTCAGGAATTAATGAAATTGAAAAAGGTAAAATGACAATAATGAAACCAATAGCAGATTCTTCCATATGATCAATATACTTTATTCACCCCTATGCAGACCTCCTAGAATAAAAATACATAAGGTGCTGATGTAATAAATGAGACTGCTGACACAAATGTAAATTCCCAATATCAAAAGATAAAAAAGAGATTAGGTCAAATATTTGAAAACTGATGAATAGGACAGATTTCTTAAAGAAGACAGGGTATGAAGGCTTACTTAGAAATAGATAAACTACATAGGCTTAGATATATCAAAAAATTTGTTCTAATTTTAGAGTCATTAATTCTTCTGGACATTGGCTTAATATACAGTTTGTCTGAAAATAGAATAGCTGCTCTTCTTTTCAGATTCTTGTAGCATGAAATATTTTTTCACCCTTTGACTTTCAGGCTATGAATTTCTTTTTGGGTTAAATGTATTTCTTGAATACAGTATGTTGTTGGATCGTGGTTTTTGATCCATTCTGCTAATTTTGTGTCTGATTGGCAAATTGAGACCATTCACATTGATGGTTATAACTGATACGTACTGGCTTATTCCTGTCATTGCATTATTTTTCAGCTCTTGATTCCCTTTCGTTCCCTAACCCTTCTCATTTTTAAGGGCATCACTATTTTGATACCAAAACTAGACAAATACCAACAATAACATTGATATTTATACATGAGGAAATTCTAAATAACACTTTAGGAGTTGAGATCCAATATGCTACAAGGAAGATTATATATCATGAACAGACTTTATCAAAAGTATGTAAGCTTGCCTTGTATATGTCACTTGTATAATTTAGATATTAAACTAAAGATGGAAACAGTAAAATGAGCTAATAAAGAATGATTTGAAAAAATTCAATCCCACTTTTGCTGATGATGTGGCACAAATTAGAAATAGTAGGATATACCTTAAATATAAATGTGTATCTCAAAAAAATGTATCTTATGAAAAATGTACACTTAAAATAATAACAATAAGGCAGATAGTAAGGATAGTAACCCTCAAAACTTCAATACTGAATATTAAGATGTTAAGATGTAAATTTTTCCCAAATTGATGCATAAATTCAACACTATAATCAAGCAAAATATCACTGGGCTTTTCTTAAAAAACTCAAAATAACATTAAATTCATAAAGTCAAAGGGGCTAGAAAAGTGAACCCAATCTCGAAAACAAGAGAAAAATCGAAGGACATTTCAAGATTATGAAGACACAGAACTGATAAAGAACATGATCGCCATAAAGATAAATCCATCAATGGTACAGCTCAGAGTCCTCAGAAACTGAGCTGCACGTATGATACACTGCTCATTACGAAAGGGGCAAAGACAATTTATTACTGAACAAATGATCTTTTAAAAAGGATACTGCATCATTAGGACAACTTACATGCAAAAACGAGTTTCAATTCATGATGCATACCATATATACACAAAAAAAATTTACTCCAAAAGGATCATAGTCACAAATGTAAAGTTTAAAACTGGAAAACTTTAGCAAAAAAAAAAAGCAAAAATTTTATTTATGGTCTTAGAGATATATCACTCAGGACATTAAAAGCATGATTCATAAAATGATACATAAAAGACAGACATACAAAGACAAATTTCAGAGAAAATATTATATTTGATGAATGGTTTATAGCCAAAAATAGAGAAGCCATTCAAAATTCAATAATCAGAAACAAAGAGCCTAACACATAATGGGAAAAAAATTGAACAGATATCTCATTAAGGAAGATAAATGAATGGCTGACAGGCATATAAGAATATGTTTAAAGTAATTATTCTTAGGGAAATACAAATTTAAATTACAATGAGAAACTATAATACACCTATTAGAGAGGCTATAATGAGCAAGACTATCCATACCTAGTGCCGGTGGAGATTTTTTTTTGTACTGGATATTGAACTCAGGACCTCACGCGTGAGAGGCAGGCATGCAGCCAGCCATTGAGTTCAATCTCCAGCCTCCCAGTGCAGATGGAGATATGCTGGAGTTACAGAGAATGTTATTCATTTAATACAAAAGACAGCGAAGAAGAATGCAGGAACCAAAATCATAAGAGACAGAAAACTACACACCAAATCGTGGAAATTTGCCACAAGAAAAGTTGAGATGCAAACTAACTTGTTCTTATAAATGTAAGCATCAAATTCTATTTAGTGCTCTATTCCACACTGTAATTCATCGACGGCCAATGTTGGCTGATGAGATCATATCCATGTTTTTGGTATTATAAACACTTACGTAGTGAACATCTTCCTAGATATCTATGCAATTCATGAATTATTCATCTGTTCAAACAACTCTATGGCAGTATATATTCTCTCACACTGGCTAGGTACAGAGGAACAGCACAGTCCAAATAAGCACTGCATGCATGTGGCCCCCGTACTCATATTCAGACTCAGAAAATATTTACATTCCTTCCAAATAGGAGCAAATCCAAAAACCTAGATGGAAAACACTGCAATACATATTGTGCTTCTGTTCAGAGTTATATTGTGGCAAAAATTCTTGTAAACATCATAATGGCTGTGTTACAAGAAAATTTCTCACCCTCAACACATACACTTTTGTTCACAAAAAAAGTTCACATGGTAGTAATACTTTTAGACTGAGGTAAGACAAGCAATAGCAACAAAATATACCACCATCAAATTTACTACTACAGCCATCATTTTTTCTAAGCTTACACTTTTAATAGTAAATTGTATGCTAGGAAAAGTGGACCCTTGACTTATAAACTCATTCAATTCCTGAGGGCTGGTTGTAACTAACTCAGCACAGCTGAGATCTGGATGTTTACCTGGGTACACGCTACAGGTAGCAAGAGGCAGATGGATCCCCCATTAACAAAATTAACCCAATTTGTTCCCATGCTAGGCCTGTGGTAACACAAGTGTACCCTGTATTCTGTATTTTCCTAGTCTGCCTGCTAGGTAGTAAACGAGGTACATATTATGGTCTCTGTTTCACAGATAATCAAACCTAAGCGCAAGGAACTAAATTAATTTTCCCACAATATTTAGCTGGTAGGGAAAGTGATCAAATATTCAATCCTATCTACTTGACAGAAAAGCCTTTAGTCACTACTTTACTGAATTATCATCTGCCATGCCAATGTCCAAAAATAAGGAAGACATTATGTAATGGATAAAATGATTTACAAGGTGAAATATTCTGTACACATTTTAAACATACATTCATAACTCATTAATTCAAATAAAACTAAGCATAATGATCTAGATTTTGTTCATGGATAAAATTTTACAAGGTGAAATATTCTGTACACATTTTAAACATACATTCATAACTCATTAATTCAAATAAAACTAAGCATAATGATCTAGATTTTGTTCTAAACGGGGAGTGTAGGAGAGGACAGAGTCATTTGTATATTGCTGCAAAGCATTTCTTTTCCCTTCATTTTATTCCTCCTCTTAGGAATATGGTATTTGTATTTATTCTGGCTCTTAGAAACCTCTTTTGAGTCTTCCCTTCTCTCATTTCATCATAGGAAACATGGACGTCATCAGTTCACCGAAATTACGTAAAGCATGGCAGAGCATTCTGGAGACTGGGGTGTTGAGTGACTTAGGGAAAACAGCTGCTACAATATGAAGCAAGCACAGCATGTGAATTAAGAACAAACCACTGTCTTCTGCAGGCTCCTGAAATTGGGGTATTGACACATCAAGAGAACTTAGCTCATTCTACTACTTTCTTCCTTCGTCTACGCATACACACACTTCACAGGAAATCTGCACCAAAATAACATTATTTTCAAATTTTGATATATTTAGTTCTTCTTTTGCTCTTTCCAATTTGTTTCTGCAAAAATACGTGTTTCTTACACCTTTCTATACATTTTTACAAGTTATCTATACATATTTTGCAGTTATTAATCAGGATGAACTCACTAATTCAGAAAGTTTTTCAACTGCTTTTGGGGAATTTTTCAAATTTATTTCTCTCAGCATTAATATGGGTTTCAAATTTCTGCTCAGCTGTTCTATTACCTGAAGTTTTTTAAGTATGTACTAATCAACATTTATGTCCTTCTTGGATCAAATAATTTTCCTTTCATTTCCATGCTATTTTATTGACTCCTTTAAATGTTCCAACATTTATTTGGTATATTTCAAGTTTTGTTTGTTTGAAAACTATACATTTTATTGACCTAAACTACATAATACATTTTTTACAAGAAACTTGTCTTATAGATTTTAATGCTTTATTAAGTCCAAGTATAGCTCTGACCCCCAAAATGCTCATGATTTATGCCCATGAACATGAAAATCTTGATTATAATTCTCACATTTTAAGGAACTACTCAAGTACTATATATTGACAGGTTAAACACGAGGTGTGAAATGAGAGGCAGAAAGCATTTGTTGATAAGGAGAAAGATAAGTCAATACTATATCATTAAAGGGCCTCCAGGAGACTATTGACAACCAGGTATTGATTACCAATGCTTTTCAGAATCAATTAACTGATCTCTGGTGATTCCTGCAAATCTTTAAATAATTTCTCTTTGAGCTACTGTTTAGCTATTTCAAGTCCATTTTGCATTTACGGGTGTGCATATATGTGGCTGTATCTGTATCTGTGTGAGATTTTTTTAAAATGGAACTTTTTAAAAGGAATTACAATCAGGTGAAGAAAGCCATTTCCCAGCTGGATTTCATTTTTCACGAGCTGAGACAACAACGAAGAGCTCAACCTTGCATAATCCTGGACTCAACTAAAATTAACGCCATATGAGAACTCCCTGGTCTTTGAGTATCTTTTGGTTTGCTTGAAAAACAATAATCCTTCACCAAACACGTAAGTAACATCAGAAACCATGGGCTTTTGGTTTGTCTGTATCACTTAACGGCTACCAGTACCTGAGACAACTTGGGGCCAACTTCTCCACAATACTACTGAATTTACAAATTTCCCCACTGTTTCGTAAGTAGAAAACAAAGTATATCTTAAGGAAACATTTGATTGCAATCTTTGAAAAACTGGCTACCTTTTAAGAATATACTCTTCTCATAAATAGGAGAAAAGGAAAAATGCAAACAAAAACTGTAAATAAAGAGGTGTGAGGTAGAACGGCTAGCACGGGAATGGGGAAAAATAAGAAGCTGTATCATGTAAAGATACAAATTCCCACTAATGAATGCGATCGTATTTTATATCTAAATTGTACCAATAAACTTAATGAATTATAAAAAGAAAGAAAGAATATCCCGAAGTCATAATTTCTGGAAAGGGAAGTTCAGGGCTGAAGACTTTCTAGTAAATTTTAACAATAAGGTTTCTATCTTGTAAAAATAGCCCCTGTTTCAAGGTGGGCATCTCTCCTCACCCTCGGTTTCACAAAATTGAAAATCGACATGGAAAGTCAGCCATTCCTCTCTATCCTCAGAATCCCATGGTCACTTTAGTTGTAAACTTACCTTGATTTATTTTTAAAACCTTCGGTGAGCTCTATTTTACATCTTCTCCATTCTTCATCAGTGCTCCCTTACAGGTAGCCACGCACATCAACAGAGCCCCCCAAATGGAATACTAGAAACGATAAGGCACAAACAAAACGTCCTTCGAGATGTAGTTTGCAAACTCTTCCTTGTTTGCTGCCTACTTCCTGCTTTAAATAATGCACAAATCAACTTCAGTACCATGGAAATAATCAACACAGTATCAAAACCTGGAGTTTCTCGTGGAGCACAAATCAAAAGCTGTAGGAATCCAACAGCTGGAGCCTGTCTCATTATTTCCCTGTTCTTTGATGTGCCTTTCAGCCAAGTATCTTAGAGAATTACTTGCAGATATGTCTGTCTACAAATTCTACATTGCTTACATATTATAGTTTCCAGCAGAGATAAATACTGTAACTGAGTTCTCATTTTCAAAATAGAACCCCCTCTTTTTCATCTTCTATTATGCACGCAATCTTGTAAATGGCAGAACCGAAAATCAGCTGCATCTAATAAGAGAATCAAGTTTGTTATTGACTCTGAGATGCTAGTTTCCATTAGATCATCCATCATAGCTTTATTATGTGATCAACTGCCTAATTAATTTTGTACTGGGGTATTTAGACAGAACACTGAATGTTTCAGTGGGGTTTTGCTATAATCCTGCACCTGCGGCCTCAGAGATTTAGATATCCTCCTATCATAAGTTTATACTGTGCCTATAATCACTTCTGCTTCGCTAGGATTCCAACAATTCAGTCCAGTAAAATTCAGCAATATTAATTTCAGAAACACCAGAACATTTGCATCTGTGCTATGTTGCTTTGGACTTTAATCAGATCAAAGTCACTGCAAGATATTAAGAGCACTAGATACAATATTTTGTTCAGACAGTTTTAGTGGTTAAATCAGACACTGTTTTGATTTTCTGAGCTTATCTGTTAATATGAACAGATGCAATCATGCTATTGTATAATGACTCTTGATTGCCAGCAGTATTTGATTTTGCAACCATTCGGTAGTGATAATTAAAGATAAAGGGATGTCCTATATAGTAATAATTAAAGATAGATTTGTGGGCTTTATCACATGAATAAATGCCATGCAGGAAGAATTGGTTCTCTAAAGTTCATTATGCAATGCATATTTTTGGAAGGCCGAGTTTGAAAAGTCCTGAAAAGAGACATTTATATGCAATATGCTTAGCTAAACCTGAGCCCATTTTAAAATTTTCACTTGTCCTGGTTGCCACATGTTGAGATATTGTTCTTTATTTATTCAGGAAAAGATCACCAAGCTAGTGCTGCTTGGAAGATGGCAAAAGAGAAAAGTAAAATAATATGGAATTGTGTCTTCCACACATAGGCATTCCTAAATGTATATGCAAAGAATATTTATCAGTCTTCAGCTGGAGAGAAGGTAATAAAGCCTGTGACAGCTTGTGTTTATCTATTCTATAGAAGCAAGGTGACATTTCAGAAGGCAGACAAACCATCTCAAAGGACATGATCCCTCTGAGGACTGAAGCTGAAGTAAATTGTTTTATTAACTATTTTTGTTAATTGTAAAAGATTACAGTGACTTGTCACAAAAGACAATCCTTAAAGGAAGGCCATCTCTGGGCCCTCCTGAGGACACTGGCCTCTTCTTGCTGCTACAAAGGTAGTGGGGCCATATCGAGTACAGGACATGCAACTGAATTTAATTTTCAGATTAAAAAATATTATCACTTACCTGAAATGAAGTGTCCTGTATTTGTATTTGTTAAATCTGCCGTCCCTACATAAACATCTACAGTTTCTGTCGACCAGACTTCTGAGTACCTGTTGTGTTTTCCTAAATCATACTTGAGAGGATAGAGTTGAACTCTAGGCCAATTATAAATAATTCTCAGGAGGAACCAAGTAAGGCCAGAGGCCTGGAAGTAGCATGGGTTCCCTGTGTGAGGGAGCAACCAAACACTTCATATCTCCATATCTCTCCTTTCTTCTTTCACCTCTGAATGCTTAAGCACCCAGCATTTGATGCTGCTGCTGGAGAAAAAGCAGAGAAACAAGCGAAACATCATTTTAAGGGCTCTTAATCAGGATTCTGTTGAACTTCAGTGGACCCTTGACTCACAAATTCAATTCATTCATGAGGGCTGGTTGTAACTCAAGCTGATCAATTGCAGGCTCACGCTCCTCTACAAAACCTTAAGAGTTTCTCTCCTGTATACAGGCAGAATTCAGTGTCCTTACAGAGACACTGCCCCAGGATTTCTCACTTGAGCCCACACAGGAAAGAATGTTGTAATGTTCTTTCCAGAACTCTTTAAGGGTTAAGTCACTAACTGGTACCATCTGGAAGCACAAGCAGCCGGTATTTGAAGGTCGTAATTCAAGACTTGGGTCCTAAGTTAAAACCACAATTATGTTCATAACCCAAGTTATTTTTGTGTCAGGTCAGTTGTAACTTGAGGCTCCACTGCTATCAGAAAAGAGATTTATAATTTTTATTAGCTTCTTAAATGGTTGGATACTAAACAAAATCTCCTACTAGACTACAACTTTACCAAGCTGAAATAATTATGGACTTGGAAGTCTTCTTCCCTAAACCATATCCTAATTGTATTGTTGACTCATAGAACATCTTTTTCACTAAATGAAAGGAAGGAAGGATAAAGCATGCTTATTCTTAGGTGTCAGCAGGGCATGGGTTCCAGGACACCACAGATAATAAATCTGTACATATCGAGGTACTTTTTATAGAATGGCACAGCACTGGCATATACTGTAGCCCACACAATCCTCCTATGACCTTCAAGTTATCTCCAGTGTGAAAGGAATTAACAGATGGAGGGGTGGGGAGGGAAAGGTATGAGAAAAGGAATTGAGATGTGTTAAGTATGGAGAACAACTTCACACAAGAAAAGTAAACATTATGCATTGCAAACATGTACTAAGAAAAATAAAATAAAATTAGATTACTCATGAATATACTGCAGATACTATGCAGCTCATTGCTGTCATATACGGCTAAAGGAATAATAATGAGAAAAAGTTTATGTTTCAATACACATGGATTCTTTCTGAATATTTTTTATCTACAGTTGGTGAAATCAACAGATAGAGAATCCATGGGTACAACTACCTCGGTGTGTCCTGAAGTTATCTGATAAGACAAACTGAAATTTCACCAAAAGATATAGAGGGCAAGACCTTTGGTAAGGGACGTGCTATTCTTCCATACACAAGTTGTGACACAAAGAAAGGCTCTCATTTGGAAATTTCTAACTTTAGAATGCAAGTTTTTGTATAAGTGAGTGGTGGTAGAATGTCTGGGTCACAATACAGAAACAAGTAGGCTTTGGGGCATTAGCTGTGTGACCCTGAAGATATTACAGAGCAACTTCCAGTGGTGGCTCCCAGTTCTATACCTCCTATAATATAAATGAACCATGCAAGGAAGCTTCTGTGAGCAGCAAAAGACATGGTGCTCTTAGACAGTGCGATACAAAACCTACAAAATATCATCTGGTCAATGAAAGTAAACTATTCCCTTATAGATAGTATTTGGTTTCTTTGAGTAGATGCAAAATTTTTAAATACAGAGGGTGATTTTGGGAAAACTGTGACAATTTTTAGCAATTATTTTTATTCTTCTGAGCAGATATTAAAGGAACTCAACAAAGGCAAAACTGCAACATTCAAGCAAAACTGACCAGTAGAGACTTTTTCAGCATAACGAATAGAGTGGATTGCATGGATGGATTCTATGAATATTAGCATCTTTTTTTTTTTTTTTTTTTATTTTTTTTTTTTTTTTTTTTTTTGTACTGGGGATTGAACTCAGGTCCTTGAGCTTGCAAGGCAGGCAGCAGAACCACTGAGCTAAATCCTTGGCCCCTGAATATTAGCATCTTGAATTGACAAGTTTATGACATAAGGGGTATGTGTTTTAAAACAGAACTGTTCACAGATTCCAGTGGAGTCAGCTCTGCGATATGGCTTGTTTTGAAGATGCAAATTCGACCCAATGCAACTGGCATACTACAAAGTAATTTAAGTGTAATGTGAGGCATGTTTATTCATAGATGGTTTCATCTGTGCGAAATGCTAAGTGAGAACAGAAAACTACACTCACTGAGCTGACCCAATCTCGAAAGGAACACAAAGAGATTACCAGATACAATATCTTCCAAGGTTTGCCATCTCCATGCAAGACTCACTTACTCTGTCTCTGTGTTACGGTTTTCTATCTGATTGCAGGTGACTTTCCTTCCAGCAGCACAGAATGTCAAGGTCCATCTCTTCTGACCCTTAGTTCCACAAACTTACGGTGCCTTAAATGCTATATGTGTATCACGTATCGCTTAACCACTTAACATGTGTACAGCTGTGCTCCCGTTTTTATAGATCTCATCTTTTTTAACATCGATGACAAATGTCAAAAACATGAATATGAATATTTCTGATTATCGTTTTTCTAACTTTCTTACATAAGTTCCTATTTTTGTTGTGAAATTTGTGATAACAAAGTTCTTTTAAGAAGGTAATATGTTAGAGAACTCGCTGAATAAGGAAGATCAAAAATACTTAACTGTGAATTAAATTTGTTATAAATCATTAATCCTGTTTTTCTACAGTTGTTTTTTTTTCTTGTTGGTTTTGTTTGTTTGTTTGTTTGTTTTCAATACAAGCAGGTAAGTCATGGTCCGGTATATAATGTTTGCATTTATTCCAGGGAGAGGACAAAAGTGTAGAGGAGCTTACAATTAATTCTTTTCATGTCAATAGTTTAACATATCATCCTTAATAATTAGCTGAATCTTGCCTAACATAAACAGTAGCTTAGTAACTAAAAATCTCTATAGGATATTAAGAAGTGGAATCAAATGCAGGTTAAATAATTATAGCCAGTAAGTCCAGTTAACAGCTGAGCTCACATTTTGCAAACATAATAGCAATTTTATAAGTTATAGTCAATAACACAATTTAACAGTTTTCAAACTACTTCAGCTTTGAAGATCATCCTCCTCCCCCAGAAATTCATCACATAGATACTGACTTCACTTCCAGGCCAAAAGATTTCCTACTCTACTGCTCTTATACATCAGGGCTGAATGGATGCATGCCAGGAAGCAGATGTTACCATTTCCACGGTGGCACTCAAAGGCTTGTCACTAAATTCCACACAGCATAATTAATTTTGATCATAGTTCAGGGTCCAGCCCAGACAGTATCCTAGTTATTCAACTAATATTTCATCCAGTAAGTAAAAACAATTTTAAAGCACTTGCATGGCAATTTTCAATCTATTTAAGAAGTGATGTATGTCATGCATCCAAAGAGGCCAATTAAAAAGTATTTCTTTCTTGAAGTTGCTGACTATATAGTAAGATGTGGCCATATTAGAGAAAAATAAAAGAAAAAGAAATTGCATATGCTTTCTTATTCTAACTCACTGGGGCTGGGATATCTGAATGTGTTATCCTATGACAATGTAGCTGGATAATGGTGATTTAGGTGTCCTGTTCTGTACTTTGGTCCTGTATCTTAGGAACAGATCAGTTTCTTCAAAAAACAAAACAAAACAAAAAGCTCTGGATTCATTTGTGCTGACAGTATGCCAGTACCTTTTTATTCCAATTTACACATAATAGGGTGAAACAATTTTATGACTTCATGCATGCCCTATCCGGGTGACAGTGTAAGGCTTGATTAGCTCAGCAGAGCTCAAACTCTAGCAAGCTACCAACAGACTGAACCTTACATTTAGGAAGTAGGTCAGGTTTATCACCTTTATCAATCATTCATATAGAGGGAAGAGACACCAAGAGGAAGAAAGAGCATTTATATGGAGAAGCAAGTTGACAGACACATTACAAAATTAAGTCCCTTCCTGCAAAATATTATTCACTTTTAAAACAGAAAAAAAAAAAAAAACCCCCGAGCATTACACCTCAAGGAAAGGGGCCATGCAAACTCTAGGCTGCCCTATGTAAAATGTGATTGTGCTTTTTGTCATGACTATATGAACAATTTTTCCTGACATATGGTAGGGGACAGTGAACGCCATTTTTTAAATATTAATACCAGCTCGATAACTAAGCAAAGTGCAAACTTGCCTTTAAATTTTGCAGATTTAAAATATGCATATATTTGCCAGCTGACAGGTGAACTATTATGGTATTCCACACCACATCTTTCTATGAAGTTCCCATGGAATCAGATACTTGTCTAAAATTCTCAGTTGATTATTTTTGGTAGATAATCAGTTCCACATTCAATGTGGCTCTTTTTTGCCCTCTTAGCACTTTGATTGCTATTGTGGTTGGTGAAAATAATTTAGTTCCAAAATAAAACTTGAAAAAAATGGACAAATAAAAGCCATGCCCAAGCTTTTATTTTTTTTAGAAGTATGTTTATTTGGATCTTGGATAAAAGAGAATGGCAATTTGAATGAATTGTGTGCCCCTTTATGGTTAAATAATTAATGGAGAAAATAAATATGGAGGGTTTTTCCATTCTAAATTAGAATGAACATATATACATATATATATATAAATAGAGAAAGGTTAAAATGA
>NW_022900921.1:18229346-18264572 GCF_012274545.1 Fukomys damarensis | reverse complement strand
GACCAAACAATCCTTTTTATCTTTTGGTCTTCTGCACTTAATTCATAATGATTCACTAAAAGTCAATAAAAATGCCCCAGATTAAAATACCTAATGTCTACTTGTGCTAATTATTAAAGTTTTACAAACTAAAATAACAAACTAAAGCAGAAATGGAATCCATTCAGAGTCTTATTTCCTAATTAAAACACATGAATCCTAAATATGCTTTCTTGGCCAATCACATCATCTCTAAGGATGCACCATAAAAATGAATGCACCCATATATTCCAATTAATGTTTCTATCTTGGCTCACTTACTTAGTGGATTCAGGAAGCCAAAACATTCTAACAACTTCACAAACACAGCATGCAACTTGGGCCCATATTTTATCACTCTGCTCTTTCCAAATGCTGACATGTGGTCCTAACAGAAAAGGACAGGTATACAGTAGCTCCAAATTAATATTATAAAAAGCTAAAAAAAATGTAATATAATGCTATTGTATATTATTGCTTATAATTATAAAACCAAAACACCTTCTTGTAAGTGGGAGGGCTGTATATGTCAGCCAGATCTGCAAACATACATGTATATATTTTTGTTTTGGCCAAATGAGTGCATCATGGTCATGAATGAGAGAAGGCATGTTGAAAAGTGCTAACTTATTCTATTATAAATGAAACAGAAGACATTTCCAAGCTCCAAATAAAGTTATTTATTTATTTTTTGGACAATGTTTCTAAAATAAATTAATATATTTATAGGAGTCAATTAAAATCTCTCATTTCATTCCATCTATTCCACAAACAATCGAAATTTGCCATATGTCAAAAGACAGTTGCCAGATTATAGTCTCAGTTAGGTACCACACTTTTGAATGATGGCAGCAGATAAGGGGGAGAGAAGAATTGTTAGGAGCAAAGTACACAGTTGTAGATCTTTGGGTCCATTTTAGCCAAAATATATATTATAAGATAATATATGTTCTTTATTTAACTGCGCCTCTTTCTCTGACTTGTTTTTCTTAGAAAATACATAACTCGTTTCCAATGTAGTTGACAAATTCCATCGCCACCTGTTGTTTATACCCCTTTGGTTGCTTTGAGATACTAAAATATAGAATTGTATTTTTCCAGTAGGGAGTGGGGAGTGTGCGTTCTGATCATCAGCATCTGATTATTTAGGTTTCACTTTTGACCCAATTGTTCGCTTTATTTCTAGGCTAATAATTACTTGGAAATGAAATTGTTTTTAATAGTAAATAGGGCAATTCTTTGGAATGGAATTAAATCTGGAATTCTTAAAAATTCTTATTCCTTGGTTGCAACACTGTCCTAGTAAATCTGATACTTAGCATCATAAATTTATAATGCTAACAATTTTCTCAGCTGATTCTTATGTCCACTAATGTTTGGAGATAAATGTATTCAATAATTTCACAGTTCAATAAAACCTCCATTGTAGGTTAACAAGCAAAATCCAAATGGAGTGAATAAAGTATCATTCTATTTGTTAGTCACACTTTGGTAGAAGCCAGAGAAAATACTGGCTAACTGAGCTTTTGGAATGGTGCCTGGCTTTTATTAATTGAAGTCATTTTCCCCTTTCTATCAGGAAATATAAAAATGTGATGATCTGAACTTTAGGTCCATTCTATAAACGGAATTTCGGAATCTATCTGTAGAAACTCTCTTGTAACCAGTGAAGTGGTGATACATGATATACATTTGTTCTTGAATTAATCATTGAATTACTGCCTCATACTTTATGCAACAATTATTATTTTAAATCAAGCATGTAAAATATAACTACAAATGATCTCTGCCTCCATGAAAATGACAAGTGACCAATAATATGGAAAAATCACTAGAATCTGCTGCAGTGAGTCACAGACAAAGAGCTATGAAAGCAGGATGCAGTCAGGTATTTATTCAATTCTGATAAGAAAGAAAATGGATCAAAACAGTCTCTATTGCAGGAATTTTTCGGGCATAAGAAAAATATTATGAGCCAAAGTATGAAGATATAGAGGAAGGATACATAAAGGAATCAGGTTAGGGCAGTTCATTTCTAAGGGGCATAGGGACTCATGTCAGAAGGTGAGCATGGGATTGTCACGGTTTGTGTTTGTATATTTGACATAGCTTCAGAGGTAACATTAAAGCTCTTGAGAAGGATAAATAGGATTTTACTACAAAACAATGGAAGTATATTATGACTGCAAAAATGTCAGTTAAATGCATATGGATATTACAAGGTCCACTTTAGTTAGAACAATGTAGTTTCAGAGCCTGGGGATAAATAATGCATGTGGTGGGGAGTCACTTTTTATAAAGTTAGAAAGATAAAGTAGTTATAAAAAGCTCAAATTATGAGCTAAGAAAATTAGATGAAATACCACATACAACAGAATGCAAGAAATAAATGAACATGTAGATGAACGAAAATATTTAATTAGGAAAATGGCGTGATCAGAGATTTGTTTTTAAATGAAATTTATAGTAGCAGTCATTTTTCTTGCTGCATAATAGTGCAACATGGATATTCTATCCATCAGTACTATACTGAATAAATATAGCACTGTAAAGAATACTATACAGCATCCACATGTCTGAGCCATAGCTTCCCAAAACAAAAATTGAATCTTATAATCAAAATATAAATTAGTAAAGCCAAACACAATAAAACAAAAACTTTATGTTTCAGTTTGTTCTAAGTTAAAAGAAAAAGCATAACTAAGCTATAATTAGATAGTAAGGCCAAGGGAATGATCACAATGAGTGTCAAGACAACGGTTTCTTTGGAGATGAGGAAGACGTAGTGACAGAGGGAAGGAAGGAGGAAGAAACCCAGAATATGAATCACTCATCGATCGATATGAGTGCAGTTCCATGGATGCTGGATTTATGTCAATTTACTTAGTCATGATTTCTGTTTAGCTCTTTATCGCTGTGCTATACTTGATATATAATAAAATATATTAATATATAATAAAATTACATAATATATATATATATATATAATAAAATATTTGGATATTTTAAAAGGTATTGGTAATAGGATATTGTTAGGGAGACTTGGGAGACTTGTTAGATACTTGATTTAAATACTTAGGTAAATTTTTTCAACATTTAACCCTGTCGGATGTAAGATAAAATTAAAATTATTTCAACTTAAGAAAAATAAATGTAACTTTTATCATTAGATTTAGCCAGTTTTAATGAGGTGCAGCTTCTCAGAGAATTTCTAAATTTTATTACTGAGGTCCTATCTCTGCTAGCACAAGATGATCTCAGAGTTTTGGCAACTCTAGAAAAAACAACACACCAGACCAGCAGTGCCTAACCCCTGAAAGCAAAAATAGTGTGGCTACCATAAACTTCAAAAACAGTATGGCATTTTCTCTGAAAGTAAATCCTTTGACATGTAAGACTAGAGATGGAGAACTTCACTGTACCACAAGACATATTTAAGAGTGTTTAACCAGAAGACATTCGGGAAAGGGTTGATAGTTGAAGACTGAGCTACAGAACAACTTTACTTCAGGGCTTCTGAGGTCACCCCACCTCAATGACTGGGTGGGAGTGGGCCACAAGAGACCACTGTGGAGAGAGTATGGGCTAGACACAGACCCATGAGAAGCTTACGTTCAGGCCAGGAAGGATGCAGAGGTATAATCCTCCATGGCAAGAGGCTGCTCATGTGTGACTTTCAGAGAGGTCTGGGTCTGAAATTGCAGGTAAGAATCCCAGCAACTGCTCAAACCCACCCCACCCTGCTGTCAACATCCTACACAGAACTCAGTGGTCTGTTCGCTTTCTCCATCTGTCAATGTAATCAAGGATGTGTTGCAGCTTACAAAGTTGCCAAAGCTTAGATTGCATGAACAGAGTGGTGAGCAGCCTTCACAAAGCTACAGACCAAAAAGCTAAGGGGAGAAAGGACATACACAGAGGGACACAAGCCCTGAGAGAGGGTTGAGTGAATGAAAACAGCCCAAGAGCAGACATCATTCACCAAATGTGCCCAAGGCAGAGCATTTACACTCCCCCCCCACTCTCTCTCCCTCTCTGTCTCGTCCTTCCCCATATCTGGAGAATTCCAATACTGCAGACCCTGGAAAGAAAAAATCTCATTCAAAAACATGGAGGAGTCTTTTGGGACTCATTTTCTTTTCTTTCTGAGTTTTTTTTTCTTTCTAATTTTTCTGTTTTCTCTTTATTTCCATTTGTTGGCACCCTTTCCCCCTTCTTTTTCTTATTTGTTCTTCTCTGTACTATTATCTATTTCTAATAATTTTCTTTTACTCTGTAGTAGGATCCATTGTCTCACTTTTCTCTTCACTTTCTCATTTTGCTTTTCTTTTATTTAATGCATTTTTTTGCTTCCCCACCCCCTTCATCCTTACTAGCATTATCATTAAGCTTTATTAATGTTTAGATACTTAGGTGACCCAATGCTATTTTTATTGAATTCATTTGTATTGTTAATGGTGCTACAGTTGTTAGGTTCAGCATGTATTTAATGTATGTCAGTACTTAGCTTGTCTATATATATGTATCATAATTACAGATCTATTTTATTGTTAACAACTTTTACTGGTTCTCATAGTACGTCACTATGCAGTTTGTCCAACTCTATTATTGTTGCTGTGTTTGTTGCTATTGCTAGGGTAGACTAGCTATTTCTATTAATTGGTTTGTACTGTATGCCAATATCTGGTTCATCTTTGTGTCATAAATAATACTGAAGTTTATTTCTGGAGAACTGAGTGCTAAGCAAATTGCATTGTACCATCCCCTCTCAAATTAAAAAAGGTAGTAAGAACAAAATCAGAGGCCTATAGTAGTCATACATAAAAGGCATCAAACTAACTGAAGAGATCACATCAGCAAAAAAATCATTCCATGTTAATAGATCCACAAATCACAATGTACACATGCACTGGTCCACAAATCATAGTGTACATATACACTGGTGTGCACACATACACACAAACACACACATGTACACAGAAAAATGAGATAATAAGAAAATAAAATAGTTCCAAAAGTTCTCACTGCCCCAAATCTGATCTATTGGACATGGATGGTGAGAAAATCAATAGCCAAACAGCTGAATTATACAAAGTGATAAAAGAAGACACAAAAAGAAAAAGATCAATAATTTGTTTAGCAAGCCTGAAGATGATATAACTAGACAGATAATGAACATAATAAACCAAATGATCATTTAGCTTCAGAAGCCTGTAATAAAAAGCTAATTGAGCTAAATAAAATGATAAAAAATATGAATGATCAGTTTACCAAAGAAGTAAGTTTAAGAAAAGATTCCAAACAGAAATTCAGAGATTAAGAACTTCTACTAAAATTATGAGCAGCAGAAATGATTGATGTGAAGACAGAATGTCAGAAATAGATGACAGGGCTGATGCAGGAAAACATATAGGTAGATATATCTTGAAAACAACAAATGAACATGAAAAGAATGGCTCAGAAAGCTAGTAGATGACCTGAAAAAAATTAATGTAAGATTACTTAGAATAAGTGACAAATCACAAGACAGCACAAATGGTATAATATCTATTACAAGAGTAATAGGAGACAACTACCTAATATGGGGAAATAACCAAACATAGAGAAAAGCAAGGCATGTAGAACCCCCAAATACCCACAATCAGAAAGGAACTTCTCCATGACACATCCTCATCAAAATTTTAGAAGTTCAACATAAGGACAAACTCTTAAAAGCTGTTAAAGAGAAGAAAAAACACAAATGTAAAGCCATTAGAATTATAGTGGACTTCTCAACAAAACCATAAAGATCAGGAGAGCCTGGAGTGGAGTGTTTCAAGCCCTACAAGAAAACAATTTCAAACCCAGGCTAATCTATCCTGTAAAACACTTCAGAAGTGACCGAGAAATAAGCTCTTTCCATGATAAAGAACACTTTGAGAAATTCATAAACACCAAACCAGCACTCCAGAAAGTTCTCAAGGATAGCCTAGAAAGAGAAAATGAAACCTATAATGCCAAGATGTTTAATGTAATGAATATACGAAGTATGGTGAACCATCATACAAAAGGATGAAATATAGGTTCTGCAACAGGAAAGTAATGCAATAATAGGAATGAATCAATATCTTTCAGTAATAACATTCAGTGTGAATGGTCTCAGATCCTCAAACCAAAAGACACAGATTGGCAAAGTGAAAAAAAAACAAAACCTAACATTATGCTTTATATATATCAAATAGACTCAATTCCAAGAAGTTCACAGGATGAAAATCAAAGAATAAGAAGATATTGACAGGAGCTCTGAACACATACGAGTAGCTTTTCTATTTTTAGACAAAATAGGCATCAGGCAAAAACTGATCAAAAGAGGCACAGAAGGCCACTGTGGCTATGGAAACAATTACATATTAGCTATGGGAGCAATTCATCAGGAAGAAATAACAAGGATAAATTAGCTATGAAAACAATTCATCAGGAGGAGATAAGAAGGATAAAATTTCATAAAACATCTATTATTGGACAGAAAAGATCTCATGAGGATCAACATATAGTAACTTAAGTACACAGTTCAAATGCCAATATACAGTGTCATGAATAGATAGCTCCTTTAGACTAAAACTATCAACCACAAAATATTAGACTTTCTCCAGATTTTCATATAAATGACTTAAAAGATATCTATGGAAAGTTCTACCCTGAAACAGAATACAAATCCTTCTCAACAGCACGTGAAACTTTCTCCAAAGTTCCACCTACTAGCCTATAATCAATACTTAAGCAAATACAAAAAAATCAAAATTATTATATGAGTAGTATTAGATCAGAGTACAAGGAAACCAGAAATCAGTCATAAGATACAACACATGAAGGCCTGCCCCTTAAGCCCAGCATGCCAGAGGAGACCAGCAGCTGCCCGTGACCCTCTGGTAGGTCCTCTCCTTCATCTCAGTGGGCCAAAGGAGCTCAGCCACACGGGCACCAACACTGTGGTGTTCAGCCCCCTGACCCCTGCAAACAAGAGACAGGGGGCCTTTCTGAGGCTCCTAGATGAAAACTGAAGCCCACTGGAAAAGTGAAGAAAATCTGCGATAAAGGCACACAACACCACCACAGTTAGTAGGTCGGAGGGACCAGCACCTCTCATTGGAACCTGGTCTAACTTCAGGGGAGAGACAGCTGGAACCTGAGTAGAACCTTGCAGAGTTCAATCCAGCAGGTGGTCAGAGATCTCACCTTGGGCTTTGCGGACAGAAATTGGCCTGAACCTTAGGGTCAGCTGAAGGTTTGCTGAGACTAATTAACTTAGATCTTCACACTCCTGCCCATGCTGTCTATTGTGTCAACAGAGGCATACCCTGAAGGAGGCCCTCTATTTCTATTTGTATTTTTTACTTTCAAAATAATATTTTTTCTCTTATCTTTAATCATTTAAAAAATTTTAGCTATCTTTTTCTTTTTCAATATTTTTCCTTTTTGATCTTTTTCTTATCTTCTTCTCTTTCTCTCTCTCATTCTCTTTCCCATCTTCATCTCCATTACTCTCCCTTTTTGTTCCTATTCCTATCCTAATCTGAATTTATTTTCCTTCTCTTCTCTTTTTCCTTCTCTCAACTGCAATTAGTTTTAAAAGAAAGTGATTACAATCTCTAGCCTCCTTAATGCTGTTAGTTTGTTCTGTTCTTGTGTATATTTTGTTCTGTCTTCTCTTCTCTTCAACAGCTCCCTATAGTTTGTGTGATCTTCCTGTGTCCTCTGATCTCACTTCTAGCCTTTCTCTATCCTATCTATTCCTCCCTTCTCAACTCCTTCTAAATTCCCATCCTGAAGGTGTAAAGTTGCTATATTGAAGAGTTTATTCACTATAAACATATTTTGGGCTGGTCTGCAATTTTGATTTAATTCACACAGTTAAAGGTGATAGATTAATAAATACCACAAACTGTCATTTTCTAAACTGTGCTTGATGCTACTGTGTTGTTGATTGCATCACTTAGGCTAAGGTGGTGTGATTGATTTAATAAGTTGTCCTTCCTGATATAATGAAACTGAGATTGCCTCAGAGTCATTAGAGACTCAAAACCTAAAGTCCTATATCTGGAAGATCAAAGTATTAACCCAGAAATGAAACCAAGGACAGTACCAATGACAAAAATAGAAAGGAGAAGACATTAAACTAGACACAAACACAGACTTCCACCTCACCAAAGGTAAACTCTGGGGAAATGAGGTGGAAATGTCTGATAGTCAACCATCTGGATATCCTGAACCAATAGCACAGGAAATAACAAAACAGATAAATGGGGCTGTAGAAAAGTTCAGAACAGAAACAATTTTCCAGAAATTGGTGAGAAGAATGAAAAACATGATTGGAGATTCTAGAACAGAAACAGATAAAAAAAAATGGATGAGTTCAAGACTGTGATGGAAACCATGAATGCCTAGCATAGGAAAGAAATGGAATCCATGAAACAGATTCAAACAGATATCCAGGAGATTAAAACCTCTATAGAAAGTGTTCACAGCAGAATGAATGAATGGGAAGATAGAATTTTAGATGTAGAAGATAGGATTGTGGTCAGGGACCATGAAAAGAGAGATCTCTTAACAACAGTAAGGAGCCATGAGAAATTGATCCAGCAACTCTGAGATAACGCAAAAAAGCATAATATAAGACTGATAGGAATCCATGAAGTAACAGGACAAAGCACAAATGATATAAAAAAACTGTTCACAGAATTAACAACAGAAACTTCCCAGAGAGGAAGAATTTCACATACAGATAAGTGATCAAATAAAATCTACACTTAGACACACCATAATCAAGATCCTGGAAAACCAACAGAAGAATAAAATACTGCAAGCATTTAGATAAAATAAACAAACCACATGCAAAAGAAAGCCCATCAGAATCACAGGAGACTTTTAAACACAAACCCTCAAGTCAAGGAAAACCTGAAGTGAGGTATTTCAATTCCTAAAAGAAAACAACCTCCAACCTATACAGATGTGATATATCCTGCAAAACTATCTTTCAAAATTGATGGGGAAATAAGATACTTCCATGACAAAGAACACGTGAGAAATTAAATGAACGCCAAACTGTCACTCTACACACTTTTAAACAATATACTGGAAAAACAAAATGAAAACCACAATTCTATAAGTGCCAACAGAGCAAATATACCAGGCAAAGCAAGAAATTAAAGGGAGAGTGGGAAAAATAAAAAAATAAAAGAACCAACCACAGGAAAATAACATGACAATGAAAAGCCAATACATAACAGTTATAGCCATCAATGTCAATGGCCTCAATTCACCAATCAAAAGAAACGGGCTGGCAGAAAGGATTAAGAAGCAAAATCCAACAATATGCTGTATACAATAAACCCACTTAATCCACAAAGAAATTCATAGACTGAGAGTAAAAGGATGGAAAAAGTTCTTTATGTGATAGGAGCCAAGAAAAAAAGCAGGGATAGCTATCTTATTTGCAGACAGAATATATTTCAAACCAAAACTAAGCAAGAGAAAAAGAAGGCCACTACATCCTTGTAAAGGGAATAATACAAGAGGAAGAAATGACAATCTTAAATATATATGCACTGAATACTAATGCCTCCAATTATACAAAACAAGTATTAACAGATATGAAAAATTAAATAAGCACTAGTACAATTGTAGTGGGGGACCACAATACTCCACTGACACAAAGAGACAGATCATCTAGATAAAAAAAAAATCAATGACAAAATAACAGAACTGAACCAAGCCTTATAACAAATGAACTTAGTAGATGTCTACAGAGTGTTCTACCCCACAAAATCAGAATATACATTCTTTTTGGCTGTGCATGGGTCATTCTCCAAAATAGACCAACGCTAGCTCATAGAACATGCTTAAGCAAATGCAAAGGAACTGAAGTTATCCCCTGTATATTATCAGACCACAAGGCAATTAAACTGGAGATAAATAGCCTAAGAAACCGCAAGAACTTCACAAAGACATCGAAATTAAAGAACACCCTGCTGAACAACCATGGGGTCAAAGAGGAAATTAAAGAAGAAATTAGAAAGTTTCTACAATTACATGCTAATGCCAATACAATGAAAGCAGTTCTATGAGGGAAATTCATAGCAGTAAATGCTCATACTGGCAGAGCAAGCTCAACTAAGCAATCTAATGCTTAACTTTAATCTTCTAGAAAAAGAAGAGCAAGACACACCAAAGCTCATGCAAGGGAGAAAAGTATAAAGATAAAAGTATAAATTAATGTAATGGACACTAAGAAAACTATACAAAAAAAAATCAAAGAATTGGTTTTTTGAAAGAATAAATAAAATTGATAAACCTTTAGCCAACCGTATAAAAAATAGGAAAGAAAAGGTGCAAATTCATGCAATTAGGAATGAAAAAGGTGAAGCCACAACAGACCTACCAGATATTCAGAGGATCAAGACCTACTTCAAAAACCTATACTCTAATAAAATGGAAAATGCAGAAGAAATGGACAGATTCCTAGGCACATATGAACTTCCAAAGTTGAATGAAGAAGCTGTGAAAAGTCTAAATGTGCCAATTACATTTAGTGAAATTGAAAATGTAATTAAAACATTACCAACAAAAACAAGTCCAGGTCCTGATGGCTTTACTGCTGAATTCTACAAGATATTTGGAGAAAAACAATTGCCACTCTTCTTTAAACTCTTCAGTGCAACTGAAAGGGAAGCAAGTATTGCTTTGACTCCAAAACCAGGGAAATACCCAACCAAAAAAAAAAAAAAACTACAGGTCAATCTCCCTACTGAATACAGATGCAAAAATCTGCAATAAGATAGTGGCAAAGAGAATACAGAAGATCATCAAGAAAATCATACACCCTGACCAAATTGAGTTTATCGCAAGGATACAAGGATGGTTCAACATACATTAATCAATAAATATAACATGCTATATTAACGGAATGAGGTACAAAAACCATATGATCATCTCAATCAATGCAGAAAAAGCATTTGACAATTTTAACACCCACTCATGATAAAAAAAAAACCTACAGAAAATTATAATAGGTGGTCTTTATCTCAACCTGATAAAGAAAAACCAACAGCCAATATCATTCAAAATGGCCAAAAACTGAAAACCTTCACACTAAAATCAGGAAAACAAGGATGTGCACTGTCACCCCTCCTATTCAATATAGTTTTAGAAACATCAGCCAGAGCAATTAAACATGAGCAAGAAATAAAAGGAATAAAGATAGGAAGGGAAGAAGATAAACTGTCACTATTTGCTGATGATATGATACTCTAGATAGAAGACCAGAAAAAATCTGCCTAAAGACTCCTAGACTTAATTGGCAGATTCAGTAGAGTAGCTGGATACAAAGTCAACTCTCAAAAATCAATAACCTTCTTGTACACAAATAACAGAATCAATGAGAGAGAAACAGGGGAAATAATTCCTTTCAAAATAACACCCCCCCAAAAATGAAATATCTAGGAATCAACCTAATGAAGGAGACAAAAGACCTCTACACTGAAAATTATAGCACTTTGAAAGGAGAGATAGAAGAGGATATAAGAAGATGGAAAGACATCCCCCTTGCTCCTGGATAGGAACACTAAACATACTGGAAAGTAAATTAGATAGAACTCTCAAAAACATTGGCATGGGAGAAAATTTTACGAAAAAAATCCTCAGCAGGGCCGGGGATTTATCTCAGTGGTTTGTTGGCCTGCCTTGCAAGTGCAAAGACCCAAGTTCAATACCTGGTACAAAAAAAAAAAAAAAAAAAAAAAAAAAAAATCCTCAGCAGCATGAGAACATGCACAAAAAAATCAACAACTGTGATCTCATTGTATTAAAAAGTTTTTGCAGTACAAGAGAAATCACCAACACAGCTAAGGGACATCCTACAATGTGGGAAAAAATTTTTACCAGACAATTCTCAGGCAAAGGACTACTATTTAGAATATATAAAGAAGTCAAAAAATAAGATTCCTGAAATACAAAGACCTGGTTTAAAAATAGCCATTTGAAATCAACAGATTTTTCTCAGATAAAGAAGTAAAAGCAGCAAATAAATGTATGAAAAAATGTTCAACATCACCACTCAGCCATAAAGAATGAGAAACTACAAAGATTTATAGCTAAATGGATGCATACTGAGGCTGTACTCTTAAATAAATAGGACATACTTGAACACGTATGAATAGTTTCTCTGGTGTGAAAAATAAAAGTGCAAATAAGGTTCAAATGATATAATTGATAGCATGAAATAGGAAGAAAATGGCTAGAGGAAGGTGGAAGTGGAGGGGAAAGAAAATAAGGGAAAAGAAAAAGTGTGAAAAAAGGAAAAAATGGAAACAAAGTCTTTCTAAATAGGGAAGGGTGAAAGGGGTGAAGGGAGGGCAGGGGTATGGCAAAAGAACAGGAACTAAGACATAACATGTGAATGTAAAATATCCCAATGATAAATGTAACTATATTGTTCACTTTCAAGGTACCAAAAAACTTAAACAGGGAAAAAAAAAGATACAACACATGAAATATCTAAACACATGAAAATTTTAAAAAATACAATTTCAAATAATCAATGATTTGAAGAAAAAAATCAAGGAAGAAATTTGACACTTCCTGGAATCAAACCATAATGCCAGTACCACATAGCAAACCTTGTGAGATCAAAAGAAAGCAGAAAAAAAGGCACATTTATACCTGGCAGTGCCCATATCAGGAAAACAGAGCAACTTCGAATAAACAGAATAAAGATGTACCTATAGGTTCAAGAACAATAATCCCAATTCAAAATTTGTGCAAGAAGTGAACTTATAGGGCTGGGGATTTAGCTCAGCTGTTCCACTGCCTGCCTTGCACTTGCAAGGACCCGAGTTCAATCCCCAGTACCAAAATAAAAGAAGAAGGAAGAAGGAGAAGAAGAGGAAGAAGAGGAAGAAGGAGAAGGAGAAGGAGAGGGAGAGGGAGAGGGAGAGGGAGAGGAAGAGGAAGAGGGAAGAAGAAGAGAACTTATAAAAATGAAAGCAGAAATTATTGAAATTGAGACTAAAGAAACAAAATGAAGAATCAGTGAATGAAGGGGCTGGTTTTAACAAAAGGAAAAAATATAAGAATTGCCAAAATGGAACTGAGAATGTAAAAACCATCAACAATCTAATAACAGGCACCAAAATAAATAAATAAATAAATTAATTAATTAATTAAATGAGAGAGTAACAAAAACAGTAACAACAGCTATGAAAAGCCCAGAACCTACTGGATTCACCATTTAATTCTACAACTTTAGTAAAGATGTAATGCCAATACTCTTTAAACATTTAATGAATTTGAAAAGGAAGGAATATTAGCAAAGACATGCTTTGAAACTAGCATTATCTTAATTTCCAATCTCGACAAGGACTCAAATAAAAACAAAAATATCAGGCCAAACTCTTTAATGAACATAGATGCAGAAACTTCAACAAGGCAGTCCAAAACATAATGCAACAAAGCATCAATATGATCATATATCATGACTACAAAGACTTCATTCCAGGGATGCAAGAATGTTTTTCAAACACAAACCAATAAATGCTATGTGTAATATAAACAGAAGCAAAGAAAAATACTTGTGATCACTGGTTGTGGTGGTGAATGCCTGTAATCCCAGCACTTGGGAGGCTGAGACAGGAGGATTGCTGGGAGTACAAGACCAGCCTCTGATACATAGTGAGTTCCAGGTCAGTCTCAACTACATAGTGAGACCCTTTCTCAAAAACAAACAAACAAAAACGAAAAATAAATGTGATCATTTCAATAGGTTCAGAAAAATCCTGCGACAAAAATAACATCTGTTTATGATAAAGACCCTGAAGATAATACATATAGAAGGAAAATATAATTACTGCCAAAATCATACTAAATGGGGAAAAAGTAAAAGACCTTTTTCTAAAATGTGGAACAAGACAATGATTTCCACCATCACCATTCTTATTCAATATAGTACTCAAAAATATTAGCCAGAACAATCAGGCAAGAGAAAGAAATAAACAGAATTTATATATAGAAAATGAAACAATCAAATTGTCAATATTGGCAGATGATGTGATGCTCTTCATAGAAGATGCAAAAAGAATGTACCATCGAAGATGCAGGAAACAAATTCAGCAATAGAGCGCCATACAAAATCAAGGCACAAATAGTGTTCCTGTAGGCCAATAATGAAATCTGAGTAAAAATGTGGGAAACCAATACCATTCAAAATAGCACCAAAAAATTAAATGCTTAGGAAATATTAATCAAGGAAGGAAATATCTCCACAAGGAAAACTACAGTACTCTGAAAAAGAAGATCAAATATCACATCTGAAAACAGAAAGATATCCTCTGTTTCTGTATAGGCAGAACCAATATTGTCAAAATAGACATACTTGTAAAATTGATATGTAGATTTAATGCAATCCAAATCATAATATCAAAAGTATTCTTCATAGAATTATAAAATAAATGGTCCTGATATTCATAAGGAACCAAAAGAGACCCAGAATAGCAAAAGCCACCCTGGGCAAGGAGAGCAAAGTAGGAGGTATTACAGTCTTGGATTTGAAGTTATATTCTAAAACTACAGTGATAAAAACAGCATGGTACTGGAACAAAAACATACATCTGGATCAATAAATCAAAATAGAGGATATAGAAACAACCTCTGGCACATTTAGCCATCTGATCTCTGACAAGGCAACCAAGAAACATAATGGATAAAAGCCTTTTTAGAAATGGTACTGGAAAAACTGGCTACCTATAATTTAAAGATTGAACATAGACCCTTATCTCTCAACATACACTAAACTAAACTCAAAATGAGAAGAGATCTAAATATAAAAAACAGAAATCCTTGATCTGCTGAAAAATAAAAATGGCAAAATTGTTGATTAGGTGTAGGTAAGTATTTTCTGATCAGAACTCCAATTGTATAACAAATAACATCAAGAATCAACAAACGAGATTGTATCAAATTAAAAAGCTTGTGAATAGCAGAGGAAATAAGCAACAGAGGGCAGAGATAATCTACACAATAGGAAAAAAATATTTGCCAGCTATTGCTCAGTCAGAAATCTAACACTTAGAACATATAATATCTTTAAGGTCTCTCAAGTTAAAAACACAATAAAAAAGGCAACTAGAATTAGTAGACACTTCTCAGCAGAAGAAATATAAGTGGCCAATAGTACATTTAAAAATGCATTCCATATCTCTGGCCATCAGATAAATCCAAACTAAAATGACATTAAAATTCCATCTCACTCCATAAAAATATGGTTATCATCAACAAATCAAATAATAACAACTGCTTATGAGGCTGCAAAGAAAAAAGGAATTACTCTGTAACAGTGATGGAAATGTAAACTAGTACAATCACTACAGAAATCAGTTTAGAGATTCCTCAAACACTAAAAATAGAAATTTCATTTGATCTAGCTATTCGCTTTCCAAGTATCTCCCCAAGAGTGTTCAAGCATCATTTTACAGAGGTGCGTATTCATGTTTATAGCAACTTGATTCATGATAGCTAAATCTTGGAAGTGGCGTATATGTCCAGTCAACAGATGAATGGGTAAATAAAACGTGTTATGTATACACAATAGAGTATGACTCTGTCATAAAGAAGAAAAAAATTGATTCATTTATATTAAAAATAGGTGCACTCAGGAACCATCGTATTACGTGAAATAAATGAGACATACAAGCTTAAATATTGCATGGTTCCTCCTACATGAGATATTCAAGCATAAATAACAACTAAAATAAAGACAGATACTAAAAGTAGAAAGACAGATCGTTACAAATGGGAAGGAGACCAATAGATGAAATGAGGGAGGAGGGGATAGGAAAGGGAGAAGGAAAAATTAATTGACATGTGTTAGGTGAACATATTAACCTCTCATGAAGAATATAATCATGACGTACTGCAAGTGGGTACCAATACAAATGTATTAATATTACAAAAACAATTTTTTATTCTGTGATTTCTCTACTGAAAAGCTTTCAAAATTCATTATGATTTAAGGAATAAAAACAAGATGATAAATATTAACAAGACTGTTAGAGCATTCAGTGAACCTCCTTCCTTTAGAAACGAGGTGAATGAAATCACAGAAATGCCCTGTTGGAAGATCATAGATGTCAAGAATGTTGACCACAAATCGGGTTGTCTTTTTCCCTTGCCCTCTGTATTATGTTCAATAACAAATTGCGGAGTCCATTATGTAAGATCTTTTAAATTTGAGTACTTCCTCTGAATCTTAAAACAGCACCAGCTTCCAATGTATATACTGCTTTGCTGTATAATCATACAAAAATATATCTGGTATCTTCCTAATGTCTTTGAGCAGGCAGATTATGTCTTTGGCTTGATACGTTTGATAACATGCTTATGAACTACAGCACAAAGAACAATTTCACCTACAACTGAACATTTTAGAAGGACATAGAATAGGATTGTGAACATAGTGATCTTTTGTCAATCATACCTTAGTAACAATAGGACTCAGTAGACTTGGTAGTTAAGAGACAGAAAAAATTATGAGGAATTCTCTTTAGCTTCCCACAGTGTGATGAGTCAGGGAAGTCCCTTCTGTTTTTCTTGGCTTAAAATTTACATATGAAAGAAAGAGGGTTGTGTTGGAGTAATTTGGGTAATTATGGTCACTAAGGTCATAATGGTGAATTATCTCTACGATTGCATTAAAACTGCCCAAAAATAGGCATGAGGGAAAGTAGTTCTCTAGAGGAGAATAATATCAAGGGCTCCTTCCTGAAAGTGGAAGGAATGGAGGGAGCCCAAATAACAGCTGTCCTCCTAAATTAGCAAGTTGTGTTCTTGTGAATGCTACCGGAGACTGAATCCAGGGCCTCCCACATGGTAGGAAAGCATGCTATCTTTGAGCTACACCCCACACCAGTCACAAAAGCCACCTGATCCAAACCAATGAATAAGTCCTTCTTACCATCGTTCCCTTTCCTAAAAATTCCCACATTGGAAACAAGTAGCAAAGCATCGTATTATTATGGGGTCTTATTTTTACTAAACTACACACTACTTATGCATGCAATGCTGCTCTAAAAAGCCAGTAAGGAAAAAGAAAATTTAGTTTACAAATGAATGCCAAAATGATAACATAATGTCACAGTCTAATAAAGTCACAAGCTTTAAAATAAATTGAAAAGAATAAGAAATAAATCCGTAAATTTTTCCACATAACAAAGTAAGAGGGAGAATCTATTCAGGCAATGCTGTTCCAAACTTTAGCTTTAAATTTTGACAACAAATACTTTGTTCAGTCATTCACGTCTTGCTATGGTGAATGAGAATCCCACAAAAATCGCAGCTGCTTTGGCCAGATCCTTCTGCTTTTCGATGCTGGGCTTTGGACTCTACCCTGTGCAGCCACAGCATTCCAGATGGGTCTGGGAACCATGCCAGAGCCTTGCTTACTATCCCAACATGATTTTATGGCCTTATGTCGGAACATTATACAGCACTATAGAGCCTCGATGACATCTTTAGTTGCAATAATAATGACATACGGCACTATCTTCATAACCCTTCTATTGGGGAGAAAACAATTTCCTACTTATTTTCTTAAAACACAAGGGCTGAGTGGCTGCTGCAGTGGACCCTCAACACTAATGAGCAGTCGCCTATGGTGACCTATTCAGAATGGAAGGCTCACAGTGTGACATTCTGCTCAAGTGGGCTAAATGATTGGACATCAGTCACAGGAGTTTAAAGGTCTGAAGAGATGGCAAAATATTATTAATTCAATATCTCTTTAATGCTAAAAAGCATGGCCGTCAGGACCCCTTGACAATTTCTTGGGCTATCAGAATACCTAATTGGAGATTAATCTCTAATAACCTCTTAATACCATTCATAAGTCTAAATGAAGCCCAAACAAGAAAGAAATTGTCAGTTCAGTAGTGTCATTTACAGCTAAGGCCATGGAAAACTATTTAATTCATTATAGAGACAGAGGGGCCCATTTCCATTTTTGCCCTATTTCTATCTGGCCAGTTAATTATAGTTCTGGCTAAACACTAAAATTAGAAAATGGGAATTTCTATGCCCAGCATTAACTTCTTCAAAGATTCTCTTGACTAATGCTTCAGTTTTTAGGCTGTCAGTCCCAATGATTCCCCTCCTTGTACTTCAAACTAGAGTAGGCCTTCTTATATAGCAAATTTATGCTTCTTTTTAAGTCACCTCCACACACACACACACACACACACACATGTACACACAAACCTATAGAAACATGTCTTTTATCTTGCTTAAAAATGTATACTTACCTTGGAAAAGGGCTAATTTCCTTCTCTCTCATTTGTTTTCCTTCTTTGTGGGTGAATTCTTAATTTCCAAATTGTTCAATTTTGAGAATAATAAGGTATTTAATAATGGCACAAGGCAAAACGCTGACCAAAGAACCCCGCTCTCTTGGGGTCAGCGAAGTTCCTCACTCATTTCCTGAACTTGTGTAAGACCATTATTGCCACAAAGAAGATTCACAATTAGCAGGGCTGGGAAATAAAAACGTCACACTCCCAGCGTAGGTAAAATCAATCCATGGATCAGTTGATCAATTTTCAAAAGAAAAAGTACTGCAAAAACTACTTGCCAGGAAATCTACACTGAGTATGACTGCTCTAAACAAGAGCCGAGATATGGCCTCAGCCCTGCGCATGTACTAGGAGGCGCAGCGCTGTGCTGACCAGAGCTCGTGGGGTAGTAGAGTAAGCCTCCACCTGCTGGGCCCCGCCCAGGTAACATGGCACGGGAGAATACGCTCGCGGCTCCGTCACCAAACAAACGTGCGTAGAGTCACACTGATAAAAGCTGGCAGGTGTGTTCAAATCTCACTGATAAAATGAAGACGCCAAGAGGTAAATGCTTTTTATGGAAGCAGCATGAGAATGAACAAGGGAGTTGAATAAAGAATGGCACCAGGGTTTATGAAATCAGATGCACCTGGAAAGACAGTTCAGCTAGGAGAGGGAGTACACAGCACTACTGGATTAATAGCATTTAATCCGAAAGTAAAGGAGTTCCTATCAAGCCAACTAACACTCTTATGATTGGCCAACAGGAAGTTAAATTATGGACAATAAAAATGAGGTTTTACCCTGCGCGTCAGAGTTAACGGCTATAAAACATCTGCAGTATATCCAACTGATGCACCTATGTTAGAATATAGCTTGCTAACTTTGTCTCAGAGAACAATTTCAACCAAAAATTTACTGAAATATTACTGACTATTTTACTAAATAATATTCTGGAAGCAAAATGAACAAGTCACCAAGGACAAAACATGTCCTCTGGTAGATTCTGCATAAATGATTTCAGTTAGCTTCCTTTCATCAAGATTTTCACCCATTAATTCATAAATATTAGCATTTCATTAACTGCACCAATATTAACATTTCATGTCAGTAGGGATTCTTAAGCAAATTTCTAATTACATTCAAAAAGTAAAACAAGGAAAAGGTTTTCTAATACTTCTGGTATTAGCAAGCACTAGAGTTAGTTTGGACTTGGGTACACATACATTCTAGTATGAAAATCTGTTGCTATGAGTTTTAATGATCAATTTTATGGGTACATTATGAATAACACATACTGAGTGCTATTAATTGGCTAATGAATTTCAATGCTTAGGATGAATTTGAGCAGTCATCCATGCATTTTCTGTAACCTTTTTTTAATCATAAGAAAATCAAGCCCAGGGAAGTAAAATATTTTTATGCAATAATTTAAGTAATCAATAATTCAAGTGAACACTCAACATTGTTGAAGAATATTTTAATTTTGATAATTTTTTCCAAGAAAATCTTGTTTCTACACTATAGTTAAATGAAGCGATGAAGTTCTTTGAAAAAAACCATTTTATTCCTGATTTTAACACTCATCCAAACAGATACTTCTACTATTTTGAGATTACCTCATTATTGAAAGAACTAAAATTATGCTAATTTAATTTTTTTTACATCCAGATTGGTCTTATATTAGCAACATGTTACATCAAATTAAATGTTTCCTTTGTAAAATAATCCCCTAACTCCCACAGTCTAATGAGGTAGGAATTTTAAAAACAATAACTTTAGAATTTGAGCTGGTAGGGATCATTCTATTTGCTTTCTTTATTTTTTATCCAGCCCATTTTAATTTCTGTGGGGAAATCCTCAAATAATATAAAAGAAAATGTGGCGGTAAACATCAGACATAAAGGCAGCTTTTGAACTGCATCTTCATTTAACCTAAGTTCTGGTTCATTCTTAAAATCACCAATTTGTCCTTAATTTTGGAAATTAACTCACTTATTTTCTAAAATTTTTAAATCAAACATGAGAAAATAGTTCATTTTTTTTCTACTAAAACTTTGAAAAACTACACATATGCTTATGGAATTCACTTTCTTTATTATCCTGTAACAATATCAGGCTTTTAAGTAGTTCTTTAGTGTGCTGATGTTTTTCCCTTTTTGTCCAACACAAATGATATACCATTCCTCTAGCTAATTCCTAATTTTAAAATATCTTTGGAAAATAATCTTTCTTCAGACTCTTCTCTGACCCTTCAATCTGCCTTACAAAACCCCATTTGTCCTTAGTGGCATCTTTATCTCCTTGTGATTAGATTGATTTGCATTGTGCATTTTTGTGTGTACTTATTCTGTCTACACTCACTTCTCAGAGCAGACTAAGTCCACAGAGACGAAGATTGTGTCTATTCTTGTTCACTGATGGCTAGGGTAAGTATTTCATATATTGCAACTGAATAAGTTTATAGAAAATAAATAAATGAGCAATTTAGGGAATGAAATTCATTTTCTTTCAGGAAAACTTGACTAGCACAAGGTCTGGTACAGCACCATTATAAGCATAACACTATAGTGGTTATTCATGTTGGATGTTCCTGACCCTTTGGAAATACATTCCACATGTTTGGTTTATCAAAGCTGTACATAAGAATATACCCACAATCATTTTTGTTAAAAGGTTTTGGAAGGGTACTTAAGAAGTAGGCACCAACGACAGCAAAATGTACATACTGCAATGGTATCGTATACCTAACCAGATCCATATACACTGCATGTCATTAGAGTCACATTTTCCCCTCTCAAAATCAAAACATGGATGCTGTAAGAAGATGCAGTTAACAGACATACAGATAATGAAGTTGCTCCTGAGTTTTAAATTTTTGCAGCAGGATACTGTGTGGCATCTAGACAGACTACTGAAAAATTTAAAAACATGAATTGAAATTTATAGCTTGGTTAGATAATGCAACATCTAATGCTTCTTAATTTTTTTCCAATTATCTGTTCCAGATTTCTCACAAGGAAGAAGGAAAGACGCCTAATGTGGGAGCCCCACCGAGTGGCTGCGTCTCTTGGATCAGCCTATTACAAAAGCCAGCAACTGCCATTCTGATTGAGTGAGAGCAACCGAAAACCCCCGAGGCCTTCTGGTTCAGTTGGGATTGTAATGATAGACTAGCAAGATAAAAGCCTGCCAGAACATTAACTTCAACTGGATGACAATACCCTCCCCAAGAAGATACGATGCTGTGCGGATGAATATAGATTGAAAATGTGGATCTTGTCAGCAGTGCCGATTTCACTTAGAAAGCCTGTGCACTGGGAGGAGGCTGTGTCTGCTCAGGGTTAGGACTCCAGCTATGTGTGAAAAATTCATTTTCTCAGCTGGAAACACTCATGTGTCTAGTTGTACAAGTGGTGAATTGGGGGTCCTTCCTTATGTTGAGACAAAGAGAGGGGAGTGATTGTGTGCCCCTGTTAGGAGAGGGTAGATACTTCTTGCCCTAGTCCTAGGGCATGACAGAGGGTCCACACACTGCTCAAAAATAAAATTTCTTCTTTAGGATTTGTAAAGCCCTTACTTTCCAAACATACTGTGATACCAAGCAGTAATTCCTTTTCCTTTCCTCCACACAGCAGACACAATTGTCATCATTTTTATTATTTGTCCAATGAATCTCCTCTTTCTGACTCCACAGAGCACACAATTTACCCCCTAGAAGGGTAGAAGGAATGGATTTCTCCCTTCCTATGCTATTTTTCCAAATGGGAGACGTGGAAGAAAGGTGTGAAAATTTGTACAGGAAAATGTTAGAGTAGTTAATAACACCGACTTGGAATGAGACAGTCTGAGCAATATTTCTCTAGCTTGGAAGTCTTAAGGAAGTCATTACGACTCTCAAAACACGGTCAGAGCATTGTGTGGATTTAATCAGATAATGAACAGGAAGTGACACACGAACACTCCCTATCCATATTAACCAACAGCATCATTAGTAGTATAAAGAAAGGAGGAATGCTACCATTATCTTCCAGTCATGTATGTTAATATTTTATCTTATGTACTTAGTACCAGTTTGTGCTGAAGTATGATAATTAGCTCGCAACGTTTGGATTTTTCTTTTGGAGACACGAAGTACAAAATAGCATAAAAGTTCACTGGAAGTTTCTTTCTTAGTCAAATTGGAAGGAATGAAATTGCATCTTCATCTCACAGAAACAGTAAGAAAAAGTCCCATTGCTACACTACTATGATATTCTGACATTTTGGAGGAAAATAAATCATTTTCACATAAAAACTCTCACTGGATTCAGTATCTATTAGATGTCTGCAATTCAGTCCTAGTAATTCAATAATAATTTTAATCAATATGATATAAAAGAATTGTGCATTTTCTTACTTCATTGGAATGGCTTGCTTTTTCTGAGCTACGCATAATTGAATAGAAGCATTACTTTTTTGGCGTGGTGTGGGGTTGAGACAGGTTCTTACTATGTAGTTGAGACTGACTGGGAACTCACTACTTAGCTCAGGCTGGCTTCGAACTCACACCGATCCTCCTGCCTCAGCCTCCCGAGTGCTGGGATTACAGTCTTGAGCCACCACACCCAGCCTTAGAAACATGACTTTAATTTTCAGTTTTGATTGATAAATATTTGATGATACAAAATGATATATTATGACAACATATATGTGCAAAATCTACAGCCTTTTGTTTCTCCTCCTATAAATTGCTAAACCAGTTGCATGAAGGAAAACATTTTTGAATTTTTAACTTGTATTTAGGAGGGAAGATTATTAATAAACATCTTTCTTTTAAGGAGTTACTGTATGCTATTTGCATTTATTCACCCAAAATTTTTTCATCTCTTTTTTTTATACATCAAATCAGTCTTGGCCCTACAAGCCTTAGATAATTAAGAATTAAATACTGCAATCTTATTTTATATAAACCTTTGTACTTAAAAGTATTTCTGCCGGGTGTTGTATAAAAGAAAAAAAATTTGACTTTGATTCTCATTAACTGAGACGTGGAAATAAATAAATAGAAGGATATCAACTTTGTTTTGAACATATTGTGTTTTATATACCTCCTTAAACCCTAGCCATCTGGAGATGCTTAGCACACAACATGTAAATCTGGTATACAGTAGAATGGCATGGACTAAATACGTACAAACTATCACCAAAGGAGACAGTTGAAGCCATGGATATAAAATTACAATAATGCTTCTTAAACCTTAATGTGTATATATTGGAATCACCCAGAGGTCTTATTAAAAAGCAGATTTGATGCATTAGGTCTGGTACACAGGCTCTGTAATTCCAAAGAGCTCAGAGGCCATGCTGTAGCTTATGGATGACAGATCCCACTTTAAGGGACCAGAAGTTAAAGCATCCAAAGGAAAAGTGTGGACTGAAAAATTCTTTAAAGTCAAGAGATCTTGCACAACATATCGGAAAATACTTCAAAGGGAAGTGTGACAAAGATTAATATTACAAAATTAGAGATAAAAACATGCCAATAAGGAAAACAGCAATAACTACTAGTGACACAATTTTCAAGAAACAAGTGCTAAAACAGGTTAAAAGACAGGAAAACTCAAAGCACAAAAGGAAGGAATGAAGAGCTTATACATATAATAATTAAAAGATCATCAGTTATTTATATACTTTACCTGCTAGTCTTTGGCAGACATGTATATATTGTGAATATTTCCTCTCAGTCTATGCCTTGCATAATGCTGAACAGAGGTTTTTAATTTTCATGTAATGTACAACCTCAATGTTTCATTTTATTGATATAGCTTTCTCAGTCCCATATAGGAAATTTCTGCCTATTGTAATAAAATATTTTTCTCTTTCCTTCTGAGAGTCTTATGCTATACTCCATTTTGGATTAATTTTTGTATCTGTGTGAGGTAGGGGTTTTCTACAATTAAATGAGAATAACTTTTTAAAAACTGTAACAGTGGAGAAACTGTTTGAACAAATATTTTACAAAGGAACTTTAAAATCAAGAAAACGTCCTCAACAGCATTAGTCATTAGGCAGATGAATCTCAAAGATCACACTAAAGTTCTGGTAAGTGGCAGAGTATTTGCCTAACATGTTCAAAGCCCTAAATTCAATTGATAACACCACGAATATGTAAAGTAAATAAACAGGAAAGCAAGCAAACGACAACAAAATCACATTGAGATACTGTTACCTGCCTGTCACAATGGTCAAATTAAAAGGACTGTGAACATATGTTGGCAGGGATATAAATAATTAAATATTGTATACACTGTTTATGAGAATATATAATTATACATCCACCCTGGAAAATACAGTAACTTGGAAGCTTCTTCTAGAGTTAAATATACATTTGCCCTATGATTCAGCAATTCTGTTCCTGGGCCTTTACCCAAAAGAAATGAAGGCATATTCACAAGAAGACTTCTACAAGAATATTTACTGCTGCTTTACTCATAATGGTCCCATACTACAAACAATCCAAAAGCACACAAAACAGAATGGGTTAAAAATTGAAGTATTTTCATGTAATAGAAAGCACCTAGTAGTAGAAACTGAAATGAATTACTGCTACACATGACAACTTGGATGAAACTCAAGAACATTTCAATGACTAAAAGATGCCAGATACAAAAAAAGGATATAACTATAATTTCATTTATGTGCAGGTCTACAACACAAAAAATATCATCTACCATGAAAATGTACAAACAGGATATTCTACCCACTTCCCGAGAGGGAACAAAAGTCCTGATTTTATTCGCCACAACTTATTTAAGTTATTTCATGTCTCTGGTATATGGGCTGCCAAAGGGAGCACACTTTCTGAATTCTGAGATGAATATTTAACATTTATAAGTTAAAGAGGAAAGGTTTATTTCAGCTCTTAAGTTTGGAGAGTTTTCAGTCTATAGTCAGCTAGCTCCAAGGCAGGGTGCTATGGCAGAGAGGTACGGCAGAGGAGGAACAGTCCACAGCAGGGTGGGCAGAAAGTAGAGCCTGCCTTCCTTATTTTCCTTTACTATATTCCACCCAGGTTACAAGCCTATTGGGCCACGTCACCCACATGCAGGATGGGGCTTCCCTCCTCAGTGAATCAATTCAGTCACTCCCAGAATTATGCTGAACCAATTAGTGGACTAATGCAGGATCACATGACCCTGATCCATCATCACACTACCATGAAACAGTACCACACACGTCATTCCAAACAGCTCCACTAAGCAGTGCAAGAAGCCTTGGGGGACATTTTAGACATAAATCATTGCACCTGTAGACCATGGAATAAAGAAGTGTTCTAGAAGAATATACACTTACTCTATCACATAGATATGTGGATTCTGAAGTGAAAACACTCAAAACTACTTAAGCATTGTGTTTCTTCACTGTATAGAAATTATATCTAAATAAAGAATAAGGTAAAAAGTAAAAAAACAAAACAAAACACTATTTATATTTGGATTTGACAGCTCCTGGTGGGTGAAGGACTGATCAAGGATTTACAAAATGCAGGCTAAACATTAGAGAAATTCAGCTGTAAGGTAGAAAATCTCCATAGTTATTTGAAGAAAAATTGGGTAGTTGTGTTGCTGATGTTAATTCAAGAAGGGTCTGATGATGAAATTTTTAGCATAAAAATTTGCAACAGTAGCATAATAAGAAGAATTAGTAAGGTAAAATAGGAGTCAGAGCAAGAAAAACCTAAAATGATAAAATGATCCCTAGGCCTTGCCTTGTTGAATCTGTATCAGGTGAAGCAAGAAATATTTTGAGCTCTTTCTCTGTTTATAGGTTTTTGTTAGTATATGCATGTGTGTGCATTTTCTTCTTTCTTTTTTCTTTTCTTTTTTTATTTTTTTTGCCCATGCTGACTGCTATTATTACAGTTAAGAGCCACGCATGTATCTGCTTAAAATCATTTGAGGAGTTTTAGAAATTCTTGTGCAAATACAGCACCTAACAAAATTGTCTGCATTCTCCTTCTAATTAATTTGGGGAAGCACATGTTCATTGTTGAGAAGGCTTGAGAAAAGAAAATTGTGATTCAGGCTCAAGAAACACAGATAGCATGCCAGTTTAAACTTACAAAACAATAAAAAAGCTATTTAATGCCCCTGGCATTTTACTGTCATGTTCTTAAACAGTGGTCTCCCCTTCCTTTAGGGTTGTCATCACAATTCTGACAGCATAAGTTTCCTATGGCACTTGGTTTTCATGTCTTCCTATCTGAAGCAAAAGGTGCCCTAGAGCCTACAGAATGTTAAAATAAGATGTGACCTAAAATAATTCACACTTAAGAATTATGTAAACATTCATGGGATAAAGAGATAGCTTGGGTGAAACTAAATCAGATTAATCCAATTAATCCAGGTGTGGTGGCATAGACCTGCAATCCCAGGACTCTGGGAGTCTGAAATGGGAGGATTGCTAGTTTGAACATAGCTTGAACAACTTACGAGACTTAGCAAGACTCCATCTCTAGATAAATGAATAAATAAATAAATAGGGCTGGGTACATAGTTCAGTGTTCAATCCCCAGTACATAGGAAAAAAAAAATCAAACAAGAAAGTAGTAAATAATATGAGAGAGTGGTAAAATCACTGCATACCAAGAAACATCTTTGATATTGCTGTAGTTAAAAAAAAAGTAAGAAATCTATGAAGTCTCACACTTAGCAGTAATCTTTTTACATATAATATTGTTGAACCCCAGGTTACACTTGGCCTTCAGCAAGAAGCACATATAGGGGGAAAAAAAACACTTACAATATTTTTCACGCACTGAAACTTTAGTATGTCTAATCTATTTTCCTCCCACGGTTTTACCTAGGTTTTAGGGGAATGGGAGAGTATATACGGTGTTCTTCTCTATTTCCTTCTTAATTTATCCATATGTTTAGACAGCATTTAATACATCTATAGTAAATTTGACACAAAGTCACCTTCTTCATCACAATTCACCACTTCACAGAGAATGTGGACAGAGTGCAGACCCAACAGAGAATCCTATATGGAATTACACAAGCCAGAAATAAATTACTGTGTCCCAAACTTCTGAAAATGTAGAATTCTTCAGAGAGTTTTTAAATTTGAGAACAGAAATCTAGAATTTTGAAATACATTTACAAACTAGTGGTTAAAGAATGAGCTTTGAAGTCAGGTCACTGGGGCCAATGGTGCAATTGTTCAAAATTAAAGTCTGTCTGTGTTCCCAATTACTCAGCTGTGGAGTGGATCATAATATAATAATACCTATCTCCCATGGCAGCTGGGAGTTGCAAATGGAATGGTACAGATATTGCTTGGAAAAGTACCTCGACATAGAAATCACTCAATAAATATGATCTGTTATTTCTGGAGTGAAAATAAATTATTACCAGCCCTCAGTAGTTTCTCTAACTTACTGAAATGTTTTACACACACACACACACACACACACACACACACACACATACACACACAATGCTGGCTTTATAAATTTATGTTTTAAAATATGTTTGAACTCACATATATTGCTCTGAATTCATGAGGCCTTAACATACAATGCTGAAAAAGGTACTATTTTCTCTTCTACAACTACCCTAAAATTCACTTACAACATGCCTGTCAAAATTCCACTTTTAGTAAGATATCACACTTTAAAGCACTGTACACACCATACACTAGCTTCCTTGTCTGCTGTCCGTGAATACTTTTCAATCCATCTCTTCATCAAGATCCTCACGTAGATGAACTCTTTATTAAATATTTGTTTCTATTTTCTTTCATATTGTGGCTACATTCCTTATTTTCAGGAGCTCCTTACTTCTCCACTCAGTGCATATATATTCTGCCCTGAAAGCTTTAATTACTGATCAAGCCATCCTCTTAATCTTCTTTTCTCCTTGGTCTATTCAACCAAGGCTGATTTGTGTCTTCAGTCGAAGTCCCTACAGATGAAACTGCTTCTCAATTAATGTACATATGCTCCTCCTCCACCCGTTGATTTATAAAAAAAAATAAAAAAATTTAAAAAAAACAACAAAAACGCTCCTATTCTGCAAAGAACGCCACTTAGAAAGGTTGTTAATCACCACATGCTTGTTCTGAATTGTATTGTTCTGCATTGTATCATGCTGCTTGATTGTAAGCTCTGTAGGGCAGAGCCTTTGTTTGCCATGCCCTGACTATTGTTCAGCACACTGCACACTGATGGCACTATAGAAAAAATAAACAATGGCTTTTCCACATTCTTCCATTTTAATTGTCAAATGGGATGGTATAAAAGCATGATTCACACAAAAAGTTGAGTACACAGCCTCTGAAATTGCTAAAATGAGCCACGTGAGCATTAGAGCTTGAGCCTATCTTTCTAAAGGACAACTTTTAACGTCTGTCCATTTGTCACTGTTTTTTTTTTTTAGGGATTTTAAGCAGAGTCTGTTGAAGGATTTTCACAAACCAGCTCTGTAAAGAATACCATTCCCCAAAAAAGGCCACAATTAGCACCATGGACAGCAGCCGGCGTGTTCCGGTAGGGGTTTTTTGTTTGTTTGTTTGTTTGTTTTTTGGGTGAGGAACTGATTAAAAATGGGGGAAAAATGGAAAGTAATCTTTTATGAAAGTGCAATTTGCCTTTCTAGGAAACTCATACATGGCAAGTGTAGCAGTTTAGTCACCTGCCAAGTATTCTAACTGCTTCTGCCCAGCATCGGTTCCTGTAACATATCTCAGTTGGGATCGTTTCCCTTCATCTTTGGATTCAGTATCTCACTGAACAGAATGTTGATTGAATAGCTAAGCTCTACATGGACTGTAAGAAATGTCACTATTGCAGATGATAGGCATGTAAATAGCATAAATATAAAAGCAGATTTCAGGAAATTTGACTCATAAATGGGTCCACACCACAGGTCTAAACACAAGTTTTCCTTCCCAATATGAAAAGACCATTTAAAAACAAATTAATGTATTTTTGAAAAGTTTTCACAGCTTTGTATTTTAGTTGATCTTTTAAAATTAATTGATTTTACTGGTACATTTAAGATACACAAAGCAATGAGAGTCATCATTGGAAATTTGCACCTTTACATAATTCATTTTGGTTCATATTTTTCCCCATTCCATTGCCCTCCTTTCAACCCCTGCACCTCTTCTTATCTACAAAGACTTTGTTTCCATTTTTGTCGTTTTCTCATGTTAACTCCATTCCCATCGTTCTTTTCCCCTAGCCCACCCATTTCCCCTTCCTCTTTGCACCTTTTTTTCCTATTACAAATTATATATTGTACTTTTTAGTCTTTATTTAGACTTTCAGTTGCTCACCCTAGAGACTATTTGCTATTGACACATGTGTTCTATTTATTTCACTTAAGAGTATCACCTCAATGTGCATCCATTTAGCTGCAAATATCTCGAGTTTCTCATTCTTTATGGCTGAGTAGTACTCTGCTTTACACACATACACACACACACACACACACACACACACACAGGTTTTCTTTATCTAGCCTCCTTCTGATGGGCCACTGGACTATGTTTTAGATATCATGAATTGTGTTTCTATGAACATGGGTGCACATACATAACTGTGGTATGATTATTTTAATTCTTTGGGGAAGATACCCAGCAGGGGGACAACAGGATCAAATGGGACATCCAATCCTAGTTCTTTGAGGTATCTCTAAATTCACTACCACAGTGATTGCACCAGTCTACACCCCTACCAAGAGTGCAGCAAGGTTCTTCTTTACCCATAGCCCTACCAGCAGTGTCATTGATTGATTTCATGAGAGCAGCTATTCTTATTGGGTCGAAGTGGAATCTCAATATTGTTTTCATTTTCATCTCTCGAATAACTTAGTGATGTTGAACATTTTTTCATAGGTTTATTTGCTATTTCTACTTCGTTGAGGAATGTCTGTTCATTTCCAATACCCATTTTTGGATTGGGTCTTTAAATATAGGAGGTCCAATTCTTTTAAGTTCTTTATATATTCTAGACAGTAGACATTTGTCTGAGGAAGAGCTAGTGAAAAGTTTTCCCCACATTGTGGGTTGTCTCTTCACACTATTAGTTGTTTTTCTTGCTGTGCAGAAGCTTTTTAATAAGAAGAGTTCCCACTTGTTGATTGTTTGTGCTAGTTCATGGGAAACTGAGGTTTGGTTCATAAAATCTTTTCCTCCACCAATGTCTTCAAGAGTTCTACTTAACCTCTCTTGCAGCTGGTTTAGTGTTTTGGTCTCAGAAGAAATTAAGAAATCAGACAGTTCCTACAATTAAATGACAATGACAATATAACATATCGGAATCTATGGGACATGATGAAAGCAGTCTTATGAGGGAAACTCATAGCACTGAATACTCAGATTAGAAAAACAAAGTGAGCTCAATTACACAACCTGATGCTGAGCCTTAAACTTCTAGGAAATTAAGAGCAGGACAAACCCAAAGCTCATGCAAAGGAGGAAATTATAAAGATCAGAGCAGAAATCAATGCAATGGAGACTAAAAGAATGATATAAAAAATTCAACAAAGTCAAGATTTGCTTCTTTGAAAGAATAAACAAAATTGACAAACCTTTAAGCAACCTTATCAAAAAAAGAAAGGCCCAAATCCATACAGTTAGGAATGAAAAGGATGAAATTATAATAGACCCAGCAGAAATCCAGAGGATCTTCAATACCTACTTCAAGAACATATACACCAAGAAGATGGAAGATACAGAAGAAATGGACAGATTCCAAGATTTGTATGAATTACCAAAGTTGAAAGAAGATGACCTAAAAATTCTAAATACCCCAAGTACAATCAGTGAAATTAAAAACTTACCAACTAAGAAAAATCCGGGTCCTAATGGCTTCACTGCTGAATTCTACAAGACATTTAGAGAGGAACTACTGAAACTACTGTATAAACTCTTCGTTGAAATTGAAAGGGAAGCAATACTCCTAAATTCATTCCTGGAAGCAAACATCACCTTGAGCCCCAAAGCAGAGAAAGGCCCAACCAAAAAAGAGAACTATAGACCAATCTCACCAATGGACGTACATATAATTGATCTTCCATATCTCAAAAATTTCCCAGGGTCTCTGTCAAAGGCAGTTTCTAAGACTCCAGAGTTATTAACACAGATATTTTAGGGGGTAACTTTAGGTATTTGAAATTTTAAAATTCTCTCTGTTGATTCTTATAAATTAGGAATGGCAAAATGGAATTAGCAAAGTAAAGTAATGATTCTTTTGTTTGTTTTTACTTGGTCTATCTATATATTGCCAGACACCTCTTGGTGGACCTTGCATCTGTTTTTAGCACCCTAAACCTCCCAACTGTTAGAAAAAAATCAGATTGTGTAATCTCTGAAATGTTTTGCTACTCTAAAATTCACCCTATGATTTGAAGCAAGAAGATGAGCTGGTTCATAGTGCTTTGTGATTCATCTTTACATCTCTGAAAGGTTAACTAAGCTTGTTTTAAAGAAACACACTTACTTCACTCTTTTTCCTGATACATATACAGCTCAAGTCTACTTTCTCATTTGCATGGCAATGAACTAACAGTGATGCACAAAAAAAAAAGGTTTTTGAGCAATGTGAATGGAACTGTTTTGTAAGGGAAAAGTAATGAGTGTTTGATACAAAGATTAAATTAGGCCTTAGAAGGGTCTTTGAATACCTACTCATGATATGGCCACAAACTCCTAGAGAGTCAGCTAAATTATTATAAGATTCTTTCATAACATAATGGGGGATAATTTGAAAAAGGAAATAATAATTGCAATATTAACCAATTTCAACCACCTTTACAACTATTTCTGGATCTCATGCTGACAGATATATTTGATGCTAAGTCCTTATGCTCATCTTTTTAAAAGCATTTTACATAATCCAGCATTACCTATTTTACATATGTGGCATTTTACTTAGAAGTAAAGTAGTTTATTTGGAGAAGATCCTTTACAGACTATTCTTGGGAACAGCCTGCTACCCTCTTCATGTAGCAGTAAAAGATGTAGGGATGCTTGTTTAAATGTGGCTTCTTTTAACAGCTTGTTGAGCTAGGGAGCTGAAGAAGAGTATAAACATTATTAAAATAGTCTATGGTGCCAAATCCAAGGAAGAAAATGCCAAAAAAATTCCAAAAGTAGCATGGAATTGACAAAAAATGCATACTCCAGTATTTACACTCTTGCTTTACTATGACTTACCAAGGTTCATGTGGTAGCCACATGTTCTAATCTGTACATTCTGGCTGCACACCTTCCCTTCCCAACAGCTCTTTTGGGAAAACAACAGGTGTTTCTAGTCAAATAATCCAGTGGAACACAATCAGTAAGGACTCAAGTGGGTCTCATAACCCATAGATTTGCTTTAACATGTTCTTTTAATAGTCTCTTGCTTTGTTTGGTTTTTGAGACACACATATACCCACACAGCGGTTTGTACAAAATGATTCCCTCCCATTGTTTAAGAGAATTCAAACTTGTTCTTGGCTGACAACAAAGACTCGATGCAAAAACACACACAAACACAAACACACACACACATAAAAGAGCGTAGTGGACACATTTTATGGCTCCTGTAAAAGAATATAAACATAGAGATTTCTGACTATGTGGAGTACTTTAAGTGTAACCACCCTTGCCCTTTGCAAAATGCTAGCTTCTCAATACCTGTACATGAACAGAGTTCAAATGCAGAGCTGAGACAATAGCTAAGTCCTTGGCATTCTCTTTTGAACAGTGTGTATGAAAGTGTGGCAAGAAGCTCAGAAGCTGTTTTTCTAGGCATGAATTTTAATCAATATCCTCTGGTCTCCTTTAGGTCTAAAGGTTGTGTATGGATGAAGCAGAAATTTACTCAAGCCCTGAAAAAAAGATGAGGTTATAGGCCGTTTTCCTTCACAATGGTATATGTAGGTGGTCCCTCCAAGGAGAGGAACCCTGCCTGACAGCTGTTGCATCTCTCATTACTTAAACTGGTTTTCCTATAGTTAATCCAGTTGCAGGCATTAATTGATAAAGGCTGGATGTGACTGTGCTCTTTTGGTTTATGCTTTTTTTGTACAGAATCTTAAAGATAAAAGAAAATTTCTGGTTTTGCAGGTTACAAAATTAGATAGCTTGTTATAAAATCTCCACTGAAAACTCCACTGAATTACAGAAAATCTTGTTCTCTGCAATTTTTTTTATATCACTGCCTCACATTACCTCATTTTTAAGACTAAAGTCTTGGCTGTTCTAATTTGTTACTTGCTTATCCATGATAGGCACTTGTCAGTGGTGGAAGTACTGTTATCTAGTGAAAGATTCTTAAACAGATTTTCATCTCTTAGAAGAGCTTAAAATTAAATTAAAGCTAGCATACTTTTGGACACAGTTAATATATGTTGAATGAATAAATAAATAATGGCAGTATGATGAATACAAATACTAGTTTTAGAGTTTATTATGTGACAGGCACTATATTTCTTCTTATTTGTATTATTTTACTTAATCCTATAAGACAACCCTGTGAGTTAAGAATTTTTTTTCCAAAAACTAGCAATAAATAATTTATCCAAAATCTTACAATAAATGAGTAGACTGGAAATTACTTATATTTTTCTACATAGATATACATTATGTTATAATATCTTATAAAAAACTTATACCTAAGACTCCTCTGGGACTTCTGCAGATATACAGAGAAAAAAAAAAACAGTCACAGTTTCCAACACTTTATAATATATAAGGTAAATGAACAAGATATAGAATAATAGATAATATATCACTTGCATGTATCTATAGATGTATGTACAGAGGAACACACACATAATCCTTAAATTTCTTTACATATACACACACTCATGCACATATTATATGAGCACAATTCTTTTCCTGTTAGTGACATTGGAGGTAATTGGATTCTTTTCCCTTTTCAAATTTGTACATACATCACTTGTTTGTAAATATTTTTAATGACCTTTAACAAATTGGAATTTCAAAATCAGCAATTAATGCAGGTACCAGAGGAAGGACTTCATAAAGGAAGGCAACCAAATTAATCTAAAGATTCCATCACATCCAGGTAAATGGAAAGGGTGGATAAAGGCATTTAGGGAGAGGAAATAAACCTTTCAAGCAAAGTCAGGGACAAGAAACAAGGTGCATTTCAAAAACAAGCAAGGCCAATTTTCCATGGCACCTGGAGGCAAGCACATAAAAAAAAAGAGGTAAGTACATCCTAGCTTACAGTCTTCAGGAGAAATATATGCAACCTGTCCTATATTATTTCCAAAAAGGTGTAGAAATAATTGGAGGCACAGTTAAGAACTAAGATTCAATTCAGAAGAGCATGTCAATCATTCCATTCAAGGCCATTATTTACATTATGTTCCCTTTTCTCTCTTTCAACAGAAAAAAAAGGTGCTAATAATTTAAGTAGAAATTAAATCATCAAGGGCTTTAAAGTTATTCATTCTTACTATATTTTGTCTCTTGCAAAGCTTGCCTAACAGTATTAGCAATTTTCTAGTATTGTGATAAGAAATACTTGGGTCACTCTGTGTCAAGAACTGAGCATAATGCCAGGTTCATGAAAAGCATAGCATTCCTAAATGGTGACCATTAACAACCGTACTTGTTATTTATAGAGATAAATGAACAGGACAGTGTTTGATAAAAATGTTTTGTAAGGGCTTCAAAGGCTTCAGGAGGAGAATATTTTCATCCTCACAATGCAAAAAAAAAAATCTACACACAATCTATGAGTTCTAGCATTAGTCCTTCTGCTGGCATAATAGGCAGAGGATTCTGCTTAGAAGCAAGAGGCTTAAGCAAAAAGAAAATAAACATTTACCAACAAATTGATAATTGATAG
>NW_022900921.1:18212232-18229268 GCF_012274545.1 Fukomys damarensis | reverse complement strand
AAAAAAAAAATCTACACACAATCTATGAGTTCTAGCATTAGTCCTTCTGCTGGCATAATAGGCAGAGGATTCTGCTTAGAAGCAAGAGGCTTAAGCAAAAACAAAATAAACATTTACCAACAAATTGATAGTATCCAAGGTCTGTACTAGGAAATTCTTACACATTTTGGTACTTAGTTCTCACCAGAATGGATCCCATTTTAAATCTTATTTCCAAGGTAAAAACAAAGAGGATCCAAAAGAACACCTAGTTTGCTCAGTCATTTGGATGCAGCGTGCTTTTTTCAATGAGATTTGTAAAGTATATTTCTGTGATTCTGAAATCCATAGATTTTAATGAGGCATATCCTTTGTTTGAAAGCAGTAAAATGTCCTGGGTGCAGACACATTAGCTGAGGAAACTAAGGAGCTGAGCCACTAACTATTTCTTTACCTATGGTCGAATTATTTAACTCTCTCTGTAAGTTTAACAAGTTCTAATGGAAATTATTAAATTCTAACAGTATTTAACCCTTTCTTTTTTTAAAAAAAAATCTATCAAATGCAGTAATTTAAAGTTGCTGACAATGGGCATTTTTCAAAGAATTAAGAGTTACACAAGCTAATCAAAATATACAGTAATTGTCTTAATTTTTTTAAAAATGATTACAGTAAAAGACAAATTGCCTTTAACTTCTGCTCAAAATATTCCACCTTGGATTGAATACATTTAGCCCATTATTCTTGCCACTGTCTGAAGCAGTTTCCAATGTCTTCTCTCCTAAGTGTCTTTATGAGATAGGACAAAAAATGTGGGGAATGTGGCTGCCACGTGTCACTGAATGGAAAGACAGGTTTGTAAAAACATTACAATGTGTCTTAATCCATCTTCTTCACCATATCTGGCACCTTGTGACTTCTGACTACCCAAAGTTAAAATGACTGTGGAATGTAAATATTTCAGATCAATTCAGGACACTGTGGCAGCCACTGTAGTGTAACCAAAGACACTCACAAAAGACTCAGAAGTGCTTCACGAGGTGGCAAGAGTAATGGGAAACGTGGGCTTCAAGTGAGGAAGAGTATTCTGAGGGGATTAGTGGTAATATGTCCCTTACTTTAATCTTCAAAATTTAGACATTCACCATATGTATTGAAGATAACTGTTCTGAATACGTCACATATATCATCACATTGAATCACCATAGCAGCAGACTTATGGTGCTAATATTGATTAGATGCTATTATTGCTAATATTTCAGATATTAAGAAACCCAACATGAGAATTTTGATTAACATTCCCAAGGTCAGATAAATGGCAAAGCAAAGCACTAATGAGAGAACTCCGGGAATTCTAGATCCTCAGTCTCTACATAACCATCATATTTTAACTCGGATTCTTCAGACAAAAACAGTACGAGAATATATGGTTTTAAAGGAAAATGTCAAAAATCCCCTTCTTGAAAGGCAACAGGTTTTTGTAGTCAGAAAAATAAGGCAAGTATATTGAATAGCTTGAGTACAGAAGATAATGGAAAATGGGAAAGGGGTGAAAGGTAAGCAGTTGTCTCAGGTTTTATTAATTCACATACACACACGCATACACACAGTCACACACACGCACTTTAAACTTCTGCTATCAGCTAACCTTAATATCACGCCACATTTTCTTGTACCAGAACCAAAACTTTTCATGGTTAATCATCCTTCCAATTCTTAATGTCTGTTGATCTCAAAGTGTGGCCCCTAGAGCAGCAGCATTAGTGTCGCTAGACACTTTTGGTCAGGCTACCACCTTGACCTGCAGAATCAAACACTTTGGGGGTTTGTTCTCCCCATCTGTGTCTTTCATAACCCCCTAAAGGAAGTCTCATACATGCCAAAGTTTGAGAACTGCTATTTTGAAGAATGTAATTTCTCCACATCTACTCTGAGTCTAATTTTAGAAGAGGGCTATTTTTTTTTTTTCATTAAGTTTACTGGTCCCTTTCAGGTATACAATGCAGTTACATTCATCATTGGGAACTTGTACCTTTACATGGTATATCTTGGTTATTTTTTCCGTGTTCCTCTGCCCTCCCTTCAACCCCTCCATCCCTCCCAATTTAGAAAGACTTTGTTTCATTCTTTTCCTTTTCTCATATTTTTTCCTTTCCTTTCTTTCCTTTCCCCTACCCCTCCCACTTCCCCTACACGTTTAGACATTATTTTTTTCCTACTTCACATTATTAATTATATATTTTGATCCTTACTTTCACTTTTACTTTCTCACATCAGGAAAACTATTGGTACTTACTCATGTGTGTCCTATTTATTTCACTTAATGGTATCATCTCAATGTGCATCCATTTAGCTATAAATGACACTACTTTCTCATTCTTTATGGCTGAAGAGTACTCCATTTTATGAAAGAAAAAGTGCATCAACTTTAGCGAGTCTCCAGTTGATGGGCAAATGGGCTGTTTCCAAACTTTAGCTGTTACAAACTGTGCTGTTATAAACACGGGTGTGCACATTGCTATGGTATGATTTATTTTTATTTATTTATTTATTATTATTATATTTTTTTGTACCCACCATCAAGCTCAGGTCCTTGCACTTGCATTGCAGGTGGCAGAATGACTGAGCCAAATCTCTGGCCTGATTTTTTTAATTCTTTTGGGAAGATGCCCAGCAAAGGAATAGCTGGGTCAAATGGGACTTATAATCCAATTTTTTGAGGTATTTCGATACTGATTTCCACAGTGGTTGCACCAGTCTGCACTCCTACGAACAATGGAGAAGGGTTTCTTTCGCTCCGTAACCCTGCCAGCATTTGCTATTGTTAATTTTTATTGATTTATTTCTTGATAACAGTCATTCTTTCAGGGGTAAGATGGAATCTCAGTGCTCTTTTTATTTGCATCTCTTGAATGACCAGTGCCGTCGAACCTTTCTTCATACGTTTATTTGCTGCTTTTACTTCTTTGTCTGAGAAATATCTGTTCATTTTAGATGCCCATTTTGGAATCAGATCTTTATATCTGGGGGATTCTGAATTTTTAAAGTTCTTTATATATTCTACATAGTAGACCTTTGTCTGAGAAATATCTGAAAAAAAAATTTCCCACGTTATAGGTGTCTCTTAGCTTTATTGGTGGTTTTTCTTGCAGTACAAAAACTTTTTAATAAGATGGGATCCCAGTTGTTGATTCTTTCTGCTAGTTCCTGTGCTACTGAGGTTTTGTTCATAAAGTCTTTTCCTATGCCGATGTCTTCAAGGGTTCTAGCTAACTTATCTTCCAGAAAGTTCAGTGTTTGTGTTTTAATATTTAGATCTTTAATTCACTTTGACTTTAATTTAGTGCATGGTGAAAGAGAGGGGCCTAGGTTTAGTCTGTGGCAGGTTGAAATCCAGTTTTCCAACATCTTTCATTAAAGAGGCTATCTTTCCTCCAGTGAGTATGGTTGGCTCCTTTGTCAAAGATGAGGTGGCTAAGTATGACGGGTGTTGTTTCTGCATCTGCTAACCTATTCCACTGATCCTCAGGTATGTTTATTTTCCATTACCATGATGCTTTTATTATGGATTCATAGTATAGTTTCAAATTGGGGATTGTTATACTCCGTCATGTCTCCATTGCCTAGAATTGCTTTTGCTATTCTATGTCTCTACTGATTCCAAATGCATTTTTGGATTGTTTTCTCTAGTTCTGTGAAATATACTGTTGGGATTTCAATAGGATTGCACTGAATCTGTAGAGCAGTTTGGGAAATATGGCCATTTTCACTATATTGGTTCTTCCTACCCAGGAAAAAGGTATGCATTTCCATTTTCTTAAATCCTAGAGGAGAGCTTTTAATCAAATGTAGCCAATCAAGTTTTGCCTATACTGGAGGAGGAGGAGGAGGATGGGGAGGAGAAAGAGGAGGAGGGGGGAGGGGAGGGGGGAGGAAGAGGAAGAAGAAGGAGGAGAAGGAGAAGAACCTGATTAACCCACTGGAAACCATGATACATGACTGTGAAGATCTTATTGGAAATGTTGATAGGAAGACATGTAAAGCTATATTTTCATGTCATGCAAAGAGGATAGCCCATTTTGGAATGAATGTGGCCAGCAAATTAAAATGAAAAGAAAGCCGAGATGAAGAAATCTGTGCCATTTTCTACTACTTTCTGCCATAGCTCTGACATGTGAGCCATGCCATGTGATGATTCCTGTTACTCCCTCTACTTAGAGTGTCCTTCCAACTTCTTTAACTTCTTGGGTAGTACGAATCATCTCATATTCTGATTCATGTAACAGCTTCTTCCTGTACTCAACATCCTTATAGCTTCCATAATTATTGGTTACTCTATACTCTTCCCACAATCTGTCAAAAAGGACCTTCCTGAAGATGAGAGAGAAAATGCTACTTACTTTTTCATTTGTATCCCTAATAATCAGCCTCACATCTACATGCTTAAATGTTTGTTGAAATAATAAAGTTTGTAACCACCCCAGGAATTACTGCAAATATCAAATGAGAATAAGAGAATAGGCTCAGTACAATATAAAACTCTACACAAATATAAGGCATATTTATAATTATTAGTCTCCTCTCTTGAGGTCTCATCTTTTATACAAATGCATCAGCACAAGGAATTAAATGCTAAAATATAAAATAGAGAAAATCTGTATACTCATGACAAATTGCTTACAAAAAAATGACAAATCAATTCATACCCGCCTTTTGTAATAAAGCACCACACAAATTCAAATCAAAATGACTATTGTAATAAGACTACAAAGGATAGTGAGAGGTACTGTGAGTATGTATTATATGGATATTTGACCTAGTCTCAATAAATAACCATAAGATTACCACAAGGGAACAGTTAGGATGGGGATTTCAACAAAAGGAATAATACATATAAAGGTCCTGAGGCAGGGTGGGTGCAAGTACCTATAGAGGTACACAGAGGTTGTATGATGCACTGGGCTCTGCTAGAATTTGGCCTTTATTCTTAGAGCAATGAAAAATCATAAAAGGTTGTTAGGCAGAAGAGTGATATGAGAAGTTTGCTTCACAGTGGGCTTTGTAGCTTTTACACAGTTGGCTCAGTCCTCTCCTTGATATTTTCTTGTTTTATTATTTCTAAATTGTGGAGTTTCATAATCAGTAAATACTTGCAATGTTTAAAAAGTTACACTCATTTTATTTCACCTAGACTTTTCCTATGCTATGAAATTTGGTACATACTCTTAGGACTGAGAGATTCCTGTCACCTATACATTGTAAGAAGTAAAGTTTGAATTTAATAGGTTCTACAAAAACCAACACTTAAGGGAGTACCTAAGATTATATTTTGCATACAGACAAATTAATATACACATATATAATCCTTGCATGCATTATTATATACATTTACTGATTTTATTTTTTTAAATGAATATAAACTTAGATTGCTTAAGCCAAATTAACACTGAAAATTATTTTTAAAACGACAACTTCAAATCTTATGCACATAAAAAAAAATCACTGCAGAAGTAGGCATTCTTATTCAATCCTGAAATTAGAAACAATGTAACACGAGTGCTTCCAGCCATTTCTATTACTTGACATCCAATTAAAGCAATGTTGCAATGAAAAGAAATATAGAAATCCCTAAGGAAATTTGAGAAATTGTATAGAAAACCTCATGGCACAATGAATAACACACATTAACTATGTAAGCCCTTATTTTATTTTACACGAATAAGAAATATTTTCTTAACTTTTTCTCCAAATTTTACACATTGTGTTAACTTTATTTTCTTCTCTTTAATGATTTTGTTTAATTTGGATGTTCGCAGATGTTTGACACTGTGCTACCTGAATCACAAATCTGACACTCCCACATAATATTCATGTTTCTCCACTGCCACTGTAGCAACACATGATTGCTATTGTCAGCTACAATTACCACCCACTGCAGAAGTTGCTTAAGCTGATTAGTAAGAGAACATATTTTGGAAGCTCTAAGACAGTGCAAAATACATATGTAAAGTGATACTTAGTTTGTACTCTATTTTTAAAGGAGAAAATGGCAAAAGGTAGATAGAACCATGAAATACCTTAAAAGATCTGAAACTGATCATTGTCTTGAGGCGTTAGAATGGGGCCTTCAAGCAAAGCGATATCATGTTTAAAGTCCCTGAGGCAGCACCTATCTGGTATGAAGAGGGTTGAAGAGGTTCACATAACTGGCACAGTGCACAGGGGTAGGACAGAGAAATTTCTGGCTATAGCCCCTACTTCACCTTCTGCCAGTGTGCCCTAGGTAAGGGGTTCCCTGACAGTGCCATTGAAAATTCTGTGTCATGAGCAATTGTTCCGTGGAATGTAGGATGTTAGCAGAATTCTTGGTCTCTGTGGACCTCGCTTCGCCAAGCAATAGCCATGGAAGCAAAATTACCCCTGGAGGAGAACTGCTGATGTACACTTCACTGTTTAAAAATACATCATTGCTTCACATTTGCCTCTAGCATTAATAACACCTCATCAAATTATTACAGCTCTCCCAAGGCTCTGTTTGCCTAAAAATTTACAGACCAAGGGCATGAGTCAATGACGTGTCTGGTGAGTGCACTCTGATGCACCAGCTCTGACCCTAACATAGTACCCGCAAGCTGATTACTTAATAAGAATATTATTAATAACAGAATCAACAGTATGAATAATAGCTATTGCTTTAAGACAATTTTAAATGGTTATAATGCTTCAGGTTTTGTTTTTAAACAAATTGCACATATTTAACTTACGTAATTTTTATAAACGCCCTGAGATAGACAACAGTACCTTAATTTCAAGATAAAGAACACTGCAAATCGAGAGATGACAGATTTCAGAAAAGTCAAGCAATACATCTGAAAGACATATCCAAAATGGTGACATCTCCTTCGATGTTTGGCTGCAACTGGCCTCTCTAAGTCTTTCATCCACCCTCTAGAATAAGTAAGCTTCACCTTTGTTCCGCAGGTAGACAAGCCAGTGTATAACAGTCTACATACATAGTTCCTGTTCTAGCAAACTTAGTCCCTGAATGGGCCTCTCCCCAGTGTGGTTGTTAGTTTCCTGGCTTCAGCTTGGATATGGGTCTACTAGACATGCTTCACGTAATTCCATCACGAGGTATTCTCTCGGGAGAGTCACTGCATTTGGTATTTGTTATAATTCCTGAATTATTCCTTCCACTTGTTTTTGTTCCCTCTTTAAAATGGCTTTTTCTTTTTTTTCTTTTTTTTTCTTTTTTTGAGACATGGTCTCACTGTTAGTTGAGACTGACCTGGAACTCACTATGTATCTTAGGCTGGTCTTGAACTCACAGTGATCTTCCTGCCTCAGCCTCCCAAGTGTTAGGGTTACAGGCGTGTGCCACCACGCCCGGCTTTGAAAAAGGCATATTTTAATCACCGGGTGTGGAGGCGCACACCTGTAGCTCCAGCATTCCGGAGGCAGAGGCAGGAAGATCACCATGAGTTCCAGACCAGCCTGGGCTACAAAGTGAGTTCCAAATCAGTCTCAGCTACATAGTGAGACCCTGTCTCCAAACAAACAAACAAACAAACAAAAAGGCACATTTTAGTCCACTGTTATTTTTCCAGCATCTAGAACAATGCGGGGCTCAAAGTTGCCACTGCACATATGTTATTGACTGATCAAGTGAATGAGTGAAAAACGAATTTATATTTCCAAAGTTATTTAGTACACACGTGGTGGTAGAGGGATTATCACTAACTTTCTCATTTTAAACCAACACTCATCACTCCTCAGCCTATTAGATCACACCTGCCTGAAAATTTTCTATCTTGTTGCTTTCATCTGATCCCTTCCCAGCTCCAAAGTACGACCTTGCATGAAGGTAAATGAAGATGTATGGCTAGATCAGATCTCAAAAAGATCAATAAATAAAACTATTATTATTCCATAGAACACACACCTAAAAAGGGGAAGGTGACCACAAAATTGAAAAGTCAAAAGTGGATATTTTTAATAAGAACCACAGCCAACAATGACCCCTGTTTTAAATCCCATACTAAGTCTTAACAGTTCAAATGATAATGAGTTTAATATTGTGGGAGAGTTTAAATGCCAGGCCTCAGCCACTGTGACTATTAACAAATGGAATTCCACCATGTGTAAAAATTTCATGATGATACAATCTGCGCCTCCCCAGTGTATTTCATTAGAGGGTGAACAGTTATGGTTCAGACTTTCTAGGCTGTCTTCAGGTTTCACTGAATTTCATTATGGTCTGATGACCTCAAACTCAATAACAGGCAGCCACACAATACTCTGCAAGTGAGTGAACAGATATGTTTACAATACCAAAAATGCCCCATGAAGTATGTTTAATTATGCAAATGTTAACAACTGTTTGCTTAGTGTACTGTATATAGGATGAAATATGCAAGTCAGGAATACTATATAACCTATTTGAAAAAAGATATTAAGAACATCTATTGCATAAACTTCCACACTGGAGCCGGATGCCAAATGTCAAAGTTCCAAATATACGGGTAACTGCATTTTCTTATCTTTTCTACTGCCTGTGGTTTTGTAATTAGTCCACTGGGCGATGGCAATATTACAAAAAGGCTATTAATCTAAATTCATGATTTAATTCTACACTGAAAAACTTTCTTTGCTGGTGGCTAAAGCTTAAACCCTGGAACCTAACTTAAAAACAAATGATCAAATAATTGAAAATAAGATGAAACAAAGATCAATTGATAATCACTTTAAAAAGAAAACAACAAAATATCTCCAGCAGGGTATGTTCCTTGACCTTTCACCTTGAAAAATACACAGCAGTAAATAATATGGTGGGAGTGAAATGACTATAATTCTTTCAGACGAGCACACAGTGATGACTTGCTTCTTTATAATTGGATTATATATTATACTACATAAAGCTTCGAGCACTGGTCTTTCAAATTGCTTCTACTGCCTAGTGCTGCTTAAATCTCCTTTGAAGGGAAAATTATATATCATTTTTACTCTTAAGTATATATTTATGTGCATAGTGATAAAAATGTTTAGTGAAAAACTGCTTTTTAAAAATTAGTTTTGCTTAGCCGACTCCCTACTACCTCTGGATGGGAGGGAAGTTTCCATATTCCCTGTTAATTTATCTTTGGATTTTGTCACTTCTTTTCTCTTGCAACAAGAACTCTGTCAGATTTTTTTTAAAAAATGGGTTAAAACACATGCAAGGAGGATAGGGTACCTCATGGGCAAGTGCGCCCCAATTTTGCTGGTGACTTACTTTGTGACCATCACAGAAGGTCATTCAAAGTACTACCTCATTTGAGCATTCTGCAAGTCCCATGAGATAAACATTGGCGTTATCTCAATTTTATTTTACAAGAAACTTGATAAATAAAAAGAACATATCCATGATAACTAGCTAGGTACTGAAAAAATCAAAATTTAAATCATACCTATTATATTTCAAAGCCTCTCTTCTTATAGTGCGTGACCTTGGATCACACAATCAACGAATATTTGTTAAATATCTATCATTCACATCAGGTGTTATGCTGAATTCTCCAGGCTCTACAAAATTTATAGTTGGATGGAGGATATTTACAAGAACATAATTACAATAGATTAGAATGGTAATTAAGAGTAAACACTATTACAGATGAACTAAGGAAAGCTTGTACTATTTTATCAAAATATTTCATGTGCTTTGTTATACTAAGTTGTTACCATTTTTAAAAACAGAGAAGAATAAACGTTGTATGAAGGCATCACCCAAATGCTATTGACATTAGAATTATTAGTACTACCACCACAGGAAGGAGTGTTTATAATGTGAAAACTCCTTCACCCTTAGCTCAAAACTCTGCCAGTAACTGTTTTGCTTTAAGCTTCCGGAGTGTGCAGATATCACACTTTTGTACTTAAGCTGCTGAACAGTTCACCTGACAGTTCTCCATACCGCATTTTTAAATGTCACCCTTCTTATGGTAGACTGTAGGTCCAACACATTTAGCTGAGTAGTCTTCTATGTACAGAGGTACTGGGTTTGACTTAATACTATCCACTGATGAACATTTAAATTGTTTCCCCCATTTGACATCAAAAGTGCTACACTGAACATCTTGCGAGAATGTGCACATATATATGTACCTCACACTACTCCTATTCTTATCTTCTCTTACCATTTTAATTCAACTACTTCTCATTTTTTTACATAAAATCATTTTAGTTAGCAGGAACAAGGTTATTTTTTATTTTGAAATTTTACTATTCAAAAAGTTTAATTAGTCCAATATTTTAATACTGTATTTAAAAATCTTCAAATATTTAAAATTCAACTCTTTAAATATTTGAAATGATAACTATCCTTTTTATTCTAAAATAAATTGACTAATTTCTTATCAATCTCTTTCTTTACCCAAGAAATTATAATTCAAAAACTGGAATTCTTTGCATTTGAGGACTATATAATTGCAGTGATTTTGGCTATTTTTCAATGGTGCTGTAATGCAAATGATAGTTTCAATACATACATCCAGAGACTTTACTAAAGAAGTGTTTCTGTATCCACTTCTAGGACAAAAGTGCCTTTGTGGAAATATTTCCATGCTTTCTCACATATTTTATAGGTATTTTTGATTTTATATGCAATTATTTAATACATTTGTAATAAATATTACTACCACATTCTGTGAGACTGAATTTGTCAGTTACGATAGGTAAAGCCAAAAAAATAATTCTGTAAATTGTCAAACGAATGGAAATCAGTCATCTTAAGAGAACACTGGTGACAATATTTAATCAGAGACTCGATGGTCCCATGGGGACACTTACTAGGATGGACTATACAAATTCATGTAAACCTCAAGATCTCTAAAAGAAAACCAACAAAACAAGAAAATATGCTGACTTTTCTTGAATCTTACCCTCAAAATAAGTAATTCCTGTGTGAAGTCATTTTTTTTAAGATCGATTGTTCATTTTCATCTTATACATATCTTGGTTGACTTTCATAGTTTTTTTTTAACATATAAGTTACCTGTCAGCATGTGACAGGGAAATTTCACACAAAACTTGGAATTTCGGGATTCTCTTTTAAGAAAATCCAGTAGCAAGTGCCGTGGGTCTTATTCTCACTCGGTAACAATGATGTACGATGGGACAAGAGCTAACCTTAGTAGCCATTTAGTAATTCTTTTTTAACTTACTTTATTCTATTACTCTCATTCCACACCCTTCTTCCTCTTGTGTCTTGCTTGCTTCTCCAGCATGGTAGTGGTTCTCAGAGAGGTCCTCCTAGCACCAGCATACCATTGGAAGTTTTTTAGAAATATAAATTCTTTTTAAAATTTTTACTAGCACATATTTACAGTACATAATGATTACATTCATTGTCAGGAATTGGCTCATGTACATAATACATTTCAATTCGTTTTTCCCTCCCCCCTTTTAATTTTTTCTTCTTAATGTTTTGTTTAAATATATTTTTATTGGTACACTTTAAGTATACAGTACATTTTCATTCATCATTGCAATCTTGTACCTTTATGTAATGTATTTTGTTTCTTATTTTTCCCCATTCTCCAGCCCTCCCTATTTATAAAGACTTTGTTTCCATTTTTTCATTTTCTCATATTTTTTTTCTTTTCCCTTCTTACCTTTCCCTTACCCTCCCATTTTCCCAACACCTTTGGACTTTTTCTTCCTATTACACAATATCAGTTATACATTTTGACCCTTACTGACACTTTCAGTTTATCACACCACAGAAACTATATGGTATTTACATGTGTGTCCTCTTAATTTCACTTGAGTATGTCCTCAATGTGCATCCACTTAGCTATAAATGTCTCTAGTTTCTCACTCTTTATGGCTGAGTAGGACTCCATTTTATTAACAAAACACACATCTTCTTTATCCAGTCTCTAGTTGACAGGCAATTGGGCTGTTTCCAAGTTTTAGCCATTTCAAACTGTGCCGTTATAAACATGGGTGCATATATATCACTGTGGTATGATTCTTTTAATTCTTTTGGAAAGATACCCGGCAGGGGAATAGCTGGATCAAATGGAACCTCTAATCCTAGTTGTTTAAGGTAGTTTGTTGATATTGTTACCAGTATCAGATTCATCTTAGAAACATACATTCTTGAACCTCACCCTGCATCTACTGCATCAGGAACACTAGAGTGTAGCCGTTCACTCATCGTGTTTTAACAAGAGCTCCTGGTGATTCTGAGGTACATGAAGACCACAGTTCCAAGCGTTGTACAGGTAGCTCAACTATTTTCAATGAGTAGACTTTTGCAAACATAAGGAAAAACTTTTGTTGTCACATTACTGATGTCTTATGGTAATTAATGGAGAAGGGTGCTAAATGCCCAGAAATACTTCCTCAACCCTTACCTTCCCTTGCATCTCTTGAAATCCTGCACATTTCCCAAGGTACTTAGCTCCACTGCACTTCATCTTCTTTACCTATTTTAGTCCAGACCATTATCCTTCTCACATATGACAACATACATTATGCATATTTAAAATTTCCTCATTTTCAATGTTTTCAAAGAAGAGTTGCTATGTATTTCTTCAGAAGAGAAGCAGCATTGATGTAAATGTCACACATATTGAGATAATACTCTTAAGTGAAATAAATAAGTCACACATGTGTAAATACTGAATCGTTTCTCTGGTGTGAAAAACTATCACTGCAAATAAGATCCTAATGGTATTATTGACAATGTGTAACAGGAAGAAAAGGGCTGAAGGTGTGGGGGAAGTGGGAAGGGTATGGGAAAGGAAATAAGGGAAAGGAAAAAAATGTGAGAGGGTGGAAAAATGGAAATAGGGTGCTTGCAAATGGGTTAGGGAGGAGGGGTGAAGGGAGGGCAGGGACAAGTAGAAAAAATCAGAACCAAGACCTGTCATGTGAAGGTACAAGATCCCAATGATGAATGTAACTGTACTGTATACCTAAGATGTACCAATAAACTCATTGAGGAAAAATAAATTAAAAAAAAAAAAGAAAAGAAAATCCAGGAGCATGTGCCTTGGGCCTTATTCTCACTTGGTAATAACGATCTACGATAGGACAAGAGCTCTTCAGCTTCTTGCAGCCTTGACATGGTCTGGTTTATGTACATGTCATTCTTTAGAACCACAGGCCTGCACCCTACCCTTAAGAGAGCATGACAAAGGCCCAGGGAGGCAGCAGTGAACGGCTGCAGCGAACTACTTTTGGACCATGCATGTGTCATTGAAAAATATCAAGGAATGGTGGAGATGTTACTGAGAGAGTCAAGGTTTTCTAGAGGAACACTTCATCAGCCTGGGCAAGACAAAAAGAACAAAAAACAGCACAGGTAGCTTTGTTGGACTTTCTAGTTTTCATTGCTTTCCATATTGCAGCCAATAATGCTGACCACTGGGAAAATAGATCTCTATAAGTTCTTAATTATTTTAGGATTGAGAGGACCACAAAGTACAGAGAATGGTATTTTCTCTACCATGAAGTATACTATACTTTATAATATGAATTTTAAAAAAGAAAAATGTTATCTTATTTTTGAGCCCTTAAAATATGAAACAACGCAAACTAGTTATATGATGAAAACATTAAAAATTAAAGTAGACACATTTATAAGTTTGTATTAATATTTAAACTGCTTGCCAAAAAATTTTACACCACATACTGGAAGTACATTGAGAAATACCCCCTGGGCATCTATTTGAAGGTTATATGACCATATTTATAGAAAAATGCAAAGTGATTCTTCAGGCCAGAATTTACCTTCTCAGTAATGCCATATTGATATTTTCTAAGGTAGTGCTTTATGAAGTTGTAGTGTTCTCTCCCTCTCTCTCTCTCCACATACACACATGTGGTGTGTAGGTGGGCACATAAATTCACATGTTTATGTATGTGCATGCACAAGCAGATACATGTGAGTTTGATTCCTGTGCAATTGATGGAGTCACTCGATGGGGCTTAAATGCAAGTCTTGCAAAAAGACCCCTAACGCAGAGATTCTGGCTAAGCTGTATCCAAGTCACTAACCTACAGGCACTGTGAGAGGAAATATCTTTGCTATTTAAGTTTCTAGGTTTTGGCTCAATTTGTTAAGTAGGAATAACTTATTTGTTAAGTAGTTAATTAATAAAATCACTAACAAATAGATCATAGAATTGCTTCTACTAGGAATACACACACATATACACACCAGTCTAAAATCATTTCCTTCCTAGTTCTTGCTGTTAAAATGCCCTCTTTTGGGTTTTGTTGTTGTTGTTTGTTTGGTACCGGGGATTAAACCCTGGACCTTGTGCTCACAAGGCAGGTGGCAGCCCCACTGAGCTAAATCCCTGGCCCCAAATTCCCTATTTTAAAATATGATATATTCTATTTTTATAAGCTTACATTTAACAAAATAAGTCTCACAAGATTTTGAAAGATAGTCTCCTATTAATGAAATAAAAAAGTTTGGGAGTGAGCTCCAATTTCTATACCACTTACATGTTTCTGTTACCACTATTTTGTGTAAAATACTGACTATATTTCCCTTCAGGATTTCTCTTAAAAAATGTGGAAAGTTTTAAGATGTGAAGACTGCATATTACTCACATCACACAAACCATATGTTATTCCTGATCATAAGTGTCCAGTGTACTATCAGACACGGAATGCAGGTACCACAGCTCTTTATTCTATGAGTGAATAAATGAAAAAATAAACAAATAAAACAATATTGCAATAAATAAGTCAGTTTTCCTCCTGCATTATAGCTTATGTTGTTATAATATAAAAACTAAAACAGACACTAATGGAAGGCATTTACCATATCCTCTAGAAACCTCCTAATCCATGGTCTCTTTTTATTTTTAGTTTTTATGCTTTTGAGATGTTTGGGATCAAACCCATGGGCCTGTATATGTGATGTAAATACTCTGGTCTTGACATACATGCCAAGTCTGGACTTGAGAAAGTCAATTAACTGGAATGCCCATTCTCCTGTCCAAATAACGGAGCTACTGTCATGTCTGCATTCTATATAAAACACAGCTAAATATTGATTCAAATTTTAAGCTTTCCATTTCATTCTTGTCACCATAAAAAGACAATACATGTATGTTATTTATCTGAGGACTGGGACACTAGAGATGTTAAGCATGAGAATATTTAGAAATTAAAACAGCCAAAACAGGAAATTCTTAGATTTATGCAAACCAAGGCAAATGATAACTCTGGAAACATATGCATACAAAATCAGTTTTCTGCAATGAAACACATAAGAATTCCTTTTCAGAATAAGTGAGAGTGTGATATTAAAATAACGCCTTTAAGAAGACAATAGAGAAGAAAAGACTGACTATATGGTGCCAGAGCAAAAGAAGACACGTGGGCTTTCTTCTGGTAGAAAGTGGCTCAACTGCTTAGCAAAGGTATGAGCTCGAGAGTAGTGATCTCCTATAGAGCCAAGCCAATTACATTCACATCTTTATTGATATAAGATGATGACTAAACAGTTAATTGCCAGTAAAGACCCTGTGCAATACTGCACTAAAGGTAAAGAGCCATCCTGTCTCCTGCACATCCAAAGTACATCGTTCCTGATCCCTCGAATACATAGCACTATGAGTTTTTAAAATATGCTGCTGTGAAGCTAGAAGTGACAACAGGAAGGTTTCTATAAAAAAATGTGTGCTCATTTTCTCTCGACAAGTACAGAGATACTATTACAGAAAACGCGGAGTTGTGAGGACACTGCAAGGTGAATGTTATCTTCTTCTTGACTTAACTACTGTTAATGTTTGGTGATTAAGCTGCCATATGGTATCAATGAATGAACAAAAATTTTTCACTGTAAAATGAAAAGTAGCTTCTGACAAGACACCTGAGCTTCCTGACCTTGTGGTATCCCCTCTCTTGAAGCAAAAAATTCAAAGAAATATAGCTTCCAAGATTAAGCTATCGAATGCTAGCTTCTATATTTTTCACATACTTTGTCCTTCTGGATCTTCTGCTTGTCCAGTCTGATGAAGTCAGCTACCATAGGCAGAGCCAGTATGTGAGGGATCTGAAAACAAATGCCAGCTCACAGCATCAAGGAGTTCGGCCTTGAGTCTGGCATTCCTTAAGAAACTGAGAGCTGCCAATAACCACAGAAATGAGATCAAAATAAGATCCTTCTTCAAATGATCCTTCAGAGAAGACCGAAGACTTTGATGACACTCCAGTAGCATCATCTGAACGATCCTGAAGCAGAGGGCCCAGCTAAAATCTAAAGTATCCCACATTTACATAAACTGTGCATAAAAACTATTCAAGTCTCAACCCACTATGTCTTGGTGTGATTTGCTTAGTGCAATACACAGCCGGGCAGTTAGTGCTAAGAAGGTTTGCCTGGTTATACCAGGAACTGTTTCATATTTTTTTCATCTTTTATTAATACATGTTTGTAGTACATAATGTACACACCTTAATTTCTTTTTTCACCCCTTTTCCTTCCTGTTGCTCTCTCTCTCCTCTCTCCATCTCTCAATCTCTCTCCATCTGGAGAAAGAACTACCTCCCTACATCCTATCGCCTGTCTTTATTTTGCTCTTTCTTTAAAGTTTTGGTTTCTCATAAAGAGAAATCATGTGATCTTTAAGCTTGTGCATCTGATTTATTTCACTCAATACTGCAGTCTCAAGATTCACCCAATTTCCTCTAAAGGACTCAAGTTTGTCCTCTTCTGCGGCAGAACAGTGTTTTATTGTGTGTAAATACTACATTTTCTTTATCCTTTCGCATGATGACGGACATATAGGTGGCTTCCAAGATTCAGTTATAATGAATTATGTTGCTATAAACATTAGCATTCATCACTATAATATAATGTGTGTAACTCTTTCAAGAAGATACCAACAAGAGAAATATCTGGGTTAAATTGAATTTCTACTTTCAGATTTTTAAGGAACATCCATATTGATTTCTATAGAGGTTATATAGTTTACATTCCCAAAAAGGTACAAGGGTTCTTTTTCTTCACAGCTTCACCAGCATTTGCTATTATTTGATTTTTTTTTTTT
>NW_022900921.1:18205993-18212186 GCF_012274545.1 Fukomys damarensis | reverse complement strand
GGATTGAACTCAGGACCTTACACTTGCAAAGCAGGCAGTAGAACCACCAAGCTAAATCCCTGGCCCCAATTACTTGATTCCTTGATGATGGCCATTTTTACTCGGGTAAGATGAAACCTCAGTATTGTTTTAATCTACATTTCTCTAATAACCAGTGTTGCGGATCATTTCTTCATCCATTTATTGGCCATTTGTACTTTTTCTTCTGTGAAGTGTCCATTCATTTCATTTGCCCATTTTTAAGAATAGTCATGGACAGGGGCTGGGGATGCAGTTCTATGGTGCTGTGCCTGTCATGCAAGCACAAGGTCCTGAGTTTAATCTCCAGTACTAAAATGTGTGTGTGTGTGTGTGTGTGTGTGTGTGTGTGTGTGTATTAATGGAAAGAGTGAACAAATATAGAATTTAATATTTTTAAAGTTGCATTTGAGATTGGGGAAGGTAATATGAAATAAAAAATAACCCAGATTTTGGCAAATCCAATCAAATATTCATGTAACAGAAGGAACTCAAAGGTCAGTGATAGAAAACAAAACTAGACTCATACTGAGTGTGCAAGGATGTTGCTTAGAAAAAAATATATATGGTGACTGTTCATATGATGGTCCATTGGCAGAAATCATAGAAGCAGGAAAATTGATAGAGTTTACCTAAAATAGCAGGGAGAAACATAAAACTCAATGGAAAGTACAGTATGTTTATAAAAATAATTCTTGGGCTATGGGGATACTACATTTGCTTGATTTCATAATACCTACTTTTTAAAAAAATCATGGTACATATCAGTTTTACTTATTTAGCTGTGGGGAATAAAAAACAACAGCACGGGGTCACTTAAGCAATAACTAATTTACTGCAAGTTGGTAAAGTACTGCTAGCGTTTCAACATCCCCTCCAAAAATCATGTTGAAATTCATCACTGTAACATTAGGAAGAGATGATTAGGCGCAGCTGCCACCATGAGTGGGTAACTGCTGTTATCTCAGCAATGAGTTATGATAGGTTCCCAGTAACCAGGACAACAGTGGCCCAATCCCCTTTCTCTTCCTTGCATGTATTTGCTTGTGCTTCTGCCATGTGATAAAGCAACACCTTGGCCATCACTGGAGGCTAATGTCCTGCTGTTGGACATCCTAGCCTCCCAAGCCATGAGACAAAGAAACTCCTATTGGCCGGGCATGGTGGAGCATGCCTGTAATCCCAGCACTCAGGAGGCTGAGGCAGGAGGACTGCTGTGAGTTCTAGGCCAGACTGGGCTACATAGTGCATTCCCGGTCACTCTCAACTACATAGTGAGAGCCTGTCTCAAGTAAAATCAAAGAAACTCTTATTATTTATAATTTACCCAGTCTGTGGTCTTCTGTTATATAGCAGTACACAATAAACTGACAGAAATGGCCATGTAGATTTTAAGTAAAAATTTGACTCTTGGGAAATGGAAAGAGCAAAATGTACAACAGTGTCAAGGATCCACACAGCAAAGAATGTGACCAGGCAGCAAATGAATAAACCTTTGCTGTTTCACATAATGTTTAAATTTTCTGGGGAGGAAGCCTGATTGGACTGACTTGATTTGTCTCTCACTCTTTGGTAAGCTTAGTGGGTGTCAAACTCTGCTAGGTGAAGAATGAGCCAAGTGTTCATCTTTGGAGCAATGGTTCAGCCCTATTGAGCTAATGGACTTTTATGAAAACACTGGTTACCAAAAGGGAAAGTAAGTGCTGTTAAAATAAAATACAGAAGGGAACAATTTGTTCCACAGTTGAAACCATATGTATGTACAATAGAAGCTTCCTTGTAATCAGCGAAGCTGTCTCAGGATCAAGGCAATATAATTCCCTTAACTGGCATGACTTTTAACAGGACTGATGCATACAGACAGATGCCTTGAAGGCACCATCTGAAACCTGACAGACATTTGATGCTAGGAATAGGAGAAATTGCCTCTTCACCAACAGTACATTCTACAGCTTCACATCTTCTTTCAGTTGCAGAAAAAAACTTCAAATGGTTCTTCAGATCAAGCCACCCTAGGGCCAGAACTACAATTCATCCTATCTGGCATTTCCTGATAAGATAAGAGATCCTGATAAGATAAGAGGATTTCTAGGATACTATCAATTCCAAAAGAACTTTAAGTAATTGGCCAGCTGCTTATGTGCTGTTTTATTTTATAGCTGAAAAATTGTCATTACCTTATTTATATAGGAAGAAAAGAAGGCAGAGTATACTTAAATGACTTTTACAAACTTTCACAATATTCCACATTTGGAATCACAGTCAAAATCTCTACTAACCAGCCAAGTGCTTATTGTATTCAATTTGATAGCTATTTGCAATATTTCATCACTACCTGATGTATGTAATCACATTTTCTGCTGACAGGAAGCTGAAAGGATAAGTGCTATATTAGATTACAGAGATATCATCCAAAAAAGTCAGGGTTGAACTAGAACGATGAGTCATGAATTCAATCGCGAACAATAACAAGTCCTATGCAAAGGAATACTTGGTTAGTACAGGTAGGGCAAAATATATTTTAACACTAAATGTTACATTATTAATGCTAAATTTTAGTGGAAAATAACACATATGGAAACGAAAATGTTACCATGTGCCAACAATTTAAGTGTTATATTGAGATTGAAATCTTAAGTGGAGGATTTGTGTTGAGTTTCCTTTCTTTACCATGATCACGGAAACTTAATCTACAATGTATTTCTGGATACTCGGTCTCCCATGATTGGCTTTTAAATTAATATAAATAGGAAAGGAAAATCAAATATCCTCTCCTACTTTTCCACTATTTTGCAGTAAGTTGTAAAAAGCAGAGTTGCTTTGTGTCCTCGAGCTCCAACATAGGTGCCTCTTAGAGAAAGTACTTGACTGTTTCCTCAAACCCTAGAAAACTCAAAGTTGCTCCTTTCTCTTGTAAACATTCTGAAGGTTTCCTATTCTGGTCTAGGGCTATTTTCTTTTATCTAAAGCTGCCTGACTCTGACGTACAGGAATAAGCCACCAGCCATGATACTGAACAATATCACTCCTTGTGTCTTAGGTCAATTGATGTAGGGAGGGAAGAGTCGGCCTTGAGAGGCGTTGAAGTAAGAGCCTTCTATTTTCTGGGATTACAAGACTACACCTGAGTACAAATGGTCAGTCTGAGTCTTAACAGTAAACTGTAAAAGTGATAGCCCACAATGCTGCATAAGCTGCTTTACACAGAGAGAAACAGATAAATAAAACAGAAACTGTAGGCAGAATAAGCAACAAGATTGTGACCGTTAACCCATTTGGGCCAAAGGTTGTGATTTTTTGAATGTGTGCATGAAATTCATATATGTTACCTGGAATGATTCAACGAACAATAATTTGAAGAAAAATTTATATTATGTTCCATTGTTATGTGCCATCCCCCAAACAGAACAGTAGGCATAAAGCAATTAACTGTGATAGGTCAATTTGCTGGGAGTAAAATCCAACTGTGCAGGGGCATGGGGACTGGTTGTGGATAAGACGACCACGCAACATTCTTTTAGCCTAAATGAGTATAAAAGGGAAAGAAAAAGGAAAGACACCCATTTCTGAAAAGCTCCAGGTTCTTGAGCAGGTGCGTGCTTTGCTGCCATGGTCTTTGCATATCAATCTCCACGTTCTCCAGCCTTCTAACCCAAATTTGTACAGACAACTCTTAGTAAGCTTCTAGGAATTCAACCTTGGATGGTGCTGAATCTTTGAACCCTCTTGTTCTCTGGTTTCCATTGTCTGAGCAGCTACTGATCATACACTTTCCAATCTCACAGCCAGCCATTGTAAACTTCCTGCCTTTTATCCTCTAAGCGGACCTAATAACTCTCCCTGCAGAAATACATGTATATTATTCCTATTCATTTTGTTCTTCTAGGGCCAAGGATTTAGCACAGTGGCACTGCACTTGCACTGGAAGTGTAAGATCCTGAGTTTGACCCCCCAGTTCCAGGAAAAAAAAAGCTTATTTTGTTCTTTTAGAGAACTCTAAGTAATCAAGATTGTGTGCATACTTATTTATATTATTATTGTTGTTGTTGTTGTTATTTGTCTTTTCTATCCTCTAATCTTTGTAAGTGGACAACCTGCAATTATTTTTGCTCCTTTGTGTTATGTGCCCAGGGGACAGCACACAGACACCCAATGTGGACACTTTTGCATCTAATCCTGTAAGCCTACCATGTAAATCCCTTTGCACAATTATGTATGTATTTTGTATTGATTTTATTCCCCTAGAGAACACTAACGAAAACACAATGACAACAGATTTGAGAGAAAATGAATAAAAACGCTTCATGGAATTAAAGTTCTATACAGTATAGCTCTAGTTGCTTGCTGAATCTTGGCTACTTTTCTAACCTTCACTTCCCTGAGACACTTCTGAATTTTTACAATTTCTGTAACATAGTTCCTTGTTTGGCTTACATACCAACACACACCAACCAACCCAAGTCTTAAAGGAACTTCACAAATGCTGCAGACCCAAAATACCAGCTAAAGCCTCTAACTGGTAAGTCACTGCTACTCTGATTATATAGTTCTCTTCTCACCTTTGACTTACTTGTACCTACAAATGGTTGCAGCCAAAGTTAGTAAATTCTTGGCATCACTGGCAATATGTACCTGTTTAGACAAACTCTCAGGCAATGACTCAAAACAGCATTACAATAAGAACCACAGAAAACACTTGGGGTTTTCACTTTAGAAAACATACAACTTGAAAAGGTAAATCATCTGACTACGAATTTTATAATAAAACATTTAACTTAATAGTTTATGCAGAATGTTAGTTTTCTTAATACAAGAGCATGAAAAATGAAATTGTTTCTTCTGAAAGTTAGTTTGTTCCTCGGGATTGGAGGTTTTTCAATGACTTCTTAACACAGTGTAGGTAGAGAAACCTATTCAAGCATCAAATCAAATGGGTGGTTGCTTTACCATTAATTTTTCTTCCAACTGCAGGGTTTTATGATTCACCAATTTTTCTAAAGTGTCAATAATATACAATATGAAGGATAATGTTAATATTTGTATAACAGATAGCATTCTTTTCAAATCACCGTATTGTAGTACCAGCCAAAATTTTCTGATGGGCAGGTATTATGAATATATACAAGGCAATAATATTTACCAGTTGTATGGCCTGCTCCTCGAATACAGGACAAAGGCCTTTACAATGACATTTAAAGGTAGGCTTTTGTTAAAGATCAGCTGTGTAAAAAACAACACTGAACACACGGTATTTCCGACACATTTTCAGTCGTGAAGACATCGTATGTGAATAGCATCTTCTGTTGAGTCATCCAGCCTGGACTATTGTAACATCACCATTTCAGGAGGCTATGCCATCACATGCTTTATTACTGTAAACAGGGTCAAAAATTAAGCTCATTAGAAGATTAAACATTTTTAAGTGCACGTTCCATCTTTTCAAAACAGTTTGCTCTCTAATTCAGACATTCACTGATGGCTTCCTTTTTATAAATTTATAATGCAGTTCCTGTGATTAGGGCACATTAGAACCAAACTATTAAGCCAGTTAAAACACAGAAACAATTGCTCAGTCTCTGTGAGCTGGATGCTCTGATAGCCTCTCTGCTGCAGACTGCCGTGGGAATGACCGCCCAGAGGGCTGCTACGCGGTATCTCCCAACATCGCTTTCCTCTGAATTCAAGAGCCACAGAAGCCGACCTCCTGTGTTTCTTTATCTCATTTAAGATTACCGATGTATAGTGGGCTCAGTGGCGGCTCTCCCAAAACAGGCGGCCATGTCCCAATCCCTGGAAACTTAATTTTACTTTATATGGGAAAAGAGCGATGATCTTACATGGCAAAAAAAAAAAAAAAAAAAAAAAAAAAAAAAAAAAATTAAAAGGCTGAAAGTCCGCACTTACCCTAAGTTATCCCAGTAACCTTTACATGCCATCACAAGGATCTTTATAAAGAAGCAGAGGCGGATCAGACACATAAGCACAAGAAGAGATGCTGACGTGAATGTGGAAACAGAGGATGGAGAAACATAACCTTAACTCAAAGAACAGTGGCAAGACACAGCCGCTGAAGGTAATGAGAAAGGAAATCTTTCCAGGGCTTCAGAAGGAAGGAACACAACTTTTCAAACACCCTAACCTCTCTCTCTCTCTCTTTTTTTTTTTTTTTTTTTTC
>NW_022900921.1:18187292-18205652 GCF_012274545.1 Fukomys damarensis | reverse complement strand
TTTTTTTTTTTTTGTACCAGGGATCATACTCAGGACCTTGCACTTGTGAAGCAGGGGGTGGCACCACTGAACTAAATCTCCTGCACGCAAACACCCTAATTTCTAATTTCTGCTTCAAGGAAAGTTGACCTGCTACTTGTCTACTATTGTCTTTAACTTAAAAAAAAAAAATCACTCCTAATCCAACATTGTGACATTTCTACACATATTTTACAAAAAGCCCCTGTGTGACTCCAGATGTGTGACACTGAAATGAACCAAATATAGCATCTCTAGGCAGAGGTTCAGGGAGAATGCAAAACAGCAATCTAGTAAGAGGATCTCAAATCAATACATAATAGCAAAATGTTTTTAATGTGGGGGATACAACTTTGAAAATTATCAAGGTTAATAAAGACAAAGAAAAGCCACCACAAAGACACAGATTAAAGGGGGCTCATGAGCTGTGACAATTGGCAGACGCTGGTGGCTATAACGCCTATAACGCTAGCTCTTCTGAGGTGAGGCATGAGGATCGCTGGGAGTTCATGGCCATCCTGGTTATACAGTGAGTTCCAAGCCAGTCTGGACTACATAGTGAGACTGTGTCTGAGAGCGAGAGAGAGAGAGAGAGAGAGAGAGAGAGAGAGAGAGAGAGAGAGAGAGAGAAAGAGAGAGAGAGAGAGAGAACGACTAAATGCAATACCTGTCTTAAAGTGAATCTATTACTGATGGAGAAACAGAGCTATAATGGACAGTATTAGAACAACTCAATAAATTGAATATGCATGGTAATCTAGAAAAAGCTATTGCTCCAATGTAAATTTATGAAGTTGGCACCTTTGAAATGATTAAGAGAATATCCATGTTCTTGAAAAGTCATGCTAAAGATTTTATGGTTAAAAGGCTATGACACATGAAAATAGCCTTTAAATGGGTCAAGCAAAATAACTCCATGTATACACATGTATTTATCCATAACTATATATGCAGTGAGAAAGAAAAAGTATATGAGAGAAAGACAATATAAATAATAAGCACGCAAAGTATTAACAGGTAAATCAAATAAAAGTTTTATAGATATTCTTTGTTAAAGCTTTTTTTAAAAAACTGTGTGTGTGTGTGTGTGTGTGTGTGTGTGTGTGTGTGTGTGTGTGTGTGTTTTGAGACAGGGTCTCACTACGTGGTTGAGGCTGACCTGGAATTCACTATGTAACTCAGGCTGGTCTTGAACTCACACTGATCCTCCTGCTTCAGATTCCCAAGTGCTGGGATTACAGGCATGCACCACCATTCCTGCCTTGAAATTTTATTTTTGAATGATACCAAGTAAATAGCAAAAACCAAAAGATAACTCCAAAGCAAAACTTCCTTGAATCTTGAAGCTACTTAATGCCCAAATCAAAGTTGCTTGTATTTATTTCACACATGGTATTTCAAGCCTCAAGGATCTTATACCCTAGTTGATGTATTCAAAATTATTATTGAAGAATGAAGTTAACAATTTTGAGTATCAAATTAATGCTAAGTGAAAGGTACATGCAATAGCTACTGCAGATTAATGTTCTAGTTGCAATTCTATTTTTTATTGTTTCTACTCATTTTTTGCCCATGACTTATGAAAAAAAATACTCATATTCTTTATTAAGCCCACATTTATTTGAAAATGCTAATAAAAAATTTTATCTCCCTCTCTCCATCAGCAGGAGGAATTCTAGTTCTGAAATCTGTCTGTCTTGTTCCTATTAGACTCCTCCCTCAAGAGTACAATACACTGAGCAGCTGTCACTGATGTGGGCTTGAACTCTAACAAAAGAGTCTTTACTAGCACCCCTCGGTTTCTAAGTGTTCAAATTCCTACTATAGGCTTCAAATCATGAGTTTGGGATTCAGTTGATTTGATTTTTTTTCCATCAAATTGCAGGGTCTTTTCACCAATGTTAAAAATAAGCTTTATTTTTCAGTTTAGCTGGCAAATCGGTGACATAAGTTGATGAAAGTTCGTTTTCCCACTAATTATGCCCCTATATTTATCATGTACAGTTTTGTTATACTTGTCAATATATGGTTTTCAGAATTCTTCTTTGACAGGCATATTAAAAACTCATCTGTCAAGTTAAAATTTGACCCTTAAAATTACACAGCTTCTGACTGCATTCCTTTTCTTGACTCATAAAAGGGATTTTTTACTTTGCAGAGCTAGGGATTGAGCACAGGGTCTCCATTCCCCCACCACAATGGCAACATTTAAAAAAAATAGATTCTTGTTTTGTTTGCAAAAATAATTATCCTTCATTAGAATAATACAAAAATAACAATATTTGTTTTCAAAGACAGCTTGGTCAAGAAACAGACCAAATGTTAGGGGAAAAAAATTCATTATCTATTTTAGCATCACGGTTGAGGAATCCAGAGGAAGTTTCTATTCTTTCTGTCATGACTACATCAGAGTTGCATCTTTAAAGTTCAAATGTCTCCAGAGCAATTTGCCAATATTTTCAATGTCTGCAAATATGTGACATATTCTAGGGTTAGATATTGTGTGGGTTTAAAAGAACCCTGTCAATTTATGTATTTCTGCTTGTGAGAATTTGGGTATTTTATAGAATTTTTTAGTCCTTATAAATTCACCCTTCTTGGGAAAAAATAGGAGAAAAGGAAAAAAATGGAAACAAAGTCTTTGTAAATAGGGAAGGGTGGAGGGGTTGACAGGAGGGCAGGGGAATGGGGAAAAAATAAGAAGCAAGACATGTTGTGTAACAGTACAAGACCCCAATGATGAAGGTAACTGCACTGTATACTTAAAATGTACCCATAAACTTAATGAAGATTAAAAAATCAATTCACCCTTCTTTCCGGCTCTATTTCCTAATAGGGGAAGTAAGTGAGAAATAATTCCTGATTGCCCACTCTGCCTCAAATAAAATAAGATGTCTGAGATTCTACTCCTGTCTTTCAGAAACTGCTTCTGATTGATGTGTCCCACTTACTCTTCCTTTCAACTATATTATTATCTGTCTTTGTTCTTTCTTTAATGTAGTAATAAACATGAACAATAAAGTGTGATCTTGTACTCATTCACCCATTAATTTAATGTAACTTATTTACTCGTCTCCTTGTGTTGCAGACATAATCAAAGGTTAACACAATATCATAAAAAGGAGTGCGCTTGTTTGCCTTTTAAGTACTTTACCCAAGTCTTCCAATTAGAGGCAGCAGCTGCTTTTTTATTTCAAGTTTCTAGCTAGCCAGACCAATCTATTTAAAATATGTAAAAGGATGAACTGGAACGAACAATTAAAGGTGTTTATTGGTAATGAATTATTTTCATGCTGTGAGAGCCCACCAGAGAAGAAATGAAAGCTTAAAAATGGGCTGAATTTGGCCACTCCCCAGATCCCCACTTCAGGGGTACCTCTGGCTGTACCGGAAGCCAAGGGCATTCATCAGTATCAAGTCTACTAGTTAGCACTTGCCATCGAGGAGAGGAGAGCTTTTCGCTGTTGAGTCTAATGAGTTATTACTAATGGCAGGTAGTTCCTGGCAACAGCTGGTAGCATTTATCTAGAATCAGAAAAGTATAAATGAGCTCTATGACAGTCTGTACTGGCAGCAGTAAAAAATATATAGGAAAGAACAGAAGGAAGAGACCACTCCAAGGTGTGAGAGAAAAGACAGCGCTAGCTGGTTTAAGGGTTCACGGAGGTGTGCTCTATTTCCTGCCTTTGCTGCGGGCTACACACTGCACGGAGTGGCTTTGGTAGGTCTTCTAATAAAAGAAATCAAAGAGAAATGCGTTTCTTGGGAAAACATGCACACACACACACACACACACACACACACACACAGAGGAAACTTTCCCAGGAATGTTCTGGACTATCCAGTTGAAGACATTTTCTCTGCAGACTTCAAAGTCCTATTCCACAGCTCAGCCTTTGTTTCGTAGCCTTTTTAAATTATTACTTAAAGCACAGATATCAGCAACTTTTAAAGGCTCAAAGATTACCAGCACACTACAGCAAATTGTATCTAATATCCAGTTGAAGACATTTTCTCTGCAGACTTCAAAGTCCTATTCCACAGCTCAGCCTTTGTTTCGTAGCCTTTTTAAATTATTACTTAAAGCACAGATATCAGCAACTTTTAAAGGCTCAAAGATTACCAGCACACTACAGCAAATTGTATCTACTGTGGCCTTTTATTTTGATTTTTTCAAAAGAGTACAATCTCCTTTAGACAACTTCTTATTCATACTTGTTTCCCAAGGACCCAAGAGTCCTATCAGTTTGATTACTCTTTCCTGAGTCCATCATTAAGGGATTGTTCTACTGCCAATCACGGTCCTACTTTTTGTAGTAACTTAATGACCAACTACTATAGTGATATAGTAATTAAATATTCTTTTAAAGTTAGGCTTTTAAAGAATCATTTGAGTTTTATTTACTGTTTTGTTATGCAGTTCTTATGTTTGATCTCCCTATTCTAGCTTTATATCTCTGACACAAAACAAACTCTAAAAAAAATTGTAAGATCCAATCATTGATATAACTTGTGGGCTATTAATGATAATATTTCTTTATTTAAGGCTTTATCTCAGAACTCCTGCCTATGATTTTACATAGAATCTTTGCATAAGCCTCTTGCACAGGGACACAAAAATAATATGCAAATTAAATAACTACAAATACCTCACTGCAGATAATGGTGACATAAAATTATGACTGCTATCATCCTATATCAGGTTTTTAGTGTATTCTTCAAAAATTTATTATTGGAGAAAAAAACTTATTTAAGAAGGATTATTATAGGCAACTTTTAAAGTTCTTTTTTCATTTAATATCCTTCATGTTTCACTATATTACAATGGAAAATATTAGTTTTTTGTGTTACAGAATATTTCAAACTTTGCAACATATAACAGTTTGAGCTTTTTTGTGTTTTTAAGATTTTATGGGGAAAAAAGCTTAGTTTGTTTGCTCTTTCTCCCTTCTGAGACAAGATCACATAGAAATCAGTAACTAATAATACTATGTGACTTTACTTATGGGGCAAATTTTGGTAAAAGTGTTTATGAAAGAAAGTAGTCTACGCCATTTCACAAAATCACTTAACCAACTTAATGTTAGACAGTGATTACATATAAAATAAAAGGTTAAGAGAGAAGCTAAGAGATATCCTGTGTTTTAACATTTTCATCTCATGAAACCTTAAAATTCTAATAAAAGAAAATCATAAAGAAGCTTTTGGCTGCAATTTTATCAAAAGTCAGTGAGATAGCATCTACAGAATATTTCATCCTACAAAATAACAATGGTATCCAAATGACCGTGAAAAGAGATGGTCTTACTGTCACTACGATATTTTCAAATAGGAATAAAAGTCGCAAGGGAAAAAAGAAAGTCGGAAAGGGCTCTGGCATTAAACCAATCTGGTAAATACACGCAGAAACAAATTACAGTTCATGCCTCCCGCTCGTTAGAGAATGTCTTTGCTGTATTGGTGCTTTCCACAAGCACTGATTGTTATCAAAGAAAATCAGTTAATAGTCATTTATAGGAGAAAAAGTAAAATTCTAGGGGTTTGAGAGCAATTGTTTACTGCAGTGTCAAATATTTCAACAACAATATGGAGTATAAAACTAAAAGGTGACATTATCTTTTATATTTCCCACATACAGCTTAAACAACTTTATAGTGATTTTTTTTAGAGTTCAAATAATTTAAAAGTTGTTCAGACATCATGAACCAGGTGCCAGAGAACGACACACACACACACACACACACACACACACACACACACACACACACACAGACACTCTAAAGGGACAGACAGACACTCTAAAGGGTAGAAGAGTTTGAGAACATAGAAGTAAATGTCCCCCTTTCAGAGAATCTAGATTTGCTCTTTAAATAAAAGATTATCAGAGAAGGCTATCAAACATATAGAGAATTCTAAATCTTCCAGAACAACTTTGCCTCATATTCTCATTGTTTCTAAAAAAAATACTAAATAATTTCATTTATTCACAAGCAACACTGACATTTTTATGATTTTAAGGAATAGATATGAAGGGCTGAGCATGTAAAATTTTTCTCCTGATAGTCAAATAATTTCTTTTTCCCTCATTGAGTTTACTGGTACATTTTAGGTATACAGTACAGTTACATTCATTATTGGGATCTTGTACCTTTACATGACAGGTCCCGGTTTGCATGTTTTCTCCTTGTCCCTGCCCTCCCTTCACCTCCCTTCACCCTCTCCTGATAGTCAAATAATTTAAAATTCCTCATCAGTTTGACAAAATCATCTCCTCTGTACTGAGTACCTACCTGGACTCACTTAACTTTCTGCGGCGTGTAAGAGAAACGCAAGACTCCCTCTGAGTTTCTTAGATATTCTGCTTAAGAGATGGAACTGACACAAAGTGATAAGATAATGGCACAGGCTAAATGGAATCATTGGTCAAATTATGCAGTATAAAAAGAAAAGCTTCTATACATTGCGTAAGAACATCATAAAATAAGGGAGGCAGAGACAGGCAGTTGCAATGACTTTAGCCTCCTACAGGCTGACATACAGGCTGTCACCTTTGAGGTCAAACTGTTGTTGGGGCTCAGAAAAAAATACCCCAAAGTATGGCACCTGTCATGATAAATTATCTGCACTGAGGGAAAAAGGCTTAATTGCTTTCCTATTCCCTTTTTCCTTTGCCAAGGCAGGCCATAAAATCTGGAACCCCTCTTCACCCAATCCAGCCATAAAACCTGAAAGTGTTACTTTCAGCTTTCTGGGACATTCTGTGTAACAGCTAGCCACAAGCAAATTCTCAGAGATCATAAGGACCTCTTTCAAGAAAAGGCCCAACCCTATACCTGTACTCTAGTTTTTATAAGTGTCCCCCAAAAGTGCAAGGATCCAAGGCATCGCCCCAATTTTTGGCACTACTGGGAGCTGGTGGAAACTTTAGAAGGTGGGGCCTCCTGGAAGGAGATTAAGTCACTGAGGGAAAACCCTTAAAGGGGATTATGGGGCGAGCGCTTCCTCTGCCTCCTCCTTCTCTTTCATTCCTCTGTGCGGCTAACGTCTCTCTACCATCCACTCCTTACCTCGATGGAGTGCCTTATCGCAGGTGCAACTCAAACCAAAAGGAACCTTTCCTTCTTAAAAGTCCTCTTCAGGTATTTTGTTACAGTAAAGCTGAATCAACTAACATAGCTGGGAAACGAGCGCCACACAGAGAAGCAAAGAATCTGTACAGCTTTCATCAGGTTTACCCTCCCAGTCCGTCACCATTCAGTTTCCCTTTATGTGCAACCACATATTTTTTTACTAGTACATGTTGTGTAGTACACAGCGATGACATTCATCGCAGGGAGGAACTGGTACACATACATGAAGCACCTCAATGGTTTCTACTTCCGCTTCTCCCTCCCTCCATCTTTTGGTCCCTTACCCATTGGTAAAAGATGTTACTCCCTGTTTCCTACCGTCTGTTTTATTTTGCTCTTTCAGTTGTCTATACTTTGGGTTTCTCATCAGGTGATATTACTTTGTGTGTCTGTTTTATTCCTCTTGACATTATGGTCTGCAGTTCCAACCACATTTCTGCATGATTGTCTGTTCTTCATCGAATGTACACATAAAGATAGTTTCCCTGCGACTTTGAGTCATACTTTTCTGAAGCTACATAAAACTCGGATTAAATGAGTTTGTTATCTCTTCCCCTGGTGATCCATCTTCATCCATTTTTATTTCAGACCTAGCCAGGAGCCCTAGGTGGTTGAGGAAATTTACTCTACCATCCCATTTCCTTAGTTCTTTTCCAGACCTAAAATATTTTCACATACTTACGGACAAAAGAAGACGAAACTGGGAGACATTTTAAAATCATTTTCGAGTAAGTATTCATTGCAAAGATTCTCAGGAAATGCCTGCTTGTCCAGGTGCCTTGGGCTCTGCTCTGGAACTACTCTTTGCTTTTCAAATGCTGTTTAGGAGCAAGTCCTCGCATGCCACCCTCCACTCCTCCTGTTGACAATTCTGACCTTTATTAATTCAGATCTACTCAATCTCAACTACTGATCTGTCAGTGCTGACACTCTTGTCACACTCTGATTTTGCAGAGAGAATGCTGAAAGAGTTCACAGGCCAGCTCTCAGGTTGACTTGCCATCAGAGAGGAAATAGTAATAATAAAAACTCCAGACCAGTCTCCTTCGCTGTCTATATTTAAACACAGGCTAAATTGAAGTTGCATTGAGGATTTCTCATATGTCCCCGAGAGTTCTCCAGATGAATACCAGACTTACTATGGGAATAGTTATACTATTCGTATGCTTATATAAATTGGTTTTCATGAGTAAATTTCCTGGTTTGCCCTTTTCGGCTGAAATACGTCCCTTGTTGCTGGAAAATGCAATAAAGCAATGCAGTGTGTTTTTTAATCTGTGGAAAGTTGAAAAGGTTACATGCTGTGTGTAAGTTTTCTGTTCTCAGAATGCACATACACATTCCATGAAACAAAAACAACAACCAAAAAAAATCAGCATAATTTAACAGATCCCTGTGTCTTTGTTATCCCTGCTCTGTAGTTTCCTGACAAAAAAAAATGTGTAAAAATAACTTTGCAGAGGAACAGTAGTTTGTTTTTGTAAATTTCAATTGGCAATCATGACCTTAAGCCTTTTGTATGCAGAGAAACTAAAAATGAGAAGTGCATACCCTTTGAGATTAAGCTGTTACACTCCAGCATTCAGGCTTGGGGTTGTTTACCCAATACAGTAAACTGCAACTTACTGACATCCACTTAAAACAGGTATTTTGCGCCACAATTTTCCTACTTGATTACCCACAATATGATCACTGCAAATAATCATTGATCACCCTTTCATTAGGTTAAACACTCTTAAACGTTATACGATATTGTTAACATTCAATTTCAATCATCTACCTATTTTACTCACTTTTCACAAAAGCGGGCCACAGAGGAAAGGCTGAAGTAGTATGAGTAAGTTTTCTCTGCACAGGGCATACTGAATTTCAGAAGAACTGCGCCATCACATGCGAGAGATGGCAAGGACCATGAGGAAATAATCAGGAGAGACAGTATATTTCAGAGAAGCTGTTTAAACTATATGTGCACAGCAGTCTAGAAGCAGGGCCAAGCATCCAGGTTGTAGAGCCTCCCTACTTTATCTCGTATGCCACTGTTTCTGAGAGTCATCCTAATCTAGTTACAGAAGCAAAAAATCCAAAATCTAATGCATTTTTCATTCACTAAAACAAATTTTAAAAATCATTCCTAAAGCTGTTAAGTTAAACCTTGCTTAACAACACAAGTTTTACTTCAAGAATTTAGAGGTGTAATTCTTGCAGTTGAAAAATAAAAGGCTTCAAACTGTTGTGGGAAGTAAACTAAAGAGAAAGGAAATAGTCATCATCACATTTCTTACAACTTTTGTTCACCTTCCATGCTACATAGAAGCAATAGAAAACAGCCTAAACTAGGGTCACTGAATGGTCACATGAAATCCATTGTTGAGAGTTATAATATTATAGGCAGCTAAGCTAGATCAAAATACACACATACAGTCAGAGAGGGACAGGGCTCCCAAGGGAGGGAGTAGAAAAAATACAGACATGAAAATTGTGGGTAGAGGCACATCTAAAGAAGACCAGGAGGGCCTGAGTTCTACGTCAGGGGTTCCACTGCCTGCTTTACAAGCACAAGTACTGAGTTCGGTTTCTGTCACAAAAACAAAAAAAGAAGAAGAGGAGGAGGAGGGATATCAGGCCTCAAGATAAACACACAGTGGCCAGCCTGCCTGCCTCCCTAAGGGATAAACAATAACTTGAGATTATACGGTAATTAGGACCCCCTGGTCCAGTGAGTCCAAATAGGTATCAGTCAACCAGGTGGTTGACCAGAGCATCTGGACCCATCCTTTCCCCAAAATGCCTTTGTTTCTTCCATCTACCCTTGCTACATGACTCCTTTTCCTAAAGGATCAACATTAGCAAGCTGCTATACTTATAATCATACATGTTGATTGCAATTTGACCCACTTCGTACTCGCCTTGTGACTCTGCTGTATAAATTAGCCCTGACCAAGCACCTTGGGGGCCACCCTACTTGGGACCTCTCCTGGAAACCCAGAAGCTACTCTTCTTCTCTCTTCACTTCCAATAAAACTCTCCTAACTTCCTTCTTTGGTTGTTAATTTCATTCCTTGATGTTGTGAGACCAAGAACTTAGCACACGTGACATCTAGCAAGCTGAGAGTTACATTTCTCCTATATCCAGCTATGTCCCTGGCTGGAACTGTTCTAGGAAGAACTTGACACTCCTTCTCATACTGTTTTTGTTTTCTTAATCCAGGCAAAATCTATTCAGATATCGTGCATAAGCAATAAATGTCTAATATGTTAATTCTGGGGCAGAGACAGAAATAATGTTTGCAAATGTAATTTGCATATGCATATATTTATATATATATTACAATACCTAAATTATGAATCTCTATAAAGCAAGAATTTTGATATTTAAAAATTTTTATTTCATGTAGGTCTCTAAAGAAAAAGTATAGTACTGAAAAGCCCTGTGGCAAAATTCATATAAGAATATCAGGTGGCATCTCTGACGCGTCTAATACAATATGTGATTCTCTCTCTTGAAAGCCATGCAACCTTCCCATGTTGCCATTTCAAGGGAACATAGTTCCGAAAATGTCCAATATAAATTATATATCCTCAAACACATATATATATATATATATTTTTTTTTTCTTTCAGGGTGATAAGACGAAACTAAAATGGCTACAGAAGGGTCAATGACAGAGAGAGAGAGAGAGAGAGAGAGAGAGAGAGAGAGCCCTAGGGATTATTGATATGGGGAAGTCTGCCATGCAAAAATCATGTAAAGCATGATTATCTCTCAGAGGGAACAAATTTTTGGAACCTAAGAACCCTTGACAAGGTTTGAGAAACACAAGTTACCAGTGTTTTCTGGACTTGGACAATCTAATAAACTCACAAAATGTATGCACTATCATTTGCATAAGTTTTCAACCACTGTACCTGATAAAAGCCAAAGGCCACCTCCTTTCTGCATAACAATTGCGGCAAATGGCTTTCCATTTGCAAATTGATTCTTCACCCAAACAAGAAACTGAGGGTGCTTTATTTTAACTTCATTTATGATTTCTTTGTTTACAAAGGTTAGGATCATTTTAAGAATGGGGGGAGCAAAGCAAGGCAACGATTTTCAAATACTTCCACATGTTAGCAGTGCTATATTTATAAGCATATATATGAACTGTTAATCTCAAATCATTATTACCTTTTCATTGAAGCAAGCTTTCAAGTCTGTAAGTGTATTTAGCAAACAAAGTATGAAAAAGTCAGAATTTCTTTAACTGGGGGAAATAGATAGATAGACAGATAGATAGATAGATAGATAGATAGATAGATAGATAGATATAGATATAGATATATCTTCACTTCAAACTATGTGATTCTTTAAGCCTGCAACTTTTTCAAAAGGTTTCTTGCCTCTATTGAAAAAATAACAATAACAAAAAGGAATAATGAAAGAAACCCAACCATATGCCTGTTTTTGCTTTATTATGATCATCTATAATTATTGTGTGTAATACGGTAAGAATCAAGAATTTTCTGTAAGTAATTCATGGAAGCTGACCATATATCATCAAAGTCATCAGCCCTGCTCTCAGTTCTATACTCTGCCCTCTAGAAGGCAGCTGAGCACGACATTAATAATAATGTCTAATTAATGGATACCTATCCATTTTCTTGAAGAAAGTTGCATGACTCATTTCCAGACTCATAGGAGTACCCCTTTAGAACACTTGAAACTCATCTCAACTGGGCCAAGATGTTTAAGGAGTATTGTATGATACATAGCTCACCTTTCACACAGAACAGACATTTCTTACCCAAGTGGAAATATGAAACACTTGGCTGGAATTTACATGCAAATATATTTAAGAACATTTCCTCACCTCAGAGTTCTGGGAAATCATTCAAAATATTTTATTTTACATTAAATAAATGCTGCTGTTAAACTTTTCACGTAGTTTTCTCCACAACTCTGCAATGTAGAATAACCAGGTGTTCATATTAAAATGGCTCATTGGGGAAGATAAAGAAAATAACGAAGTCACATAGAGGAGATTGAAACTCCTGAGAAGATGAAAAAACTTACAAAATGAGATGCGTATTAATTTTGTCAGAAAACCTTTGCAATGGAACACCTTATGCTCCAGGAAAGAAGAGACATTTCTTTTAAAGAAGTATATTTATTGTCTTACCAAATCAACAGTAAAATAAAGTATATTTTTTATGAATTCTCAAGAAGATCTGAATTCCAATTCTGGGAACTATTTTTAAATTTTATACTGCATTTTATGAAATTAAATTAATTGCGGCTTTTTTTTTTTTTTTTTTTTTTTAGGGTTTCACTACGTACTTGAGACTGACCTGGAACTCACTATGTAGGCAGGCCAGTCTCGAACTCAGAGGGATCCTCCTGCCTAGGCCTCCAGAGTGCTGGGATTACAGGCATGTACCACCATGCCCAGCAATTGGGTTTTTTAAAGTGCTGCTTGCTGTCCTACACTTTAATGGTGATATAATTTAAGGACAGTGTCTTGATAGTAACAGACTCCATCAAACACAAATAATTAGAAATATCAAGATACAGAATATCTTTCAAAAATCTCTTTATTAAAAAAACTAAGTTGGGCGTGTTGGTGCACACCAGTAATCCCAGCACTCAGGAGACTGAGGCAGGAGGATCGCTGTGAGTTCAAGATCAGCCTGGGCTACACAATGAGTTTCAGGGCTGTCTGAACTAGTGAGACCTCATCTCAAAAAACAAAACAAAACAAAAAAAACAAACAAAAACAAAATACCCAACTCTTTATTTTAATAGTTGCTAAAAGGATATCCTGAGATGCAATGTACCTTATAGAAGAAGATACAGTGTTTTAAAAAGGTGATACTGAGACAAATAATTTGGTTTTAAATGAAAAAGTAGCTACATGTATTTAGCAAATAAAGAATACAAAAGAATTTAACAGGCAGAATGATTATTAATCATGTATTAAAAAGAAAATAGAAAACTCCCTCAACTGTATGATTTCAATAAAATTATGACAGACTCAGTGTCACAACTGGTTAATTATAGAGATTTATATAACCCATTAGGTTTCCTGACTTCCCATATACAACCACCTTTTATACACAAACCTACTGATTCTGGACAACTGAGAACCATCAAACTATGAATAACAAGTTTGCAAAACTTACATTATCCGTAACCCTCAATTGAAGAAGAAAGCACCATATTATGTAGGTAACACAGATTTTATAGGAGAGAAAGAATTCTCTGATTCTTAGCTATATGAACTATATATTTCATCCCACTTTGTTCTCCCATGAACAAGGATGAAATTAGAAGACAATTTTGGTATACTCTCAAATAGAGGCTACAGGGACATCAGGGATCGCAACTTCATTTTTCAGTGGGAATTTTAAAGTGATACAGCGCCCACCTGAGTCAACAATGTTCAGTTCATACTTCAGTCCCTAAACGTCTACAAGGCACAACACTCTGATAGTTCCTTAAAAACAAATACACCCCTGACATCTCCTCCTTTTGCCGGGTTCACAAGTACATGGAAAAAAAGAAATTCTCAATGAAACATAACTTTTCTGATTTCCTAGAGTTCATGCCACAACAGCAGAGAATGACCATTGCCTCAAGGGACCTCGTGGCTACTGACCCCAGCGTTTTTTTCACCTTTATGGCTACAAACCCAGGCGGGGGGTGGGAAGAGAGAAAGTGACAGTTTAAAAAGCAGCTAAGTGGTTTTCAACTCTCAAGTGTCAGAAACTTCAGGACTGTATTTCTTTAGGCGAAATGTTCCTTTGTTCTTCGGGAGGGGTTGTGGGGAGAAAGGAACCCTCCTCCATGGTTGGTGGGAGTGCAGACTAGTGCAACCACTATGGAAATCAATATGGAGATACCTCAAAGAGCTTGGACTGGAGGTTCCATTTGACCCAGTCATCCCTCTGCTGGGTATCTTTCCAAAAGAACTAAAAGAATCATATCACAGAGAAGTATGTGCACCCATGTTTATAGCGGCACAGTTTGTAACAGCTAAATCTTGGAAACAGCCTATTTGCCCATCCGTTGGAAACTGGATAAAGAAGTTGTGGTTTTTCTATAAAATGGAATATTACTCAGCCATAAAGAGCGAGAGAATAGATTCATTCATAGGAAAATGGATACATATTGAAGATATACTCCTAAGTGAAATAAATAAGTCACACATGTGTAAATACCAAATAGTTTCCCTGGTGTGAATATTCTGCAACAATGCATAAGATTCTAATAAGATTACTGACATTTAGAAATTTGAAGAAAGGAGCTAAAGGTGTAGGGAAGGTGTGATGCATAGGGGAAGAACAAAAAGGGAAAAGAAAAAAATGTGAGAGAATGAAAAGATGAAAATAAAGTGTTTGTAGATGGGGAGGGGAGGAGGGGGTGAAGGGAGGGCAGAGGTAAGGGGAAAAAATGAGAATCAAGACTTCCCATGTAGAGGTACATTATCCCAGCAATGAATGTAACTGTACTGTATCCCTAAAATGTACCAATAAACTCAATAAAATTAAAAAAAAAAGCCATCTAACTGAACCTTTTAGTCATGCAAATGTAAAGCAAATACTGTCTTGGAAAATGGAGAGGTGGCTCTAAAGACCAAAAGCTGTTTCAGGAGAGAGGAGGTAGACATTGTCTTTTTGGAGATTTTTAAGGAGAAAAAGCCTTACCAAACAGTTGGCTAGTGTTTTTGCACAGGTGTCGGGGACTGTGGGCTGGGCGCTCAAGAGGGTAAAAAACGTCCTCATTAAACACTTGCAACTCTGGGCCCAAAGAGAATTGTTTTGGGGCCCAGAAAATGACACATGGCCCAGGGTCACTCACTATCTGAATCCAAAATGCAGTTTTAGTCTTGTATAAGATATCCTAATTTTTGTTTTTGTGTTGTCTGAGTTATTTTTGTGCTTTTAAGAATTTTTTAAATCTCTGTGTTCTTTTTGGCTTATTCTTTAGCCTCCCCACACACATCTTTTTGAGGCTTCTTTTGTTCTTTGTTTTTACTCCATCTTTTTTTTTACATACTTATATTTATGCGTTTTATGTTCTGTGCCTCATAATTGTGAGATCTGAAGTTTTCAGGAGCTACATCTTTCACTATTTGACTTTATTTCATGATACACTCATTCCCTGGGGTTTGGGGGATATTTCAGGGGGATCACACATTTGCTTGTTATCTGTAGAAAATCTGAATGGTTAAATGGAAGATATTGTTTTCAAATAGTTGAATTCAGTAGGTTTTTCTCCTGAGCCTAGGGAAGACCATGATTGACAGGTACCATTCTGGCTTCATCCTGAAAGTCGAAGACAGGCAGGTGCAAGCTTAACATCAACCTCATTGTTAACTTCATTTCTGTTCCTCTTTCTTCAACTCTTTGGAAATTGCCTCAAGGCCTGGATTCCACTACACAGAGATGACATTTCATGAAACTCTTGAAAATTTTAACAGAGACTCTTGGGATACTGGCTTGGCCATATCACTAGAAGAGAAAGTCCAATTTTTCCCCCATTGGTCAAATAATTACCTAGACTCTCTTCCATTTAGGTACAGACATATTTACAAAAAGGCCAAGATAAGTGAGTAGAATTGATATGTGCAACTTCTGGATCACTTCCTTAAAGACAAGTTATTTATCTTGGCCTTCTTACTTATCTAGTCTCAAAGCCCTTGCCTGCTAAAGGAAGGAAGAGTATAAAATGGCATCCGGCCATTCAGAGAAGGAAGACTCTTAGGTTGAGGAACTACTGACCTCTCTGGATCCTTAATGACCTCAGGCAGCAGAGACCCTTACCTGGGCTGAATGCCATAGGAAAAAGAAAACCAACAATCTCTTCTTTTATTTGAATCTCTGCCTTCTGTGAGCACCTACAGCAATCACTTTATATCCTAATGTGTAATATGTGCTCAGAGGTAACAGGACTAGACACCCTCAAAGCTCCAGAGCAGGAAAAATGTTAACCTCTACAAACAAATTCTCTAAACTTTGAAGAGAAGACTGCAATTGAAGTTGAAATAAAGAAATGAATACCTAGGAGAATAAGAAAGAACACAGAGGGGAGAGGGGACATAAAGAGTTTAAATGTGACAGAAAACTAAAAATAAAAAGTCTATCTTATCTTTTGGGGGGGGGTTGTAATTACCCCGTAAGATAAAAGCTGTTGAATTTGTTGCAATGGAAATATTAAGACAAATTAAATACCAAGCTTATCTCCACTCTGTGCTATCAATATTTTATACTAAACATCTGTTCCTTGTATCTCATCTCAGAAACGCTTCTACACTTTATCAGCACAAGCACAGCTTTTCAAAGCAAATTAAGCTAAACCGTTTTCACTTAATCACCAATTGATCACAACATGCAGAACGCCACATATTGATCTCTAAGAGCCCCATTTTTCCCAATTCAAAAAAGCATATTGGAGGAAACACTTAATTTGCAATCAGAGTAAACTGGCTAGGCTGACACTTCTGACATATTTTAAGTAGAAAGTATTTTCGTGATTAAAAAAGTACAATAACATATATTTTCAAAGAGATGAAAATAGGCAATTTCCAGCTTTTCATTTCCAGGCTCTTATAGTAAAGACCTTAGAAAACCTCTAGCTTCATGAAAGTTTTCTGGGGAATACCAAGAAGAAGATGAACATTTTTTTGATCTTCTAGGCCAATATGGTATTGCTATCTGGCACACCTGAGTGTTAGTCACAAGCAGCAATCTTTCTTGCTGCAGTTTGGTCAAAGGCCATTACCAGGAGGTGGACTTCATGCAGATTTATTGGCAGTCCTTCTTCTACTTTAGAAACTAGCAGTTTAAATGCTTGCACGACCTGAGCAGTGAATGTAAAGAACTGAGGAGAGAGGGTGTGAGGAGAGACCGTGTATACTTCAGGTGTCTGTTTCTGCCTGCTACACACATTGCTAGGACATTTTTTTTTCTTTGTAGTTTTCACACAAGCTTCATTAACTAACTAAATAAATAAATGCAAAATTGCACACTCTGGTTTTTGCATCCTGGTATGTATGGGTCACACAAAACTGGGTTGGATTTAAACCATGATCAAGAAGTTTTCAAAATTCTGACCTATTCCCATGCACTCAATATATGATAAAGAAAACAGGAGCAGATCATGAAGAAGCAGAGAGTCAGTACTACATTTCACACATACAGAGTAGGGTGACATTCCTGTCCCTGACTGCCTGAGATTGCCCCGGATTTAGAGCTGGGAATTCCAAGAACGTCCTCAGATCTGGATAAAGAGGAACAGTCGGTCCTCCCTATTCTAGACTTCCAAGTCACTGGTTTTTCTTTTCTTTTCTTTTCTCTTCCTTTCTTTCTCTAACTATACTCTGAATATGCTTTTTTTTCCCTCTCATGAGAAGGCACATTAATTTTCTGGCCCTCCATTTTACGTAGCCTCTGTGGTATTTGCTGACCACACAATTCATGGTATCTATCACCAAGTTAGACATAAGACTAAAAGGGGGCCAAAAACCAGATGAATTGAACAATTATCTTTGATGTATAATTTCAGCCTTTTGGATTTCTTATCCAGTCACTTTCTTTAAAAAGTCATATGATTGTTCCATTTTCAACAGGGTTGTTTTAACCTGTCCAAACATAAGCTGCAAAACTATGAAACTTTGGTTTAACTTCTATCTGTACCCAGACTGTATGTTCAATAAAATGCCTAACCATAGCTAGTTGGAAGGACAACAAACTTCAGAAGGTATGCAAATTCCAGCTAATTCCAGAGCAGAGAGGAGGACCTCAGGAAAGAAGGGTGCGTGGGGGCGGAAGGAGCCCTTGGGATTGTGAGGTTACAGATCTATTACTCATTTTACTCCAAAAGCCAGGGAATCTTATCTGTGCTCAGAGTTCTAACCAACTTCAAAGGGAGACTTGTGATCACAGAAGCTCGATGAAATAATGGAATGAGAATAAAATTTGCTCTGTGTGAATTAGATTGCAAAGGCAGGAACTTAGCTTCTTTTACCTAAGGAGCTAACATTTAAATTAAAACTTTTATACGCCTTGTAGTTTTCTAAGAATCCGGATTTGGCAGCAATGACCATCCCAGAGAAACAACTAATAATGAAATTATGGGACAAGACAAACATGAGGAGTTTTTCTTTACTTTTTACAAATAATTGGCCTTCAATATGCCTCTCTCTCTCTCTCTCTCTCTCTCTCTCTCTCTCTC
>NW_022900921.1:18163259-18187201 GCF_012274545.1 Fukomys damarensis | reverse complement strand
CTCTCTCTCTCTCTCTCTCTCTCTCTCTCTCTCTCCCTCTCTCTCCCTCTCTCTCTCCCCATTCTGGACTTGTGCTCTCCTGTGCTCTCTTTCCCGCCCCTCTCTCTCCTTCTCTTTCTTTCTTTTCTTCCCCAGAGCCAGCATAGAAGTGACAATTAGAGGGTGAGTTTTCCCCCCTTTGGCCCGGAAGGGATCTAGCAAGAGACTTTAGTATTTTTCTCTTTGTAAAATAAAGCCTGACTTTGAAGTCAGGATCTCTGAAATGAGGCATTGCAAATGTCCTTTGATGAATCAGTCTGTGTGAAGGAGAAAGGAAGAAGGAGAGGGGAGCCACAGATTGATTGCTGCTAATGTTCTTCTCACGCCATGGCCTTTTAATCTTCCTTGAATGGATGTGGAAAATCAAGAGATCAGTCATGAATCCAGCAATGGGTCATTGCCTCAGGCCAGTTTCCCAAATGTAAAAGCCCACACTCAAATATGCCTTTTTAAAATTTTTTATTTATTTCTATTTTTTTGGTACCAGGGATTGAACTCAGAACCTTGTGCTTATGAGGCAGGCAGAAGAACCACTGAACTAAATCCCTGGCCCTCCAATATGCCTTTTAAAGCAGTTAGGTAGACTAGGGTGAGTTCAGAATGTGAGGGGCACTGGAAAACACCAGCTTCAGGGAAGGATTTGTTGTCAAAGCGTGAGCAGGAATGACTTCATCATGGATCTCACTGATTCATAAACAAATGACAACCTCACATTTTGCAACAAGGGGAAAGGCATGCAAGATGTTCTGGTTAAAATTTTAAAGAAGAAAACTGCACATAAGACAAGGAGAGAATAGAAAACTCAGTTGCTGTTAAGCAATCTCAGACTTACAAGTTGTAACCTCTGTCTGCTGACACTCCAATGGCAGTTCTGCAAGTTGTGCTAAATATCCCCTTAGGGATTTTATGCCTCTGGGGCCTTCTTTCTAAAAGAAAGGGAGAGAGAAAATCGGTTTCAGGGCTAAGAATGAATTGCTTATATTAGGAAGCCATAATGTCTGTGAAGTTTGCTCAGTGCAGGGCAGCACTGTTCTCAGTGGAAGCTCTTGCCAGCTTCCAATTTGCTAGTCCAGAAAGAAATAGCCCTTTCCTTTCCTCCTTGAACATCTCCGACTTCATGTGGCAGCCCCTTTTAAATTTTGGATGAGGTGTCAAATGAAATTTGACAGCTAGTTGATAGGTTCAAATTCTCACAGGGCAGTCTATCCCTGAGGACACAAAAAAACCTAATTCACTGGCAGCCCGGCAAATTTTGTACGATCCCTATCATTCCACATTCAGTTTGATGTGCAACCAACTGCTTTTTCTGGTGGAACACAGTAACTCTCATTAGATGGGCCCTTCTGGGACAAAGGGCAATGATTTTTAGCATGTCATTCTGCCCAAATTCTGTCATTTTCCAAGATTTATTTATTTACTGGTAAAATTAAAAATTGTCTTGACCAGATACAGTAAGGAACCAAGGACCCCACAGGAGGTCTCTCCAGATGCCTGCTCGGGCCCACACATTGGGTACGTGACCTCCCCGACTGCGTGCCACCAGATCCAGTAAGGAAGGTAGCCATGCAGGTGCCCTTGAAACACTCCCACAACCTGCTTCTCCCCCACCCGCCATCCTCAAACCTCCTGATTGGGTCAGTCCTTGGACCCACTCTGCAGAGGCATATGTGGTCATAAAGGGTAGTTTTCTAAGCTCCCAACTTTGAACATCTTTAAAGAAAGGACAGGAGAAAACTGTAATAGAACTGAGTGGAGTTCAACCCCGTGAGTTGGGAAACTCAAGTTAGGCCTTGTGGACTGAGGTCAGTCTGAGTCATGGGGACCTGCCATTGGCTAGCTGAGATCAGGGGATTAGGTTCTGCATATGGCTGTACATGTGGTATAATATGACAACAGAGACATAGTCTTGAAAGAAGCCCTTCAAATTCTTTTTTATTTTTTTTTCTTTTCCTCATTCCACTCTAAAATTTCTTCCTTTTTTCTGTCCTCTTTTTCCAACTCATTCTCTTGCTCCACCATATTATCCCTCATCTCCCTTTTTATTCCTGCTCCTGCCCTAACTCAGACTTCTTCTTTTATTATATTTTCTTTTTTTTTCTTTATGTTCTTTTCTCCTGTCATTTTACCTCACTCATGGCTCCGTAGCTTCAAGGGAAGACAAGCCCCTGTTACTGTTAAGGGGATATATTCTTGTTCTTATTCCTGCACTCTGTCTATCCCCTCTGAAATTAATAGCTTCGTAAAGATAGTAAGGTCAGTCTGCGTCCTCTGGTTTCACTTCAAACCTTCTCCAGTTCTTTCACTTATCTACTCCTCACATCCTAACTCAGTCTAACTCCCCATCCTAAATGGTAAAGATGCTATATTGAAAAACGTATTCACTGCAAACATATTTTGGGCTGCTTCTTGATATTAATTTAATTCACATGGTTTAAGGGTGCTGGATTAATGACTACCATAAGTGGTCAATTTGCAAGCTGTGCTTGATCCTATTGGGCTGCTGAATGTATCAATTGGGATAAAGGATTGTGATAGATTTAATGAGCTGTTTTCTCCGATATTATGAAAATGAGGATGTCTATGAGTCATTAGAGACTCAAAAGCTAAAATGCAACTATATCAGGAAGATTTAAGTAATACTCAGAAATTACAACAAGGACAACCCAACAACAAAAATAAAAATGAGAAAACACTTCAGCAAGACACAAAGACAGACTTCCAGTTCTCTAATGGCAAACAGTAGGACAAATGAGGATGAAAAGTCTGACAGTGAACCAGCAGGACACCTTGGACCCATAGCACAGGAGGTAACAAAACAGATCAATCAGGCTCTAGAAAAATTCAAATCAGAAATAATTTCTCAGTTAACCACAGAGATGATGAGCAAAATGGAAGTCATGATTCGAGATTCTACAACAAAAACTCACAAAAAACAGATGAGCTCAAGACCATGATAGAAGCCATGAAGACTCAGAATAAGAAAGAAATGGAAACAATGAATGCCCAACAGAGGAAAGAAATGGAATCCATAAAACAGATTCAAACAGATATCCAGGAGCTTAAAAACTCTACTGAAAGTGTACACAACAGAATAAAAGATTGTGAAGATAGAATTTCAGATATAGAAGATAGGATCGCAGTCAGTGACCTTGAAAAAAGAGGTATCTCAAAAACAGTAAGGGATCATGAGAAATCGATCCAACAACTTCTAGACAATGCAAAGAAAAATAACATAAGACTGATAGGAATTCATGAAATAGCAGGAGAAAACACAAATGACTTAAAAAAGCTCTTCACAGAATCAATGACAGAAAACTTCCCAAACAGAAGGGAAGAATTAGACAGGCAGATAAGTAAGTCATATAGGACTCCAACTAGCCATGATCAAAAAAAATCTACACCTAGACATATAATAATCAAGATTCCAGAAATCCAACAGAAAAACAAAATACTACAAGCAGTAAGAGAAAAGAAACAAATCGCATGCAAAGGAAATCCCATTAGAATTACAGCAGACTTTTCAACACAAACCCTTAGGTCAAGGACAGCCTGGAGTGAGGTATTCCAAGTCATAAAAGAAAATAACCTCCAACCTAGACTGATGTATCCTGCAAAACTCTCTTTCAAAATAGACAGGGAAATAAGATAATTCTACAACAAGGAACACCTAAGAAATTTCATGAACACCAAACCAGCACTACAAGGAATTCTAAACAATATCCTAGAAAAGGACAATGAAGGTTACAGTACCATGAGGCCCAACAGACCAAATCAAATAGGCAAGGCAAGATACTAAAAGGAGAGGGGAGAAAAAGTAAAAAGAGTCAACAAAAGGACAATAACATGACCATAATAAGTCAGAACATATCAGTTATAACCATCAGTGTTAATGGCCTCAATTCACCAGTCAAGAGAAATAGACTGGCAGAATGGATTAAGAAGCAAAATCCAACAATATGTTGTATACAAGAAACACACCTAGTGCAAAAGGAAGCCCATAGACTGAAAGTGAAAGGCTGGAAAACAATTCTCCATGCATCAGGAGCCCAGAAAAAAGCAGAGGTAGCAATCTTATTCTCAGACAAAGTAAATTTCAAACCAAAGCACATTAAGAAAGACAAAGAAGGGCACTACATCCTTGTAAAGGGAACAATTCAAGAGGAAGAGTTGACAATCATAAACATATATGCAACAAATACAAATACCCCCAACTATATAAAACAAATATTAAGTAACATGAAAAACCAAATAAGCACTAATACAATTTTAGTGGGGGATTTAAATATCCCACTATCACAAATAGACAGATCATCTAGGCAGAAAATAAACAATGAAATAATAGAACTGAACCAAGCTTTGGAACACATAGACTTAATAGATGTCTACAAAGTATTTCACCCCACAAAATCAGAATATACATTCTTTTCGGCTGCACATGGATCATTCTCCAAGACAGACCATATATTGCCTCACAGTACAGGTCTGAATAAATGCAAAAGAATTGAAGTCATCCCCTGTATATGATCAGATCATAGTGCAATCAAGCTGTAGATCAATAGCACAAGAAACTGTAGGAACTTCACAAGCACATGGAAATGGAACAACACTCTCCTAAACAATCAATGGATTACAGAGGAAATTAAAGAAGAAATTAGACAGTTTTAACAAATAAATGAAAATGCCAGTACAACATACAGGAATCTATGGGACACAATGAAAGCAGTTGTACAAGGAAAATTCATAATATTGAATGCACACACTAGGAAAACAGAGTGGGCTCAAATAAAGAACCTAAAGATGAAACTTAGATCCTAGAAAAACAAGAGCAAGAAAAACCCAAAGCTCGAACAAGAGAGGAAATTATAAAGATCCGAGCAGAAATCAATGCAATGGAAACTAAGAAAATGATACAAAAAATAAATGAAACAAAGAGCAGGTTTTTTGAAAGAATAAATAAAATTGACAAACCCTTAGCTAATCTTATCAAAAAAGGAAAGAAAAGGCTCAGATCCATGCAATCAGGAATGAAAAAGGCAAAGTCACAACAGATCCAAAAGAAATCCAGAAAATCATTAATACCTACTTTGAGAAACTGTACTCTAATAAAATGGAAAACACAGAAGAAATGGACAGATTTTTAGATACTTATGAATTACCAAAGTTGAAAAAAGAAGACAAAAACATTTTAAACACTCCAATTACAGTCAGTGAAATTGAAAATGTAATTAAAAATTTACCAACAAAGAAAAGCCAAGGCCCTGATGGATTCACTGTTGAATTTTACAAGACATTTAGAGAAGAACTACTGCCATTACTCTTCAAACTTTTCAATGAAATTGAAAGGGAAGCTATATTTCCAAATTCATTCCTGAAAGCAAGTATCACTTTGATTCCCAAACCAGGGAAAGATGCAACTAAAAAAGAGAACTACAGACCAATCTCCTTAATGAATACAGATGCAAAAATCCTTAATAAGATACTAGCAAACAGAATACAGAGGATTATCAAGAAGATCATCCATCCTGACCAAGTCGGATTTATTCCAGAGATGCAAGGGTGGTTCAGCATATGAAAGTCAATAAATGTAATACATTATATTAACAAAGTCAAGGACAAAAACCTCTCAATAGATGCAGAAAAAGCATTTGATAAAATTCAACACCCATTCATGATAAAAACCTTGCAAAAAAATTGGAATAGATGGTCTATACCTCAACTTAATAAAGGCTATCTATGAAAAACCAACAGCCAACATCATATTAAATGGCCAAAAACTGAAAGCCTTCATGTTAAAATCAGGAACAAGACAAGGATGCCCATTATCACCACTTCTCTTCCATATAGTTCTGGAAACATTAGCCACAGCAATTAGACAAGAGAAAGAAATTAAAGCAATAAAGATAGGAAAGGAAGAAGCTAAACTGTCATTATTTGCTGATGATATGATGCTCTACACTGAAGACCCAAAAAACTCCACCAAAAGACTTCTAGACTGAATTGACAAATTCAGTAGAGTATCTGGATACAAGGTGAACACCCAAAAATCAATAGCCTTCTTTTACACAAATAACAGACTCACTGAGAGAGAAATAAGGGAAAAAATTCCTTTTACAATAGCATCCAAAAAATGATGTATCTAGGAATCCATCTAACAAAAGAAGTAAAATATCTCTACACTGAAAATTATAGCACTCTGAAAAAAGAAATTGAAGAGGATATAAACAAATGCAAATATATCCCCTGCTCCTGGGTAGGAAGAATCAACATAGTGAAAATGGCCATACTACCAAAACTGCTATATACATTCAATGTAATGCCAATTGAAATTGCAACACTATATTTCACAGAACTAGAAAAAAAAAATCCAAAAATTCATTTGGAACCATAAGAGACCTAGAATAGCAAAAGCCATCTTAGGCAACAGACACATGGCAGTAGGTATAACAATTCCCAATTTGAAACTATACTACAAAGCCACTGTGATAAAAACAGCATGGTACTGGCAAAGAAACAGGTCTGAGGATCAGTGGAACAGACTGGAAGACACAAAAACTAATGCAGATGTACTCAGCTACCTCATCTTTGACAAAGAAGCTGACCATCCTCAGTGGAGGAAAGGTAGCCTCTTTAATAAATGATGTTGGCAAAACTGGATTTCAATCTGCCACAGATTAAAACTGGACCCTTATCTTTTACCATGCACTAAATTAAAATCCAAATGGATAAAAAGATCTAAATATTAAAATAGAAACATTAAACTTGCCGGAAGGTAAGTTAGGCAGAACTCTGGAAGACATTGGTATAGGAAAAGACTTTATGAACAAATCCTCAGTAGCATGGGAACTAGCAGATAGAATCAACATCTGGGATCTCATCTTATTAAAAAGCTTCTATACTGCAAAACAAACCATCAGCAGAACTAAGTGACAACCTACAATGTGGGAAAAATTTTTGCCAGGTGTTCCCAGACAAGGGACTATTATCAAGAATATACAAAGAACTCAAAACAATCATCCCCCCCAAATATAAAGACCCGATTAAAAAATGGGCATCCGAAATGAACAGACATTTATCAGACAAAGAAGTGAAAGCAGCAAGTTAATATATGAAAAAAATGATCCACATCACTGGTCATTCGAGAGATGCAGATGAAAACAACACTGGGATTCCACCTCACCCCACAAAGAATGGCTGCTATCAAGAAATCACACAATAACAAATGTTGGCGGGGTCATGGGGAGAAAGGAACCCTTCTCTGTGGTTGGTGGGAGTACAGACTGGTGCAACCACTCTGGAAATCAATATGGAGATACCTCAAAGAGCTTGGACTGGAGGTTCCATTTGACCCAGCCATCCCTCTGCTGGGTATCTTTCCAAAAGAACTAAAAGAATCATATCACAGAGAAGTATGCGCACCCATGTTTATAGCAGCACAGTTTGTACTAGCTAAAACTTGGAAACAGCCCATTTGCCCATCCGTTGGAAACTGGATAAAGAAGATGTGGTTTCTCTAAAATGGAATATTACTCAGGCACAAAGAATGAAAAAATAGATTCATTCATAGGAAAATGGATACATATTGAAGATATACTCCTAAGTGAAATAAATAAGTCACACATGTGTAAATAGCGAATAATTTCAGATGGAGCTGTAAAGTGAAACATAGCATGAATAGGGTTTGCTACTGTCTAGTTTTAGGCAATATTGTAGGTCATGAACATATTCTCCAGGATGAGGTAGGAATACCACAATAACTAATACATAGGTATTGAAAGAACTCATTCAGATAATGTCTCACACATAGTAAGGGTTCAGTAAGTTGTAATTGAAGGGAAGTAAATATCAATCTAATAGTGTCTTGGAAAGTTGTGCTGCATTTTAGGCACAATACAATTTACACCCTGTCGATTAAGTTTTTCAAATGTACCCTGGGATATAATACTTTGGAGCTTACTAGGTCATTGTATTTCACCTGGGTCTCACAGTTTCAACTTCTTTCACCGAAATTACTCTGAAATGATTTCAGAAACTCTACTCCCAAGTGTATTATCTGAGTTTTTCCCATACTCAAAAGAGTGAACTCGAATGTTGGTTCCTATTTTAAAACCCATTTCCTAAAATCTGCCTGTGAAAACAGATGTGCTATATAAACAAGATCAGTCTCATGGAAAAGACGATTGAACCATGTATTTTCCATCTTGGTTTTTAGTGAAAAAGGAATAAAACCATGAGCTCACTTAAATCATTAATAGACGCTTCTTGTCTTTATGGGCTGTAAGTTTCTCATCTATGATTAAAATACTTATAGTTTATATGGGCAGTTTATAAGGTAAGTCAAAGGATCCATGAACCAATGCAATATTTCAAAACTATGTTATATTGAAGGTCAAAGTACTAAGCCAGAGAATGAAAGCAAGAAAGAATCAGGGTTTTTTAACTACAGAAAACATAGACTGAGCATACACACACACATACACACACACACATATATCTTCTTTAACTTCCTAAATGATCAACAAAATAATTTTTTTGGTTAAATTCAATAAATAAAGTAAAGATACATAGATCATGGTGTAGAGTCTCAGTGTTAAGACAGTTTTTATTTATAGATTAACAAGTAATCATCAGTAACCTATCCTGGGATACCTTAAAAGCTATGGAATGCATCAGTAAACAAAGTAGATAAAGCTCTCTGACTTGGGATATCATCTAGAGTAGCAAACAAATAATAAGCAAATAAAGTATTTAATATTTTAAAAGGTGGTCAATACTATTAAAAATACACAAGACAAAGAACATTTAAGTAGAGAGGCAGAGATAAGTGGTTGAAAGAACAAATAAAGTGGTCAGAATAGGTAATTATGGAGAAGATCACATGAGAAGAATATTTGAAGACGAGAATTTACCACGTAGCTGCTGGGTGAGGGCACTCCAGGGAGGGGAGCATTCACCTACAAAGCATTAAGGTGAGAATATCCCCAGTAACAGAAGGGTGTGTGGGAAGTTTAAAAGTGAAGGAGCCATTTAGAATATTTGAAGAATGGAAATTCATAAACAAAATAGCATACCACTGACAGGCGTTAAGTGGAGGAGTGACATGAGTGGACTTGAATTTTAATGCCACTACTCTGAAAATAGTCCGAATAGCTGTGGCAGATCAACTGAAAAAGCTGCCAGCTGAGAGGCTTTTGCAGTAATTTAGAGAGGAATGCTGGTGACTGTGGCTAGAACAGGATAGGAATGGAGCCTGGGAGGTGACCAGAAATGGTTGGATTTCACCTATATTTTTAAACAAGCTACAACTTGAGTTTTAAAGAGTACTGTGTAAAAGTAAGAGCAAAAGAGAAGTGAGTGGCTAGGAGAGGCCTAGGGAGAGTGCAGAGATTGGGGAAGTTCAGTTTGAGGCATGTGATATCGCACAAGCAGAGGGCACTTAGCTGCCTGAGTCTGAAATTCAGGAGCAGTATTTTTGGTTCATGTATAAATTCGCTATTTGTCATCTATCAGTGGTCTTTAAAGCCTTCAAACTAGATGAGATAATGAAGGAGACAAGAACAGTCTAGCAAAGGATACAGTAAGTAATCAAGAACACCGGAAAACCACAGACCAATGTGGTTTTTAAGGTCACCACACTGAATGAGGTCCCAAAGAGTAGAGAGAAATTAAGGAAAGAAAACACATGTGAACCGTAACAAGTGCAGTGCTGTTAGAGTAGTGTGAAAATTTTACTAGTATCAATTTAAGCAAGAAAGTAGAGAGAAAAATTGGAAGAGGCAGATACAGCAGCATTTCAGAGTCTGGATCAAATGAGAAGCAGAAAAAACAAGGGAAGTACAGTACTGTACCTAACACAATTATGATATTGAGAAAATACCTCATTGCTATTTCCATGTAACAGAAATAATACCACTGCTGTGTTGGCAAGAGTGATCTAGTAGTGGGAAAATCAAGACCACTGCTGGAGAGACATCCTGGGAAGGCTAGAAGTACTAGAATCGAACATATAAAGAGGAACTAGCTTTAAGAGCAGGACTGGCAACATGTGGAAGACAGACTAAAGGAGACAAACATTAGAAAGCCAGTGATGACACAGGTATAGGGTGTGGAGATTTTTTACTGATGGATTTAATTTTATTATCAAGGCAATCCATAGTATGTCATCAGCTGAAAATGAGTATGGAGGCAAATGTTTGAGGATCCAGAAGAAAATTTATTAAATCTTTAAGTAGGAAAATGGAACAATGATCATGCTAGGAAGAGAGGTAGGAATATCTGGAGCCATTATAGTCTCAACTGAAGTTTTAGCTCATGAGACTGAAATGAGGCCATCAAGAATGGCTGTGTGTTCTTCTTTACCACTTTTAAGCTTTATCAGTCCACATAAGGGGTTGGCAAACGGACAGGCTTTATAGAGTTTACCAATTCAGTTTAATGAAGGGGAGAGGAGGGGAAATCAAAATATTAGCAGAAAATAGATAACAGTAATTGACCAGAGAAATAATATGAAGAGGAAGACAGTAAGAACAATGAAAAAGTCCTTGAAATGAGAATTTGATAGGATACAATGACTGTAGGTACTAGTGGTGTTCAAGGAAATCGATTCCACTACGGAGAATAAGGAAGAAATACTAAAGGAGGAAGTCAGAGAATGGACTGCACACACCTGATATCGAAGGGGTGCAGCTGTCCATATTGATTAGTTATGACTGGGATGTACCCTCATGGTCTAATTTTGAGAGGGAGTACCTGAAGAAGAATGGGGGTAAATTCAGCTCTCAAGATTCTATTTAAAAAACTAGGCTCAGTGGGGTTAGAAGGAACATCTATCACTAAGAATTAGAACAAGAACATTGTTGAAGAGACTGCTGTAGAGTTACGTAGAAGACAAAGAAAATGACCGAGGGTTCTGTAGCTGACAAGAAAGGATGCAAGAAATGTAATGCATTATACTGAATTTCAAAGCTGAGGCTTTTAGGGATATGTGAGGAAATGTATTCTGAAAAGCATTGTTGTGGTTTTATACATGGACATTCATCCAAAGCCTCATACGCTCATAGGTGGGACATGGGGGGAGATGATGACATCACAGGGGTGTGATACTCATTGGTGGGTCAGTCCACTGTTGAATTTGCATCTGTGTTGTTGGGGGGTGGAGCCTGGTTGGAGCAGGGGGTCACTGGGGATGGGGCCTGGAAGCATCTATCTCCCTCCCCGCTTGATCCCTTTCTCAGCTTCCTCACTGCCATGCCTTCCCTCTACCATGACACTCTTCCATGCTGCCCTGCCTTGGAGCCAGCTGACTGTGGAATGAAACCTATACAAACTGAGCCAAAGTAAACCACTCCTCCTCTAACTTGTGGGTGTCAGGTATTGAGTCTCAGCAACGAAGAAAGCAGCTAGACATCAGTATTAAGAACAAAGACAACTTCATCTTCTCTTGGAACTAGGGCCATCTGCAAGATGGGGAGCAAAATACAAGCCATGGGAAAAGTCTTAGGGGGACAGCGCAGTAATCTAGAGAGGAAATGGGACCAGGTAAAGAAATAGTAAATGCCTTTTAGTAGAACGTGCTCATTATAGCCCAAATTTGTAAGTATTTGAGCAACTGCACTTTCTGTGTTGTTATATTCCTTAACATTAATTCATATTTCATTGATAGATTAATTTTATTCTTAATTAAACAGAAGAACAGTATAGTCATATCCTACAATGAATGATTGCAATCCTTACCTCTCCATATCATATCTAAGGAAAATCTTTAAATCCATGTTAAAATAGTTGTATCATTTAAAATGAGTCTTTTGCCTTTGATTCTTTTTCCTTGGATAGATGAGAAAATAATGCAATGGAAGCTGTCTTTGTACTGTGGAAGAAGCAACTCTCTACATACTGTTATTTTCAAGTTTGATCAATCATTTCCAACTCATTTCCTATTTTCCCTTTTAAAAAACCAACCCCACCAAGAATCTCAATAGCAGTGTGTAAAATAATTTGAACAGCTGACAGGCAATTCAATTTCCTGGCAGATTTTTAGATAATCAGACACCCAGGAGAAACTTGTAAATTTGTTTTATTCATGGTCAATTTGCTATGGCACATTTTTCTCTACCACCCCAACTCAACTTCTTACTCAACAGACAAGTGGAGCATCATTATGTAGCAGCCACAACTGGCTAAGGTGGCTAACCAGGCACAGATCATCATTTGTACAAACAAGCCCTTTCCTCGCCTCTTGCATTCTTAAATGAATTGAATGCAGGTCTTTGTACTTTTCTTAGGAAGCTCATGCCAGACTCTCATGGCTCATATACACAGGGGAAACACACATAATTCCTCTGACTCTCTGTGCCACTTGGCACCAGTGTACTCTGAGCAAATTACCAGAAAAATAACGGACCCATTCTTCCATATAGACAAGAACTAGAAAGCTAAGGAGCTACTGAGTATAAGTACTCCAGTCAAGTTACTACCTATGGACTGTCATATATCCTGACAGGCCGAGAAATAAGTTTATTTTCTCTTACAGGTATCCAGATTTTGTCAGTGAAGAGAAAGACATATGAACCCTGTAAATCAATGGGAGCTTTTCTTTTTTTGTTTCATGGTTGCCTCCATGGTCCCATAGCCAGTGATAACACATACTTGGAAGGGCCTTGGTTGAAAACAGCTGCTTTTCTACTGCTGTTATGGTAAGATGTGGACTCTACGAAAGGAGCCCAATTTTATTGTCTTGATGGAAGTACTGCCCCCTAAAATACCCACAGGACTGGATGACTCTAACACAGTGGGCCCCTGAAAGCTAGTGACTTAGGGAGTTGTAAAGGACTAAAGGGAGGGTAGCAGGTTTCCAGCAGGACTATCTCCAGAGAAGCTAGAGATGCAGCTCAATGGGCTAAAGGAAAATTAAAAGTTATTTCTTAAACATTTACCTCAGCAGGAGCTGTCAATTCCAGATGATAACTCTGCCACCTGGCAGGAGAATATTGGAAATGTGAACATTGTAGCCTTCTCTATGTAGACAGCAATTTCATTAAGCATTTACTACTACAAAGAAAGGAAAGCCTGTTGCTGCGTTTTCTGATGAAAGAACAAAAGTGGGTCCTTAGTTTACAGATGGTTTTATTTTTTAAGAATACAATTTAATGGCTAATTATTGCATAGCAAATGTAATACTTTGATGGGCCAGAAGGGACCCATGAAACAAAGACTGCATTGGCATCAGCTACACAAGTTGTAAAACCAGTCAATTCTTTTCTATTTTTATCTCAGTTGTTTTCTTCCTTAGAAATACTGTGGTGAAGGCCTTTCTTCTATCTTATATCTTTCCTACTTCAGAAATGCAAGAAGATGGTGTTCTGATACCCTCACTATATCTTTAGTATATTAATATTGTTCTTCTTTGTTTTGTAAATTAAATTTATTTTTATTTTTACTTTTTGAGATGTAACTGCATATATTTATGGAGTATAATATCATTTTTTGATTTATGTGAACATTGTGAAATGATTAATTCATGTTATTTAACAAATCCATCAGTCCTCCTATTAATTATACTTAGATATATCCTCTTAAGTCTTTATTCTGTCACTTGTACAGTTATATCTTCTTAAGAGTATTTTACAGTAGGACACTTTAATGATCTAGAGGTCAGCGAGTGATTATCAATTCTACCTATATTTCTACCATTCTATTTGTGTGTTTATATGTTGACAACAGTATTTTTTTTCTTGAGCACTTTATTTCTATCTTTGCATACTTTTTATTTCATTTTTTCCTTCTAGCCATGAAAATAAAATGAAGTTCAAAAATACAGGGGTAAGTAAGGAATAAACTTATTGAGTTTATTGGTTCATTTTAGGTATGCAGTAGAGTTACATTCATTATAATAAACTGTTTTGTTTTGTTTTTTTTAATGTCACAATCACTGTGGTCCTGATCTGATGTGAAACGATGTTGGCAATCGGATCAAAGGAGTCTGGCATGTTTAGAGAAAGCACTCTACCACTGAGCTGTACTTCAAGCACATGATTATGGTTCTTACAGCCATTATAATCACTGTGCTTGGAAGAATTTCTATCTTTGCATCCCTTCCTCTCTCCTGTCACCAGAGAGGGTCTGGGAAGTCTCTAGGGGTTGAGAAAAATCTTAGAATCTCTCTCTGTTTTTCTTTTCTTTTTTCTCTCTCTCTTTTTTTTTTGAGTCACAGTCTTGCTATGTAATTCCAGCTGTCCTTGAACTCATTATGTAGCCCAAACTGGCCTCAAACTCATGGCAATCCTCTTGTCTCAGCCTTGGAAGTATCCAGATTACAGTCATGTGCTATCATACCTGTAGGTAGGAATCCAACCTACCTACTCACTCATAAAAGAAGTTTGCAGGTTTGCCACCTTCTACTGCGGCAAAACAATTTTGAATAGTCAGTAAGAGAAATGACAAGGGCTTAGTAGGCAGAAATTTATAAAGTATACGCTCAAAGAAATAGAGCGTGGGTGCTCTAAAGAGAGACAGGGAATCTAGGATCCAGATTTGGGTATGGAGGCATGACAGTGCCTTCAACATGGATGATCTAGGATGTATATTCCTACTCATAAAGGAGAAAATATAACTGCCAACCTGCTAGATGTCAGATACGTCATGTTCACATCCCCTGAAATCGAAGAATTAATTCTAGGGAAAAACAGAGGTTAAGAACAGGAAAGATTTATTGAGAAATAGCTCCCAAGAGACAGGAGGGGTCCTAAAAGTAGGTTGTCATCGAGGCCACTTTTCTAAGACTGTCTCATAGAGCAAAATCATGATGTGGGTAGAGTAGGTCAAACTATAATTAACAAATAAGATTACAAGTAAAGCCTCTTAGCTAACCCTGATCCAAAAGGGAAGCAGATCACGTAACAAGGGTACATGAAAAGTGCAAAGGTATTTTGGGGAAGGGGTGGGGCCAGCAGCTCTGGTCACCCACCTGGGTGACTGATGTCTGTCTGGACTTGACTGGACCAGGTGATAGCAATTATAGAATAATTCTAAGTTACTGCTTATCCCATAGGGAAACACGTAGGCCTGGGTGTTACGTCTTTATCTTGAGTCCTGGCCTGTAACAGATGTGCACCCAGCCACAATTGTGATGTCTTTATTTTTTTCTGCTGACTTCCTTGGGAGCCCAGTCCCTCTCTGACTGTATATTAATTTCATTCTCTCTTAGCTGTCACACTCCTACCTACCAGGTCCCCCATATGTTGGGGTATTTTAGAATATAAGATAATTACATGTGTTGGAAGTTGAGATATGTTCTGTGAGAAGGCATAGTTTACAGGTAAAAGGAAGAAGTATATTCAGTACAGAAAAGGGCCATTCTGCAAGTGAAAGAAAATTTCCTAGGCTTACTGTGTCTTGGGAGAAGAGAAGAAAAAAAAAAGAAAAAGAAAAGAAAAGAAAAAACAGAAACCCCCCAAACCTGGGCTTGGGTAAAATTTGTGTCCTTTAAGTTGCATTTTTAAATTACAGTTTTAAAATTCCAATTTGCTTTCCACTTGTCTTTTTTTCTTCTATCCTTCCTCACTTTCTGTGGTAGTTAATCGACTAATGGTCAACTTGAGTGGGAAAGCCCAGCTAATTTGAGCCAGCGTGGTTGTCAGAGTGTTATAAAAGGAATAGGAGGTAAGGGTGTAACTGATCTTTCTTGGATGGGCTTGCTTCTGGATGCTTTTCTTCAGAGGGGATTTGGCTATTCTCTTTGCCTGCACTTTGGGCTTTGTCTTCATCAAGGAAGGCTGCTGATGTCCTTGGAGGATCTTGGGTCTCTTAGCCTTTATCTTGGGGGACATGTCTTGGCTTTTGGCATGGATTCTTCAGCCTCCAGTACCAGCCCTTGGGCTTTCCAGCACAGAACCTTCACTCTTCATCCATCACAGATTCTGTGGCCCCCTGATATGGACTTGCATGGGACATTGTACGGGCTCCAGACCTTCCACTGGATTCTTTAGATCTCTAGCACACAGACAGATCTCTTGCACTCTTCTACATTTGACTCTTCAGGAGGATACTGTCAGCTAATCTTGTACATTTCTGTATCCAGCATTAAATCTGTTTCTCTTGCAAATACTGACTACAACACTTTCTTTCCTCTCACAGATCAGAATGAAATATTTCCTTCTTCAACGAGAGGAAAATAAAATTTCTTTTGCTTTTTCTGTTCCCCTTTCCTTTTTTTTTAATAGCCTCAGATGAAAGTGCAGACTTCAAACCCACAGGAATTTGATGGGAGGCATGCAAAACTTGTTGGCCTTTTAAATGTGGAAAGAAGGGTGGCAAGTTCTTTTCAGTAAAGAAATTTCTCATTTGAATATGCATGGATAAGTGCTAAGGTTTAGCCAGGATTGGAGAGGTTGAAACAAAGAAAAGTACAATTTGCTTTGCATGAGAATGTAATGTGAATTTTCTGCTTTCCCCTGGAGACTGAAGGAGGAGGTTGGTGGGATTTGAGAGAGGGATTGAAAGAAGCAGGAGAATGAAACCTGATTTGGAGGATGGATAGAGGCTGAACAATGAGGCAGCTAACTGGGAGAGAACATAATAGAACCTGCCCCTGGGAAGTTCCTTGCCAAGGGCAAGGGAGGTCACTGCACTGGCACTGATATCTGACACAAGATTTTAAATTCTCTCCCTACTGCATGCTGTTATTCCTTGCCTTTATCTGCAAGGATTCCTGAGAGTTACACACTCCAGCCCTGGGCATTATTGTCACTCCAGAGAATGATAAACAGGAGGCTTCCTTCCTGTTCTGAGAAAAGTGTGCCAGTTTGAGTCCTAACCGCCGGTACAGTCAGTAAGACAAGTGGAGAAGCTCAAAAGCAGGAGTCTGAGCAATCCTAATAGCTTACCATCTAAAGTGTGTGTGTGTGTGTGTGTGTGTGTGTGTGTGTGTTACTAGGAAGGTCTGGGTATTTCTCCCAGCTTACTAAACTCTAGCCAGGTTTCCTTTGGACTCTAGGTTTCTGACCTCCATTTTCTTAGAAACAATATCTAATTGTAAATCCTTTATCTCTCTAAGATGCAAATCTTCTATCAGGATTTTACCAGCTTTAGAACCCAGAAATGTCCTTCTTTAAAGGAGAGACCCAACCCTTTAGAAAGGTCCTATCCCAGAAGACAAAGCCCCATCTCCCGCAGTCTGCAGGAGGGCAAATAGAGGCCTAGGCACTCACCTAACCTCTCCACTCATCTTCAGATCTTTCCTTGTAGATCACTCCAGCCCTTAAATCTCTTCTGCTTTTAGTGTCCCTGGAATGGACTGCAATTTTGTTACCCTAATACAAACCTTGAGTAGTCTGCCTTGCTGCTTCTCACAAACACCCGGTGCAAGTTCTCTTTAGCATTTGCCATCACAGAAATCATTAGCAAACTGAGATCTCTTGACCTGTCATAGCCACATGGCATAACACACCAGTTAGCAGCATCTGCCTAGCATCTGTTCAGTCTTTCTCTCACCACCACCAGAATTTCACTTTATGGATGTGGCCCTGCCTACTCTGTACAGCTCTGTGGGAAATGCCAATCTATGTACCCTGCATCCTATCCCAGTACTGTGCCAATCATACAGATGACTTGGGCCTATTGGGAACTATGGAATTCAAAGTGTTATTTGTATCTTTGATTAAAGGGCTCAGTACAGAAAAGAGTTGAAGTGAATCTATTCTTACGCCCAGAATTTAAAGATACTATTCATTAGGCTCTGTTTGCCAGCCTTCAGGGGCCCTCACTCTCATTGTGTTAGGAACCAAAGTTCCTGAGTTCTTTAGTCTACTAATTTACCCTACAGCCATTCCTCTTCACCTCTCTCTTTCTTGCATTAGTCTTTTCTCCATTTTTGACACTCATGGTGAAATAACCTTAACTGATATGGATAAGATGGGAACTCAGGTCATTTTTATACAAATAATAAAAGACAACTGCAGGAAGGGCTTTTGATCCCATCTGATCCCACTCCGTCCTTCCATCCTTTTTCCTTCTATTTTCAGCCAATTATCTGTTTCAGTTGATTTACTACATGTAGATTTTAATGAAACTTTCTTAGTGTATTAATAATTTTCAGTTAAACTTTCATTTTCTTTCACCTTTTTTCTATTTTAAAATAAACATAAGTTCTTGTCACGAGTTTCACTCATCAATGTCTTGTTAGCTTGTCTGCCTGCAGCTGCATGACTTTCAGGTCCTGTAACTTCAGGGAACAGGAGGTACAGGGAGACCCTGGGGTACCACTTGGGAGACCCGCTGGCTATCATGTGGGGGAGGTCCTTGCTGAGAGCCGATCAGTGACTGTGAGTGCTGGATATGTCCCTGGTGTTCTTCCAGTCTGTCAGTCTGTCACTGACGTTTTTATGGGCTTTTCCTTTCTTTTTTTTTTCTTTCTTCTGGAGACAGGGTCTTGCTCTATAGTTCAAGGGGGCCTTGAACTCACTATATTGTTGCCTAGGCTGGCCTCCAGCTCATGGTGATCCTCCTCCCTCTGGCTCCCAAAGGCTGAGATTCCACTAGGGTGCCACTACACTTGGTCACACTGGGTATTTTTACTCTTTCGTCTCCTGTGTTTTCTGCCTCATAGGCAAACTGCTAATTTGAGAGCAATGCTTCACTACTTGATAGAGTTGAACTGATGTAAAAATGGAGCGGTGAAAACCTTTATGTACAAATACATGACAGTTGTGATGTGAAGAAAGAAGAACACACGTGTGTTGTGTGTTTTTATTTAACCCTTCTTTTCTTTTCTTTTCTTTTTTCTATTTCTAAATAAATTTATCCCCGGTACCCCCCCCAAAAAAAAGAAATTTAATTTGTCATCACTGCATTAGGCCAATCCTGGAGTAACCTGACCCAAAAGAAAAGAAAGAACGGGGGGGAGAGAAAGAGAGAGAGAGAGAGAGAGAGAGAGAGAGAGAGAGAGAGAGAGAGAGAGAGAGATAGAGAGAGAGAATGGAAGGGAGACAGCAAGGAAGGAAGGAAGGAAGGAGGCAGAACACATGACTTGAAGGTAACTGGATGTCTGTTAGAATCCTATCTACACTTCTCAGTATTTCAGCTCTTTTCTCTATTACTGTTACTCTTGTTGAGATACTGGCAAATTTCCTCACCTTTCTCATCTGCCACACTGAGATTCTAATTCCTCTCTCCCCTTATGGGGAAATAATGCCAATTAAGCTCTAGTTGCTAATATGCTAAACAGAGGTGATCGAGGTGACACTGACGAAGCCTTGTTGTTTGTATCACTGAGACAAAAGCAATCCCTGACCACACTACATCGCACCCATGATGAGGAAAAATCCATTGTCAGTAAATATTAGGGCACCTTGAGTGAGTATTTGAAACAAAACTAAGCGCTTTTGCAAAGGTAAGGGCCAAAGTTCTTTTAATAAAGCCAGGAACACAATCGACAGCGGAAAATGTTATCACAGAGGGCGTGTTGGGAAAACTCAGAAACTTGTAGAAAGTAAAAGCATCTTGTTTCTCTAAATGCAGAGAACGATTCTCTGCCAGATGGGGTTTTGTGAGTGCTCAAACTCCAATACAAATTTAAAAAGTCCTAAAATCAGTAAACACAATCTAGATATAAATATTACAACCTCGTCTTTTACATCACTTAAATAATTAAAATGTTTCTCGATGAATAATGAAGTTATTTAAGGAGAAACATCAGAAGAGCATCCAGCCGGCACACCTAACTGCTTTTGCCTCGAGTGACATGTTCCCAGCAGTGGGTTATATTATGCCTTCATAGAATGTGTTCTGTCATTTTTTCCAGGGCTGTTATTTTTGGCAGAGAGTAAGAAAAAGCATCAATCTGTGGTGTATGAAAGCTCTGGATGAAAATAAGGCAGAGTGTGACTCTTGATGCAGGCAAAGCCTTCTGACCGTTTGATAGAAAACCTGTCCAAACCAGAGAGGTGAAATTGGCTCACACACAGACATGAGTATGAACCCCGTGGGGCCATGTGTTTGGTGTCTCTGTGTACATTTTAACAGACACTGCAAGTAATTAAGGCTGGGATAAAATATTTTTTAGTTTAGGTTTGCATTTTTTTCATGCTGGTGATTGGACCTAGCGCTACATCCCCAACTCCTCACAACACTATTTTTTTGGAGCAGGGTTTTGCTAAATTTCCCGGGCCAAACTTCAGTTGAGCCTTCCGGAATACTGAGATTATAGGCAAGTGCCACCACCCAGCAAGGTTAATGATCTTTAAGCAGTATTTTAATAGGTCCCTTTTAAAGGAAATTCCATGGTGAAATAAATTAGAAATCACTGGGTCACTAGGTTTGCTGACTTTTAGCTAATTTTCCACCTGGCCTTTCATTGGCTAATGGCAGAGATACCTACTATCTATCAGCTAGACTGACTTATCTTTCCCTTCTTTCTTAGTAGCTAGCCATGATAGGGCATTTATACTACATTTCCCAGGCTTCTTTGCAGTTGAATATGGTTATAGGACCAATCGTTCCAGTGGAAGATATGTCAATGGAATATATGTTAATTCGTGTCCAGGCCCCTGAAACTTCCTTAAATACTTATACTTCCTGCTAATATATGAGAATTACCTATAAAACCATCCTATGAAAATGGAATAACTGCTTTAAGTTCAGGTTCTAGAATGATTCCATGCAGAAGCAGATCTTTAACTTCTCACTTAAATAGTTATTTTTTAAAAAATTGCTTTTCCATACCCCTAACCCTTTCCCCTCTAATATATACATAACCATTAAAAACATCTACTTTATTAAAGAGACACTTTTTTAAAAAGTCATTTTCTTGACATTTATGTAGGTACATCTCAGAGTGTTTTGACTTTCACATGTGGCATTTTCTTATTTGGCTGTACATGATATGCACAGAGCTTCTGGATAAAAAGCCATTTCCAATCATTTTTGGTGCTGCTGCTTTCACATTAATAAGGGGATTATATAGAAACAACTTCCCTGGGGTTGTGTGTAACTTGATTACTAATCATGGGAATAAACTTCAAAGAAATTGATTTGAGATAAACATCAAAATGAAACTTACATTTACTTCAGTGATGAAAACACAGGATTATAATATATGATACTCTTCAAGATTTCTCCTGGAATTTGCAGAATAGTTCTCCTGGTGGCCTTAGACAGACCCAGTTACCAGAAATATCACAGAACATCCTTGGAATACAATCTCTGGAAATAGGAAAAGATTTCCTAACACAGCCTAGGCCTTGTTCCTCTCCCTGAGAGTGCTGTAAAATCTCGTGCTAGGGAAGAACTACCAAGAGAACCCTGGGTTTTTCTTCCTCCCTTCCCCGGGATCAAGGTGACATTTAAGGATTTGTCAAGGGTATCACGTTGTCCCTGAGGTCTGCAACCCTATCACAGTCCCCACATTGTGCCTCAGGCAAAGCACGGGGAGTGTAGACTCCAGGTATGCAAGTGAGCTTTCTTGAACCTTGGAGAACCAGTTTACAATGAATCAGAGAGTTCTTTACCTCCTTGCTGTTTGTGAAGAATAAACGTTGTGTATTTTGTCTCACTACACTCAGGGAATATGTGAAAGTGTAGCCCAAGATGCAGAAGTATCTAGATCCTAATTCCAGTGTTTAGCACAGTGAAGATCTTAGTTATTGTTATGCTTTGTGTCTAGATGTTCCTCCAAAGCATCAGGTACTCCTAGTCGGGGCTTTGCAGAACTGAATGGACCCAGGGCAGGTGATACTTGGATTAGGGCGTGTGGTACTAAATTACTCCACTGATTAGAATTAGCATAGTTCTGGTACAACACCCAAAAGGTCAGCCTGGATGAGATAAAAGGAAAAGGCAGGCTGGCTGCTGCCTACTTCTTGCTCACTGCCTCTTGCTTGCCATGCCATGGATTATTTCTCCACTGAGATGCCCCTCTGCCATGTCGCCCTGCCTTGGAGATAGCAGCCTCTGGACTGAAACCTCTGCACGCTGTGAACTAACATACATTTTTCCAGTTAACTGTTGGCGTTGGGCATTTTGTCTCAGCAATGTAAAACTTAACTAAGATGGTCATCTTTGGACAGTGACAGTCCTCCCTTCAGACTAGTATTGAGCAGATCTCCTTCACACCGTACGTTTTATGAGTTAGCTTTACATTCCTAGATCAAAATACCTAATATACAATATAAAGGAAGAAATGTTTATTTTGGCACAAAGTTTCAGAGGTCTCAGTCCATGGTCAGCTGGCTTCAGGGCAGAAACATAGCAAAGGTGTTTGGCAGAGGAAAGCTGCTCATTGTGAATATCTACAGAGATCATCACGCACTTAGCTCCCCTATATGATAATTCATACTTAGACATCAGGATATTTATACAACATACTACTGTACATTTTTTTGGGGGGGTGGTAGGGTTCGAACTTAGGTCCTTGTGTTTCCACGGCAGGCAGCAGAATCACTGAGGTAAACCCCCAGCCCAACTACTGTACATTTTTTATGTGGATCACCAAATAGCACAAAAAAATGAACTGCTTTCTTACAGACAGAAAGAGAGGACCAACTCATTGCTCCACACAGAGTATGTGTATTGTTAGATTTGGCAAATGCTTTCATTATATTCGGTACCAAATTTAAGGTTTTGGAAGGGGCTACTATGCTTATGAAGTCTGAGGCTCAGAGCTAACTCAGTGTGTAATGCCAGGATTAATTAGGGGTGGTGGTCATCGGTCCTGCAGCCAAGGCAGTTAACACGTCAAGGATCGACTGTTCTTTTTAGTACGAAGTATACTAAATTCTGTCTGAGATAGGTAGCTCACAGAAAGTGGCATAGTTACTGAAATGTTTAGTCATGTAAGACTTAAATACACTTTTCTCTGACAGTATGCCAAAATATTACATTTAAAACATATGGAAGATTTGAGTTACTGACTTTATATAGATAGTAAGATAGTGTCTTGGAATATCAAATGATGTGATGTCTTTTTTCTCTTTCCTTTACATGACCATTTTACTTATTTTGTCACAATCATCTTTAGTCTCAGATAAAATGGGAATTGACAGAGAGAGAGAGAGAGAGAGAGAGAGAGAGAGAGAGAGAGGAATGAGCAGAGTATTCTGGGTTACAAGAAAAGACCGTAGAATTTCTATCAAGGAAAACACTTCTGAAAAACTATTTCAATTTTTAAGCACTTGGGTATTATTTTGATAAGGAAGATGAGGGTAGTTTGCAGCACATTTAGAAAGAATAAACAAAAACTTAGGTGTAAGAATAACTAAGTAAAATGGGTTGATGTGGGAAGACAGGGTGGGGCAGGGAGGGGTGGGATGAGTCTATTCCAAAGACTGGCAAGCACAGCAGTGGGGCTGTTTGATGCCCTTCCTGCCATATTCCTGAGAAGCCCTCCCCAGTCACCCACGGAGCACAGAGAAGAGTAACCAGTGCCCAGAGAGAATCCTCCCTTTTCCCCACCCTCAAAGGTAGGCAAGTTTCCCGTTGCTCTGTCCATATTTGAGAGGCGTCCTTTCCACAGCAGTCTTCGTCTTTGTATCTTCTTGCAAGGTAAATCTGCCTGATTCTTTCTTAGCCCTTCTGCCTAACTTATGATTATAAAATTTCCATGAATCTTTCCAGCTACATGTTCAACTTCGGGAACTTGTAATCAATCATGCTAGAATATTTACACTGTGAACACTGGCAAATTCTACAAAAGCCTTGTCATAAGCTCCCCAATATAGACAATGAAAATGGAACAGAAGCCTGTAGTAGAGACAAAAGCCTCTGGCACTGCAATTAAGTAGGACTTGAGCGAAAAAAAAGCAATGGTAGACATTTTGTGTATTAATATTATCACCTAAGTCATCTACTCTTTGATAATGATTATTAATTGAGCATGTATGAGATACAATTTTTTTTTTTTTTTTTTTTTTTTTTCT
>NW_022900921.1:18158775-18163039 GCF_012274545.1 Fukomys damarensis | reverse complement strand
TTTTTTTTTTTTTTTGCTACTGGGGATTGAACTTGGGATCTTATACTTGTAAAGCAGGCAGTGGAACCACTGATCTAAATCCCCAGCTCTGAGATATAAAGTTTTATCATTTCATTATATTATCACAAAATTAGGAAAAGTTACTATTGATGATTCCTATCACGAAATCTCTTGGAAAGATTTTGAGAGTTGTAGTTTCAAATAAAATGCAACCACATTAAGAAACGAAAACAATCTAATCTAAAAAAAAATCACAATATTTAGTTTAAAATATGAACCTACTGGCATAAATTAAAGAAAAAAAGATTTGGTCCCTATAGTGTGTGATTGTTCTACCAACAAGTCAGGATTTCTTTTCCGTCTGTCTTTGAAACTACTGAAGCAAAAGGCCATTAACAGCCTAATGACCCTGCAAAACTTGTTTACCTCGGGAAAATTGTCGGGCAACATGGAAACCACAGGAGTGGATTAGGCTGTCCACTCAGACGCTCCATGCTGTCTTCAATTGAAGGTTTGATGAAACCGAGCTGAAAAATGTGACCTCCTATACCTGTTTCTGGAAGACAAGTGTCAAAAAGTCTATGAAAATTCTTCCCCTAGTTTCTTATTAATGACATGATGCTACTGCAAATTTTGGAGGCTGTGGTCCCCACGACCTCCCAAAGGTCATTTGTAACTACATCTCCTGTGAGCTATGAGCCTTTGCCATCCACAGAATAAAGTTGATCCGCTGACATAATGAGACAAATATGTATTAGCTTCATGCCTCAGAAACCGTGGTGCCCCTAGTGAATCCTTGACATTTACTGTGTGCAATTTTCCCCGGGGTAAAATGCAGTTTAAAAAACAACTGGAACACATGAACATGCAGGCAGTGGCTGTGTCAGCCAAGAACTGATTCATTTAAATGATGTTGTAACCTGTTACTCAAGTACTGATTAGGGTATGCAAATAAAATAGCAGCAGATATTTGGAAGAAATGTTTAATTACAGAATCACAGTTCTGTCATGGTTTCTTTTCATAGGAATCAGGAATATATGCTTATGTGTGTTTGTGTGTGTGTGTAAAATTTTACTCTAGCTTTTAGGAATGTTAGTTTTTTGCACAGCAGGACTAACATAACATAAATAACATGTCATAAATAACATGTCATTTCCCCTCAACACCTACAATAATTTCCAATGCAAGTTATTTCCCAAGCCTATCCTTCTCTTCCATGCTCCAGACTTTTCACTTTCTGTTTGTCATGTGTTAAGCATAACCAACTTCCTGCATTTGAAGGCCCTTCCCCTAAATTGCTTCTTTCCTTCCATATTTGCATGATTGGTGTCTTTTCCTTCTTGCAGGCATAGCTTAAATTTCTCCTACTCAGAAAGGCTTTCCTTGGCTGCTCAACTAATTTGTTGACTGTCACTCACTATCACATGAATCTGATTCAAGTTCTTTATATCAGATCATAATTTTTGCTAACTTTTATTCTGACAGAATGTAAGCTCAAAAGCTAATAGTCTTCGTATGCCTCCCCGCTCCCCAAAAAGGTCTTGAGCCTACACATTTTAAGAATGTTCTTTTTTCCCCACTGAACATGGCACGGACACTTGATAATGCACTGAACAAGTGTCTTCAAAATTTTGGCACTGGATCATAGACTTTTTGAACATGGGAATCAAAAAGGTTGCCTTGCCCATGTTTTAAAGTCAAAAATGCCAACATGAAATGGTAGACTTAAACACTCAGTTTTGGCCCCCATTTTAAAACTTTCTCTGACACGTTAGAATCGCTCATTAAGATTTAACACTACAGAGACTTGAGCAAAAGTGGAAATTTTGTCGACGATTATAAAAATATTTCAAAGTTAGATACATTTATTTTTTGAAATTCTGTTGACCGTAATTTTTAGAAGAGGCATAAAATATTGTTTTGCTTTTACTGAGGTAAGAAAATACTCCATAATATTATCTGTATCACATCACATTCTCCAAATCATTTCTACTTTCATTTTGAAAGGTCTACATGTAAAACTTATTCATTAATTTGTTCATTCCTTCATTTATAACTACACTATAGTAGATAGATGCTGTGTTCCTGATCTAAAGGGTCCCTCAGAAGCTTCACTGCATTGAAGACCTGGTTGCCAGCTGATGAAACTGAATGTGTCTTTAAGACTGTAACTTAAGTGATTCATTCACGGATGAGTTCACAGCTGGGTGAGCATATCAGAAGATGTGCCTAATTGGATGAAGGAGTTGCTAGCAACATCCCTGCCAAGGCTTCATCTACCGCCGAGCTCTTCCTCTCAGTCACGCACTTTCACTCTGCTTCCTGAATGCCATAAGGGAAACAATGTTCCTCCACTACTTGCTTCCACCACAATGTGCTGCCTTGGAGCCAGCCAAAGATGGAGTGAAAGCAGCGGATCCAGCAGCAAAAGCAAACCTTTCCTCCTTCAAGGTGTGCATGCATGCCAGGTGCACTGTTCCAGCAATGACAAACTGAATTACAGAGCAAGCAGAGAGTAAGAACTAATGATGCAAAATGTTTCTCCATAAACCAAATAAACTGGACTAACAGGAATGCCACACAGGTAAGGGTTAAATACACAACAGACAAGGCCAGGGATTTAGCTCTGTGGTTCCACTGCCTCCCTCACAAGTGCAATGGACTGATTTTGATCCACGGTTTTAAAACAACAACAACAACAACAGCAACAACACACAACAAACATAGTACAGGCATAATAAAAATAATCATCTTTATAGAATATAAAGGTCCATTTTCTGATTAGCTACACGGTCAGGACTTTGGTAAATAGATAGATCATCAATTCACAATCTCCGTGAAAATTAGGAATTATCATTTCTAATGTAGGGACAAAGCCTGTAATAGTAGCTAGGTCAAAAGTGGTCCAAAGTAACATAGCTTAATAGTATAAAGCCAGGTATCTGATTCTGAAGGCCACAATCTTCATCTTTTCCCTATGCACAAAGCCTTTGAAATACCTACACCACACATACCCAACAATTGTATAAGTATCTTTCTTGCATATGAGGTACAATAAACATAGGTCAACTTTGGTACATGCCATGTTTTGAGGCAGAAATTACATGAACTAGGTGTCATTTGGCTCTAACTGGTACAGGTTAGAACACATTAGGGCTCAATGTTCAAAGTAAGACATTGAAAGATTAGAAACAAATTTCACAGAATAAAGGATCATGTAGTCAGCATAGGGAAAAATTAAAGACATAAAATCACAGGGATAATAAAATAAGTCCTTGGTGATAGCGATTTCTGGACAGAAAGCAACAGGATTTCTACCATGGGTTAGAAGGATCAGGAGAGATGAATAAAGACAAAGGCAATCTCAAATGACTTTGCTAAAGTCAGGGCTGATAAGGAATGGTAAATAGTGGTGCATAGGCAGAACTCCACTGTGACACTTCAAGAAACTTTTTGAATGACTGTTGCTCCTGCCCACAAGGTGTTAAATTTTTAAAAATTACTCTTCAGTAGCATCATAGACAGAAATGCAAAGGGAAAAAGACCTATTCTTAAGCACCACTCCTCCCCATAATATATTATGTTTTACTCACATTTATCTGCAAGGCAATTGTGGTTATTTGTACTCTATATATTTGGAGGAAAGGCTCACAATAAAAACTCTCATCTAAGATTAAACAATTATTTTGTTTAGTCCACCTCTCGTTATTCTGCTACCCACTACAGATTTCTTTTTTCTCCTGGTAATATTATATATGTAATTTTCTTTAAGAATCATCATTCTTGAACTGTTAGTCCGCTTTCCACCTGTGGACCAAGTAGTATGCAAACAAGTTTTATGTTTCTGGAGCCACAAGGATACTAAAAGATCATGAACCCAGTCAAGACGATTCAGAATTTCAGTGAGACTTTGGCTTAAATGACTGAAAAAGTGACTAGCACTTTCCTCCCTAAAACACAAAATCCCTTATGTGGATATAAATCTGAAACTATCAGAAGCTAATGTAAGAAGAGGGCCATTTCCAAATATACTGAGAAGTAGAATGCATCTATAGAATGAGAATTTTGTTTCTAGAACTTTCTACATCCATAAAACTTTCCTTGAATTTTTTTTCAATCTCATTTTCTAATAAACCAAATTGATTGAGATTTTCTGTTATGATCAAGAATCCTGACTAGTATTAGAGACATCTGAAGCCCACAGGCATTTAATAAGTACAGATAAGGGATTCTTTTTTTTTTTTTTTTTTTTTTGTGTGGTGT
>NW_022900921.1:18141853-18158733 GCF_012274545.1 Fukomys damarensis | reverse complement strand
AGGTAAAATAGGGTTTTTTTTTTTTTTTTTTTTTGGTGCTGGGGATCAAACTTGGTCCCTTGTGCTTGTGAAGCACATGGTGGAACCATTGAGCCAAATATCTGGCCCCAGATAAGGGATTCTTAATGCCCTGTAAAACTACACACTAGAGAACTTTACAGACAAGACAAACTGTTCTCAAGTGTTAATACTGACATTTATGTAAACAATAGGTTGCTGGACTATATCACTGGGAAAATTTTTCAAATGACAGCATGTATATAAGAGAAAACACATAAGTAAAATTTATGAGAAACAAAGTTCAGTAAGATCTCAGAGGGCTTCATACATGAAGGAAAGGGAATGCAACTATTTAAGCTTTCCTATCAAGAATACATAAAACCTATGTATTTGCAGTTTATCTCATGCTAATGGGGAAGCATAGAAGGTTTTAGAGCAGTGGGTAATGTTATGAAAAGCAGTGTTATAGGACGATTAACTCTGGAGAAGTACGTTGGATACATTACAAAATGGAAAGTGGAGGCAGAAAGATTAAGCAAGTTTAGGACTCTACTATGGCTCTTCATGGAATAAAGACTAAGTTTGTACTCTCTGGTTTTGTTTTTTGTTTTTCTCTAACATATGAACATGATAGATAGATAGATAGATAGATAGATAGATAGATAGATAGATGATAGATAGATAGAAAGAAATAACTCAATCCATGGGGAGGCAAGCTCTGTGTGTGTGCTTGTGTGACAGAGACTATAATCAAAAGCAAAAATTGGGGCTTTGGGTATAGCTCAGTGTTAGAGTGCTTGTCTAGCATGTATAACATCCAGAGTTCAGAGTCTAAAACAACAGGAAAAACAAACAAACAAATAAAAAACAAGAACAATAACCACAAAAGAAACCCACAGTACTGTCTTGATGTGAGTGTTTCTAGTTCCTTTGTGAGTAGCAGATGTCTGCATAGCCTGGGCAAGACAGGAGTTACTTGATTAGAACTCAAAACTGAAGTGGCTGAATCTGAGTAACAACACACATCATACATTAATGCAAACATCAATTTGAAAGAATATACACAAATTAGATGCACTGAGGCAAAACATAGTACATTTAATAAGTATGTATTTATAACATTATGTACTTTAGTTTCTGCCAACAGAGAAGACAAATCACTTGCCTTTCCTAATTAATAAAGTGACACAACACCTATTTCAGATTTTAACCAACTTAAGGGTTCATATTCTCCAGTTAGTGCTCTATGAAGTATGCTTTGCTTCTGAGAATTAGAATCATTTTTTTCATTGAGTTTATTGGTACTTTTTAAGCATACAGTACAGTTACACATATCACTGGGCTCTTGTACCTTTAAATGACAGATCTTGGTTCTCATTTTTTTCCCATATCCCTGCCCTCCCTTCACCCTCCCCTATTTACAAAGACTCACTTGTTACCATTTTTTCCTTTTGAGAATTAGAATTTTATCAATCAGACAGTGTATTCTTTGTCAGCAAGGCATTGATTATGCAACTGTAGCACAAAACTGCAATACAACATTTTGTTTGGAGTCTGGGAAGCTTAATTGCTGAAGTCATAAATATGAGGTCAGATCATTAACTAATCATATTGATCACTGTTGTAGAATGAATATTTGGGTCCCTCCTCTCCTCCCAAAATTAGAACAATGGATTGGGAAGAGACATGAGAACTAGCTCATTGTCTTTCCCTATTTGCACCCATACAAAGGAAAGGCCAGGTGCTGACACAGTGAGAACACAGAAGAGACCCCTCACCAGGAACAAAATGGCTGCACCTTGATCCAGGACTTTTGGGTTTGAGAACTCTGAGGAAATAAACTTCTATTGTTTAAGCCGCATAATTTCTCTTTGTCTTGTTGTTGTTATTGTTATGGCTGCCTAACTAGACTACAACTATCACCATACACAGAAAGAAGCAAATTAAAGAAAGGAGATGACCAAAGACCAAAGAAATAGAGGGATTTCTGCGGTCAGTTCTTAAAAGTGAATAGGGAGGTAAATTATTTATTCTGGTATCAAGAAAACATGGAACAAATAAAAAAATATTACCAATATTGAACACAAAGTAAGAAAATCCTTACAAGAGAAGAATTAATTTCCTATGGATTTTCTGCCTCTAATAAGAATGCATAACGGTTATCATATAATATCTTTCTTGTAACAAGACTTTCTCTTTACATTATTATTTTTTCTCCTACTAGTTTTCAACCCCTTTGGAGGCAATAACTCCATTTGTGTCTGTATTTATATCCACAACCACATCTATGTATAATAAAGGCTTGATGACAGTCCCTAGTTTTCATTTCATGAATATATATTGATTGATTCATAGATTTAAAAGATAGCGAGTCACGTCATATTTTTATTATCCATTCTCTTGCCTACATACCTTCCAGACTACAAATTCCTTGAGAGCAGGGACTGTGTGTTTTTCATCATGTAGAAAGTATTTAATAAATAGCTACTGACTGTAAATAAATGACATAATAAATCAAATCGAGAACAGGAAGCTGTGAGGTAAGACACTTCTTTCTAGAATAGAAAATTAATTGTGCAAATGTCTCTGTAGTGGGAAGACACTGTCACCAGGGACTTTAATGTAGAAGTTTGGCAAATGCTAAAAACTAACAATTACACTGGAGGAGACTGAAAATTAAGATTATGTATTGAGAAGGGTCTGGAAATTTTTTCAACATATTGTTGAACCATTTATACTCAGGTCAAGAAAAATTAACACTGAAAATCCAAAGACAGGGAGATGTATCGCATATGTATCATATACAACCTAGAAATATGGTAAAAAAATTCAGTGTCTTTATTGTGAAGCACTTATAAAATAATGATTTCTCTTTAATTTATTTAAAACTCCTTTCAAGGAAAGCTGTGAGGGTCTGTAAAGGTTCTTACAAACATCCTTCTTTTCCCAGTTGTCTGACATACAAAATGCATGAACTTTGTCCATCTTGAAGCATCTGTTCCTGGAATATGTTTTGATCACAGTGGACAAACGGAGTTCAACATAATGAACAGCCTTCTGTCCTGCACTTCTACTAGCTCGAGACAATAGCATCTGCAGAACAGTGAGATACTTCAGCCCTCACACATCACCCAGTGCCTTACAAAATTTTCAAGGGCAAATGTACTTGGCATTGAATTTAGGTGTGAATGGAAGTAACTTCTTTCCTCTGAGAAGCAGCTCTGAATCATAATTAGGAAGCACTAGGAAAAAAAAAATTTGCATTCCATAAAATCCTAGATTAGGCTGTGTAATATGATGTCTGCTAAAACTAAGAGCAATTTTTTTAAAGGATAATATAAAAAATTGAAATGTGAAAGAAGAGTGCATGATGAAGGGGGAGAGAAGGGAAAGTAAGAAAACTGAAAAGCAGGATTGTATTAGAGTATGCCAAAGGTCAAATTATATTTAATAACCTTTCTAATTTTATGAGGTATAAATATGATGATAGTCGTGTCATGACATCATTTAGCCCTGGAATTGAAGGAGTACTTGGTCATTCAGATAATGGGGCTGGGGATGGTAATAGGATAAAACGTGTAGTGCGGGTGACAGGTTAGTTCTTTTAGGATCACAGACTCCTTCCTAGTGCTGCATAAAAGGGATTATTATACAGGCTTTCAGAAGTATCTTGACATTTCCATTAAATTCATGATTTTGACAGGTTTATGTATTCAGCCCCTTTCATTTGCATGGGATTGAAACTTGACATTAGAAATCCTCAGACCAAATACATTTTAAACATCACACATACTTACATATTTATGTTTTCACATAGCAAATGCAGTGTGTAAGCTTATAAAATGTATATCAATTTTTAATAATCTTTACACTTTATAATTTTCACCAAATCCCCCTTATTGCAGCAAGTATTAATACAACAAAAAAAAAATAAGAAGAAGAAGAAAAAAACACAAGATTTTGAATGAATCCTGTTTCCATTAAGAGTTTTGGTCATAACCAGGATACTTGCTGCTTAACAATAAAGCATTCTAGGCTTTCTGTGCAATTATTTCTGATTTTTTGAAGCCATTTATATTATTTTCATGTGTTTTTAAAAATATTTTCATGCTTTTGACTTTTATTTTTCAAGGATTAAGCACTTTGTTTAAAGCTATCAAAATTTCTTCATTTAAATTCCCCTCATAGGATTTATCATGTATCAAGTTAAACTGGGCGATTTTTTCTTTAAATGTGGACTATGGCTAAACTTCAAAAGCACTGAATACAAAATTTCAGCCCCCATCTCCGCTGCACTAAATCAACATCTGACTTTTCAAAAGATAGGTAATTCTCAGGCATGTTAAAGTTTGAAACATTTTGCTTTAAACAATACTTTATTCAAAAGCAAATAGTCAAAAAACTGCAAAATATCTAAGGGTAATTTTCTTTTATTCAAAAAAAATTGTTTGGTGGGGGTATTTTTCTTTTAAAACTATCCATATATGTAAGAGTAACCAACTGCCATCTCTCTCAGTCTTTTACCAGGAGTCTGATGTCACATGCAGACCTCATCCTCAGTACGTGAATACGTCCTTTCACTTCCATTAAAGTCCTCCATAGCGGAAGTTGACAAGTTGGCCCATGAGTCAAATTAGGCTTGTGGCCTGTTTTTATATTTTTTGTGAGCTAAGATAGATATAAACATTTTTAAATAGCTAATAAGTCAGATAAAGAATAGATTGCACAACCCATTCAAACTCTATGGACAGTGTTTTGCTTTGTATCTAGATGTCCAGCAAGAGCCTTATGGGCTCCTAGTTAGGGCTTTTGGAAAGTGTTTGGATTATGAAGGCTTATAGCTGCGAAGGATACTTGCTATCAGGGTCTGGGGTCTGTTTTGAAGCCGCAGTTCCTGGAGGTGTGACTTGGAATGGTCCATCTCCCTCCCCTCAACTCCTCTCTTGATCTCTCAGCTTCCCTTATAGTCCACCAGGCAGTGAGCCTCTTTCCTCCGCCAGGCCTCTCTGCTCTGCGGGCCTCACTTGGACCCAGCTGACTGTGGACTGAAACATTAAGCAATGCAATCCTCTCCTCCAAGTTGCGGGTATCCTGTATTGTGTCAGAGCAAAGAAGGTGACCAAGCCTGAGAGCTGGGGGTTTAGCTAACTGGAGCATATTTGCTTTGGAAGCACAAAGCCCCATTTCCATGCTCAGCTGCACAAAACAAAGGGGGCAGAAAAATTGATGCTATTCAAATAGTGGGATGTTTATATAAAATTCTAAATAATATATTTATTTGCTATGACTACAATAACACCGGAGTAACTATAAGAGAGAACATAATGCTACAAAGGTAATATGCATTCTTTATCATTTAAAAAAAGCGAAACTCCTATATATAATGCAGATTTTTGTATGTGTGATCTATAATAACAAGGTGAAACATAAACCACTTTCTTAAATAACAGTATGTGATGTTTCATTTTTAAATGTTGGAAACCTAAGATAGGGGAATAAACACATAAATACATAAACAAGATATTTTATTATCGTTGACATGAGTAAACAAAATCTAAAATCCCCCAGAAATAGTCACAATTTCATCATAGTTTTAAGCACTGAAGTATATGACTTTGTCCAGTTTGTGCTGCTCTGAGAGGATAACGGAGACAGGACAATGTATAAGAAACAAAAAGAGAAGTGACTCTACCTTGTGAGAGCCCTCTCACTACAAAGTCTTAGGGCAGAAGGCAAGAAATACAGAGAGCAAGAGGGAGTCAAACCCACACTTTCACGACATAATCTCACCCATGAGTGGAGAGATTGTGCCTCAATCACCTCCTCAGAGTCCTACGTTCTAACACTAAGAAATAATGGTTTTGATGTTATCTGAAGGGGACAAATACACAAACCAAAATATTCCATAAGGACTTTGGAATAATGTCAAATCTTATGGGCACAATATAGAAGAAAGGCACGGTGGGGAGCCTTGTAGAAGAAAAATGTATCTTTATTTACATTTATTTACATTTCTCTATTTCCATATGTACATGTGTAATAGCTCCCAAGGGACATTCCTCAGAACCTTGAATGTTTCCATCATGGAAAGAATTCTGATATTTCCTTTGTTTTTCAGAGTGGACATCCTCTCCTTGCCCACTTACTGCCCACTTCGGCAAAGATAGGTCTAGTGGTAATAAATCTTTCTCAGGACATGGTCACAAACTAGAACAGACAGAAATTGTTGATGAGTACCTGGCATCTGTCACGAAAATCTTGAATTTTACTCTAAGGAAGAAGGAATATCACTGGCTCAGGCTCCTACTTACAATACGGAAGTAAACCAGCAAACAGCTGTGACAGGCAATAGGAAAAACAGAAGTACTACCACAAGTCATGAATCCAGGAAAGGAAAAAGCCCTCAAAGCCTGTGAAGGCCCTGACATAATATGGCAGAACATAGTGACTGCTGTTCATAACGATGTCTCTAAATGCTGGAGGCAGAGATACCTGGTGCTTCCTGTCTACAATAACAATAATAACAAAACAAGGCAATTCTTGACATGTTTCAGAAAGTGTTCCTTCACAACTTTTAGCTAGAAACCTTTCTTGCAGAGAGATGTTTCAGTGATTCAGAATATCTGAATACATGAACATGTTCACCCACAATCCTGGGTATATGAGACAGGAGTGTTCCAGAACAATGACTGGAAATAGCAAGCTGGGTTCATCTTCCACAGTAAGATCTGTAGTCAAGGAAGAGATGTCAGCTAAGAGAAGGAAGAAAAATTACCTAGTAGGGCCTATAAACACGTGGGGTGCTATGCACCTTTTTTTCCCACTTGCATTCAATTTCCAAATTAATTATTTTCTTACTGCAAGTATTTGTAAGAATTACATTCCATACTAGAAAAAGCCTAAGCGTAAAGCAACTAGACCCATTATTTTTTTTAAAAAATTAGACACCCAGTAAGAGCTTTCTAGTCACCTATGGGGTCTTTAGATGTGCCTTAACTGATGCACAGTGTATGACTTATAAATAGGTTTGAAAATGTTTAAAGCTGTATATTCCATTGCTTGCCTGCGAGAATAAAATACACAGTATTGCATTCCAGCAATGAGTACCATTTTAGCATTCAGCTAGCCCTTCCTTCATGGGTTGTAACTTGGTTCATTCATCAGCCTGAAATGGGCTAATTTAAAATAGTCTGAGAAAGAAAAGGAGAAAAAAGCTAACTGTCTGCAAAGAGGTGTTAAGAATGCAATGAAAATGTAGAAAATTAGGAGTTGAAGAGGTATCTTCTTCAGCTGTCGCGGCCTACTGTCTGAGGATGCACACCAGCAATTTGTGAAGATGTGTGGGTATTGAATTGCTCTGCACACAAAGCCAGTCTAGGGAGCCATAACTCCAGCACCAGCTTTGACCTGAGTGGATGAGGGGCTAAGTGGGTTTAACAACATTGCCCACAGTATTACATCAGATTCTACCCACTGCTTGGGACAGGAGCTGTTATTCCTATGGGACTTGCTAAAGAGGAAGTGGTGAAGAATTTGAAATTGGGGAAAGACTATGGGCACAAGAAGGATGAAGCAAAAGGGGTGCCCACCTAACTAGCCATTATATTTGGAGAAACACGGAAGGGTTTCGCTGAAATCTGAGGTGCTAGGGTTAAATTTATAATTTGCCTGCATTTCTTCTCTGTTGAATTTGAGTAAAATTATCTTCAAAACTTTCTACTTGGGTCTGTGGTTTGGGGATAAATTGATAAAGTCCAAAATCTTTGAGATAAATAAGAACCAACAAAATAGATTATTTTCTTCATTCGCTTCCTTCTTTCCCTCCCTCCTTCCTTCTTCTTTTCCTCCTTTCCCTACCTTCTCTCTCCATCTTTTTTCTTCTTCTTCTTCAGATTCCCGTCTGATTTAAAAAGAGAATTTGCTCGGAAACAGTGATTGTGAGCCTGCAGAAGCACAGGGCCCACCTGGGGGGCAGACGAGTGGATGACAGGGCCCGCTTTCCTGGGCGCTCCCTTCTGGGTGCCGGGCTGCGGGCTCCCTCTTGCTCCCTGGCAGGGCTCTCTGCTGTGCCCCCCAGGGATGCCCCTGTCCTAGCTCTCCTTCCTTCCGTCTTGGGTGAATCCTCGCACCCAACTCAGCTCATCATCATTCCTTCTAGGAAACCTGTCAAACTCAGAGTGACCACTGTGCTTTCTGACATCATCTGAGTGGCTTTCTGGTTTTAGGTCCTTGGATTCTTCTCTCCATGTCCCTCTGCTCTTTGTCACTGGTATCCTGTGACTTCTCCCTGCTCACCCCTCTGGGGCTCTCTGAGGGTCTGGTACTCACGAAGGTGGGGGAGCACAGGTTTCCTGTTTTCTGTCTCCAATGCTGACTTCCTTGCCTCTTTCTTTTTGTTTTTCTGTTTCTGGTTCTTCTTCCTTTTCTGGTTTCTTAAGAAGATTTATCCCCATACCATGGGCAAATAATGGATTATGCACTAAGGATATAAATACAGATACAGAGTACATGCTCTCGAGCAATGTCCCTTGGCCATTATAATGTAGAAACAAAAGAAGATTTAGCAATGACATGTATGTACAACAGAAAGAAGACTTTTTTTGCCTTTAGTTTATACAAATATTTTCTTCATCCACGGATGCAATATGTGAGTGTGAAACCGAAGGAGCTTAAAGCACTAACTACTGGTTGAATAAGTATAAAACCAGCCAAGTGAGGGCTCAATCAGACATTAAGGCTAATTTCCATAGAGAAGCTTAACATATCCATTGTATAAAATGCGATGCAAATTTTCTTGACAAGTCACAGCATCTCATTTTACCTTAAATCCTCTATGCACTATTTGAATTTGAAATTTGTAGTGTTTTGCTGGTGAATTTTTTCCATTGTTCAACTTTTCCAGTTGTATTCTAAACAAGAGAAGGGGGCTCAGGGACCAAACCCTTCACATATGAAGCTGTGTGATTCTCTACTCAGCTTCTATCACCTTAAACAAGGGCCAGAAAGTACAGCTACTGTTTTGTATAATCTTTATCTCAGCGCAGGGGAAAATGAAAACAAAAACTATCACCAAATTGATTCCAAAGTAGAAAACAGGGTGTTTGCAAAAGAAGTTTCCTTTCAGCGTACTGAATGACAATGAAGGAGTCAGCAGACAGTCCTTCTCCTCAATGGAATTATCATCTATTCTTACGGCTCGTGATTATTCGAATGATATGTTTGGTTGGTGGTCACCTGAGAAATACAGGAAAATGCAGTTGATATCTCTCTTATGGGTTTGTACAGCACTAATCATCCCTTTAATGTTGTCCCCTATTTTTGTGACTCTTTCTTGATTCTTATACATTATTAAACTCATTATGACTATTTAAACCATATTAAGCCTGTGCAATGTGTGTTCTCAAGCTATTATGACATGCAAGTCCATTTGCAATATGACCACTCTTTCTTGAATCAGAGGTACACTGGATAATACCTTTTTCCTTTTCAACTCACTCAGCTAGTACTGGTCTCCCCACTACCACGAAAGTATTGTTTTCACACACAATGCAGATTTACACATTTAAAAAAATACTTGAATGGTTAAAACTCTTCCTTTTAAGATAAAAAGTAGAAAAGAAGATCTACTAAAGAAACTAAATTATAATAAACATTAAGGCAGAATTGTGAGATAGCAGAGAAAGATCAAAATCCTTCCAAGCATTCTGCCTCTGAACCTGGGAGGTAAAGTTAAGGGCAGAAAAAAGCCTTTAGAGAAGAATTACATATTTAAAGGATTACTATAAGTTGTTATTTTAAAATATGGTCTTCAATTTTAATTAAGAAAATACTTGCTGTATTTTCAATCTAAAAATAAATCTCTGAATTCTGTAATTACCATCTGTGATGTAATGTGTGAGTGTGAGTGCGTGAGAAAGTAAGACAGAAAGAGAGAGAGAGAGAGAGAGAGAGCGAGAAAACCGAAAGTGTCATAACTAATGGAAGAAAAGATGATTATTAGTGGCAACTCTGCAACACTGTGTCAGGAACATGCTCCAAAATACCTTCAGGTTGGTAGGGAATACTTAAACTGCCAGTGGTTTAACTGTTACTGACAGAAATCTCCTCGGGACAAGGCAAGTGATGAGCAGTGTAAGGGAGCAGGCAGAACGCAGCTCTGGATAAACGCATGAGCCCTCCCTCAAATACACAAGCCCTCATCAAAAGTGCAGACTGGTACAAGATCCCAACAGCGAATGTAGCTGTACTGTGTTCCTAAAATGTACCAATAAACTCAATTTAAAAAAAAAAGTGCAGATTGCCCAGATGCTTCCCTCTATGTCTCTAAGCCTGCACCCACCAACTCTTCCATGCAGACATCATCCCCTCTGATACAATTACTGACAAAAGAAGGACCCTTGATGAAGACACCATCTTCACCTAACAGAATTCCTTGGATTCAGCTGCTGTTCTCGCTAATGCGCAGATTGAAGTCACAACTCCTACTTTGATCCCCATGAACTCCCTAATCATGTGTAAAATTAAAATGATGCAACATTTCCTTACTGTTGTTTGAAAAGCACTAAATAAATTTTAGCGATTACTACCATGGTGTTTTCTGATAACTTTATGGCAAACCACAGATGGGAAAACAGTAGAGTTTGAAATTTAATTATATTTAACAACCCCTCTGTTTCCTTATAAAGATGACACAGGGTCTTGAATTCTTTCACTCTTTACTTTTCTATGAAAAATTCCCAATAAAGAAGAGAACGTGTCCAACATATTATTGGAAATTATTCGTATATCTTATTAGATTTATTTTATGGAAATTATTTCAGGGATGTAAAAAAAACCAAAATAAATAAACAGTCATGCAGTTGTTTTAATAAATTTACAGATGCTAAAATATGCCTAGAAGAATGAATGTGGGTGAGTGAAAGAAGAAATATCAAGCTATGGGAGCTCTCAACATTGCAAAGAAATAGAGAGGGACCTATCATTAAGACAGATTTAATATGACGGTTCAACTAGGTAACAGTTTAAAACAGGAAAAATGATAAATTCTCTTACCTAGATGAAACACGTTCCAAGGTGTGCTTGAAGTCATGAGAAAACTTAGCAAAGCAATGCGCAAAATGTGTAAGATCCTTTTACTTTCCCAAGGGATTTCCAGAGTAAACTGAAAGGTTTCAAATCTCTTTTTCTTGGAACACTAACGTGTGCTTTCTTTCATGAGCACAAAGCAGAGTGAAAGAGGAGGGGCAGAATCACATGAATGGAGGGAACCAGGAACTACTCTCCTGGGCACATGATCTAGTCTCCACCACGTTAACTCTGCCACCTTGGCAAACCATTTCATGCCTCCAAACAGCCACAGGTCTCTGCTGGACTGCACGTGGAATCTCGCCACTGTACACTTTATTTGTGACTTGGGCTGTTGGCGAGGGATAAATAATATGACACATGTCGAGCAAGTTCAGCATGTGTCTGGCACATGTTACTGCTATCAGTGTTAGCTCTATTATTGCACTGGATATAACAGTGTTTTCACTAGAGCCTCCGCGTTTATTAAAGTCCTCCTTGTAAGCTGTGGTTAAATAAGCTTAGGAAACAATAAGTGAGAGAACACAGGAACAATATATTGACTGTAAGTCTTTTGAGATATTTCAATTTTCCAAGAATGTGTCACAAACTTGGAGAAGAAAAAATGAGCCAGCTTTTCCAATTCCATTTGAAATCTCTCTCTAATGTCTATGTACATGCAAACTGAACAGACTTTGAAAATGGCACACCTTTTATCTGTACCCATCCATATGGGTGCCTCAGACTGAATTCCCTCCTTCCTTCTTGGATATTTCAGGGTGTTGTCAGTCAAGGTTATTTCTAAAACTATATCCATTAATGTCCTTTCCCATTAATTGAAAAAAAAGTCCTTTTCTACAATCACAGAAAAAATTCTTTCTCCAGCCCCCAGAAAAAATTCTGAAGTCTTCTTTAAAACAGCTTTCAATAACTTTGATAGTCTAACATTAACCTTACCTGACCATCTTTTTTCTAAACATAGTGACATCTGCAGAAAACAACATGGGTTCAGAATTCTTACAGTATTTCTATAATGAATCCAAACTATTTCTCTGCCTGATAACCTTTTGACTGCTCCAGAAATACCTCAGATGTCTACACATCTGGAAGGCTTTCCCAAGACCATTTTCTTCCATGGTAAATCCCTTCAACATTTATTATTTGTTTTACATAGTTTAATGATAGCAATTTATTACAGAAAATATCTACAATTTTTCCACTTTTCAATTTGAAGAAATGATGTCTTTCCTTTTTTTATTTTCTGTATTTCCAATGATATCAAGTCCCTAGAAAAATGCTGTTGATAAACTAGGAACACTGAAAAGAACATAAAAACATAGGACCCTTTGCTGTGGGTTAAAAGAAACACTTACATAAATGGAAGAGAGATTAGCTACTTTTATAGATCTGCTTTAAGGCAGGGGTCTATAGCCATGCCTGCCTGAAGGCACTGAGTGCAAGCCAACCAAAATTGTGTTAGTTCCTCCTAAATCCAAAATGCATTTCTTCACTTCTTTTTACCCAGAGAATTTGGACAAGCACAGATTCCTTGAATCACGGGTTCCTCTCAGGTTATATTTATCAGCAAAATGTAAAACTAGCCTATATGCGGGCATTTCATAACCAGTTTTTGCATTAAACAAGTATTATTAATGAAAGTACCCTCAATTGCAGAAAAAATGTACTATTCAATTTTAAACAGAAAGTTATTTTTCTCATTAAAGTAAACCGAATACATCTTGCAAAACAGGACAAAATCGATACATTATATATCCATATTTTTTATTTTTTTAAACAACAACTAGGTTTCAATCATTTCAAACTGATGAGGCCTTTTGGAGCTTCCACTATAATTGAAAAGAATAAAAAGATTATTTGAAGGGAAAAGTGAATTCTGTCTAACACTTAAATGTAAAAATATTGAACGCCACCCTGACACGAATGCCAGAATTTGACATTTTAAAGACCGAGTAAGTTTTAGCCAAAACAGTTATATGACATCCCTCAAGATTAAAATCTTTCTGAAAATTAAAACTGAAACAGATTGGTAGTAATATTGTATTTCCAGAAATTTTAAAAAGTGAAAATCATCTTTTAAAGAAGGAATATGAAGCCATCACTGTCAGGAATCTTGTACTTTTACGAAGAATTGTACATTCATTTTCAATTAAAAAAAAATGTTCAGTTGAAAGCACAAGCCATTATGAGGGCCTAATTCTATAAAAGCTTCAAGCAGATTAAACCAACCATTTTTAGAGCATTCATCCACTTTTTTGGCATGGAAGAAGATAGAGAAAACAATCATTTTGCCAGACATCTAGGGATGACCTGGTAACTGCCGAGGGCCGGAAGGACTGGACCTGACAGGAACCTCCCCCCACCATCCAGCCAACTCACTGCTTCTGCCAGAATAATTTCCTTGCCCATTCCAGGGCCCGGACTCCAGGCTCTCAGTTGTTTCTACTTGGAGCTAGGTCCCCACAAATTTTCAAATGGTTTATTTCTGCTTTCCTTCTTACCTCCCCTAAAATTTTATCTTCTTAGAATGCTTTTGTCTAAAATAGGTCTCCTCATCTCTCTTTATTCCTTATTTAGTTTTTATTTGCATGACATAGGAGAAATTTAACTTGCTTGATCTATATCCTTATTCAGTGAGTTTTCTTTATATCCTCCAATTGCAATATGTATCACTATATTAGAGATTGTTTCTTGTCTTATGCATCACTTTCCCAGCATTTAGCAGAGAAAGAATGAAAATATTTCTTTATTGAAAATATGCAACAATAACTTTTCTTGGATCACACTGTTTGTTGTTTCCCTTTTTTGGAACAACTGTAGAATGTTTTCTTGTCTTATGCACACAAATGCACACATACAACCATGGCAAGAAAGTAGATTGATATACTAACCATTGTGTTACTTTTCAATGCTGTTTGCAGTTGACATGGAACATCTAAGACCCTATTAAATATTTCCTTAGATCATAGGGAAAAAACAAACTAATTAATAATTAATTCAGATGAGAAACTTAAAAAAAGACTTTTAAAAGTCGGCAAACTTGTGCAATAAAATTAAATTTGAAATACTACCTTGTGGTGATTGAATATGTAATTGCCTATAGCCAACTCACATCACACTTGAGGCAGGGCTAAACAACTTGCTCAGCCAAAAACAGAAGAAACTTAAAATCTGATCTGAGAATGTAGTGTGTATGATAAAAGCATTAAATAATCATGGCTACAGCAAAAATAGTATACCTGTGTTTCATTTCCTACTTTGGTATTCATGAAAACAGCAAGGTCCTGGTGTTGCCCCATCCTCTAGACTGTTGTAAGAGGAGAAGATGAAGTGTAAAGATATGCCCAATCCAAATAAATAATTATAGAGGCAATACACTTGGTTATTCATGGTCTCAGACTGGCACAGGAAAATCCCCCAACCATTCCCATGCACCCCGAGAGGAATAAGAGAAGGCTGGTATGGTAGTTGACTGACTACCTAAGTGGCTTTAGAGACTCCTATGAGTTTAGTGAAGCTGAGTTGTGGGTGTGTCTGGGTAGGACGTGGAATATGACTTTGGGAACTGTATTTGGTCACTGGTTCCTTTCTCTCTGGTTTTTCCTGTTCATTCTGCTTCCTGGCTGCCATAAAGTTGGTGGCTTTCCTCCACCAAGACCTTCTGCTATGATGTTTCTGCCCTGGGTCTATGGAACCTCGGAAACCAAGACCCAAAGTAAACATTTCACCCATTAAATTGTGGATCAAAAGTGTTTGTCCAATGACAGAAACCTGAACAACAGAGATGGAGAAAGCTTCTAAGCCAGAAAAAGTTTCTCAGGCTGATTTATATGAGCCAGAAACTATGGACACTGAGTGAAGTTGGATGACTCCAGATGCTTATGGAAATAGCTGTGTTGGGATGGCCATTAGCACACACAGATATGACCAATTGTTAGTACTGCATAAAAGAATTTCAATTTAGACATAACCTTGGGAGACAAAGAATTACCCTTGAAATTTTGAGACAGTACTAACTTGATGAAGTTTATTTTCATTTTCTGGGAAAGTTTACTTTCATTTCATTTCAATTTGCCATAAGTCTATAGGTAATTCCCATTCTAGTGATGATAATGTAGATTTTACTAGATCAATTTTCTCACAAACAAGACTGAGAGCAAGATAACATGGATTGAAACTAGATACTGACTCTGCAAAGAAAGAACTATGGATGATCTACCTGTACGGTTTTACCTGTCCTAACACAACCCTTACTACATCGGGTACGAGGCTGCTAAAACCGAAGAAAGAAACCATAGTGTTTAGTGGCTTACATGCCAGAGGAAAGAGACTAAGATTACCAGAAGGACTGGAAAATGAAAGAAATGAAATCCTGGTAGAACTAACCATAGAAAGGGTAACCTCTCCATCTGAATCTAAACTCCTGTCAAACACAAGATGGGCTTCTGAAATGCGTATTTATAGGAGATAATTTAGAAAGCCCTGTATAGAAGAAAAGATGGAATATTAAGAAATCGGAATAGGTATTGCAGCTGGCATTTACAAAAGGGAAAACAAAAGATTGGAACCCATTCATTTAGAAGGGCTGGATAAGCACATAAGTCTTTCCATTAGACTTCATAAGGGTCATTCACTTTAAAAATAAAGACACAGATTGTTTGCATGGTAAAGAAAGCAATAACACACTCAGTAAACCAGAGTAGCTGGGATGACTAAACTGTATAAGACACTCAAAGCCAAAAGTTTTACAAGAGGTAATGAAAGTTTTGGGGGAATGTCCCATTGATTAGGTCCAAAGGAGGCCAGAAGCAGTGCAGACTGTAAAGAGTTAACCCCGCAATTAGCTTACTAAAGAAGTGAGTCTGACCAAAGCTCATGAGATAACACACAGGTCAGGGTGACTCTCATCCAAATTCCTTTCCCAGCTTAACCAGAATGCTTTGTGTCTTCTTTGACAAGCCTAACCTGTGTCAGCAACATATTCCTAGCAACTACACACAGGCCCTTCAAGTAGTCCCTTTATCCCAACTTAACTACAATTGTGTCATCAATAAATCTTGATTGTTCTGGCTGTTCAGGGCTTTTACTTGTTCCAACCTTTGCTTGCTCAAGCAATAGTCAACCCAGTTTCCCATCTTTGTCTTTCTAATTCTATCTCTAAGTCTTTCTTCTTACCATGTGTCATAATATGGAGCAAGAGACTGGGATCCTCTGCAGAGGTCTCTGGTAGAAAGTCATCTTACAATGATATAAAAGGAAGATTCATCAGAAACCAGCATCATAAATACACTTACACAAATAGAATTTCAAAATGCATGAAGCAAAAACACATAGAACTGAAAGTAGAAAGATCTAATGTTGTAATGATCTAATCAAAAAGTTTAATGCTCTTAGTCTAAATAAATGATAAAATAAGTACAAATCAGAAAAAATAGAAATGTGAAACACATTGTGATATATTTACCAGTACTTATCATTTATAGACCTTATACTCCACAACTTCAGAAACAGAATCTTTACAAGTGCACGTGTAAAGTTCATAAATGTGTACATACCATAAATCAATATTATTAAATATAAAGTGAAACCTATAAGCACAAGAGAAAAAATGAAAAAATCAATAATGCTGATATTTTAAAAATTACCACCAAATTTGAAAATTAATAAATTTTCTAAGTAAACATCATGGGGTAATATTTTGAAAAAAAATCAAAATTTAGAACTTTATGTTAGAATTTCAGAGGGTTTCAGAGGGTGACATTCATTGCTTTAAAATTTTAATATATAAGTATATAAGT
>NW_022900921.1:18139040-18141798 GCF_012274545.1 Fukomys damarensis | reverse complement strand
TAAGTATATATTATATATAATATAATATATAAGTATATATAAGTATTTAAAATATATGAAAATCTCAATTTTACTCTTCACTTGATCTTACCCAAAAGGCCAAGAAATGATCAGTTTTGCTCTTAATAAAAGAAAAACATAAATTAAAAAAATGGAGAAAATAAATATAAGACATAGGTCCATGAAATTGGAAAAAGGGAAAACAGAAAATTATCAGATTATATGCAATAATTTATTTTGAAGGCTGTTTAAGAAGACCCATGAAATATAATATGTCAAAACCAGTATTAAGTGGGCCGGGGACTTAGCTCAGCGATTTGGTGGCCTGACTTGCAAGTGCAAAGACCCGAGTTCAATCCCCCGTACCAAAAAAACAACAACAACAACAAAAAGTATTGAGTACACTTTTAGCATTCCACATCAGTATAAAAATTATGAAAATGAACATAACATAATTTTGTGTCAGTAAGTGAAGCAATCGTGGTGAAATAGTATGTGCTCTAGGAAGTAAAACTTACCAAACTGATGCAGAAAGAAAAGGACAGGAAACTCAAAGGACCTCATGGCCATTCAATAAATTGAGTTCATAGTGAAGAAAAAAATCTTTCCCCCAAATAAATGGTTGTGCATATGGTTTGACTGTGAAATTCCCAAATATTTAAACAAGAAAAATTCAGTCATCCTAGGCCAGGGACAGAAGCCAATCAACTACTTGGGAGAATAAAGCAGGATAAGCACAAGTTTGAGGGCAGCCATGGCAACAGAGCAAGACTCTGTCTCAAAGCAAAAATTATACAAAAGGTTGGATTGTAACTCAGTGGTAGAGAACTTGCCTATCAAGTGCAAGGCCTTGGTTTCAATCTGCAGTACTACCATGAACATAGACCCACACACTCATTCTCACAAACTATTAGCACACAGAGTTCTATACACTCTATAAAAAGATAATACAGCCCAGGAATACAAGCTTTAACATTAAAAATAAACCGATATAATATATACCCGTATGATTTGCATAATAAAGGACAAATGTCAACCAAAAATGAAGAGGGTGGCAGAATCTTTTACTGTTGTGGCTTCTATTCAATACTGGGGTCCTAAGCACTGCAATAATGGAAGGAAAAATAACTAGACAGAAATAAAAGAAATGAAAAACAAGATTGCTTTTATTAATAGGTGGCAAAGGTACTTTGGTAAAAAATCTCAAGGAATTCTATAAAACATTGTGTTTAATACAGAACAACTATGATCACAAGATAAAAGATCAATTTGTAAAACTTACTTATAGTTGTTTATTTTACCAGTAAATGAATACCATTTACACTACCAGACAATTAAACTAGTGATTTAGAAGTTCAATTCGACTCCAGTGAAATTCCTAGTAGTCACTTTCTGGTACCAACAGACAAAATGACAGAAAACAATTATATGAAAGTTGAAAAAATAGAGAAAAGCCAAAAGTAAAAAAAGCTGAGCACTAATATAATATAAAATAATTAAGAGAGTAATATTGACATAAGATTAGACCTATAAATGAAATGAACAGATGATTGTCTAGGAACTGACTGATTTCTAGATGGCCAATTAACAGTTAAGAAAAGCTTATACATAATTCATCACAGAACAAAGATAAGAAAGCAAATAGATAAATATAAATAGAGAAATGACCCTCAAACATTACCTCACATTAAACATAAAAATTAGCTATGATGCTGGAAATTCTAAAAGTGATAAACTTTCTACCAGAAAACTAAGAATTTCTATAACTTAGAAAATTAACTGCTGTGTTTTGGTGACTTGGGGGTAAGCCACAATTTTTAAACAGAACTCAAAAATTTTAGACAAAAATTATAAAAGGTGATAAACTGAGTCACTTAAAAGCTGTTGCTCACTGTCACTCAACAAAACTGAAAGAATGAGAAACATCAATCAAAAGAGACGGAGTAAATATTTGTAACACATTTATGTGATACAGGACTTATATAGAGTCTACCCAGGAAATGCATACACACTTCAGCAGTTTTCTGTACTCATACATGCCTGGAGACTGACTAATGGCCACTACTTTGAGTGCCTCTTGTAATTGTCGAGGTCAAAGGTAACTTGGATCAATCTCACAATGTCTCAATAAATTTAGGATTAAAATATTTATACCAGGTTTTATATTTCCGATCTATACTTTTTTGGCAGAGTTTATGTTTAGGTCTCATAAACAATTCCTATCTAGCAACACTAAGAACAGCAAAAGCCATAATTAAAGTAATGGGCAAAAAACATATTTGTTAGAGTTAATAAACACACTCACAGAGCTTAAATATTACTAGTTACCAGGTAAATGCAAATTGAAACACCTCTACTTCAGTGATTACAATTTAAAGTGTGACATTATGAAACAAGTAGAATATGGATCAACTAGTAGTCTCATTCTTTCCTGCGAACAGTGTAAATGGCACCACTAATTTTGTGTACTGGCAGTTTCTCCTAAAGTTAAAAAATGTACTCATCCTATGATCCAGCTATTTTATTCTTAGAATTTAACACCATTTGCCCCCAGATTGGAAAAATATTCACAAAGACACCTAAATATAAATGCTTATAGCCCATCCACAAGGAGAAAAATGCCTGAGAACAATACAAAAGCTATGTCAAGTGAATACACAAATTTGATTGTTGTATATTCATATAACAGTACTGGGTGAACAAAAACATTCTTTGTGATATATATGTGTGTGTTTACATATATATATATATATATATT
>NW_022900921.1:18068351-18138873 GCF_012274545.1 Fukomys damarensis | reverse complement strand
ATCATTACTTAGTATAGCGCCATAAGTATATATATACCATAAGATCTATTTTTACATGACACCTAAATCAAGATATGACAGAAAGAGCAGAGCAGGTATGTAGTCATGGGCACTGAACTAAAGGAAGCACTCAAAAGTGTGTTGGATTACAGAAATGCTACACTGGAATAGTTGCTACACAAATGTATGAATTTGTGAACATTTAACTAATCAAAGACTTCAGATCTCTAAATTTCAAGACAAATAACTTTTCTCTCTATAAAAAATTCTGGCATGGTATGGAAAGGCTTTGAGTAAAACAAGTTCATTTGAAGACAAAGGCAATTACATTCATTTAGATTCTCTCATGCATATTGTGTGCACATGTGCAAACACTTTCAAAGTTTACAACTACCATGTCATCCTAAGTAAGTAATCACATTTAAGCACAAGACACAAAAATATGGTAAGATGATTTTTGAACATGTGGAAAAATCAGTGCTTTTATATTTAATTTTTTAATCATAGCAGAAAATTTAATTTTAGTTTTTTCTATGTTCTATTGAACTCATTAGAAATGTTCTAAAACCCAGACAAGTGTAAATTAACAGCATTTATATCTATTTCATCTTACATATTCTTGCCAGTCCCTGCATTTATTGATATGTAATAAATAAAGTCAATAGGAAAGCATAAAAGTTTTTATTTCACCTCCAAAACACCATAATTTTTTTTTTTTTTTGGGTACCGGGGATCAAATTCAGGTCCTTGCACTTGCGAGGCAGGCGGTGGAACCACTGAGCTAAATCCCCGGCTGAAACGCCATAATTAATTGTAGTTTTGAAATGTGAAAAATGTCATAATCATATTGTCCATTTGCAAATCAAAGGCCTCATATTTATATCCTCTATCATAGTAAAATGCATACAGCTTGTGTGTTTTGTTAAAAAATATTAATGAGGACAGCTTGGGAATCAGACCCATTCTGTCTTGAGTGTGGCTACACTACTTATATTAAACATTTCATTTTGTGAAGCCAATATTCCATAAGTGCACTTAATGATAACACAGAATCATGTGTTTGCTTTAAGTTTGAATTAAAACCATTTAAACTAGACAATATCAATATTCTTTGACTGGGGAAATTGCAAGGCAGTGTTATATATTTTCCTGCTTGTTGTGCATTTCTGAATTCTACAAAAAATATCACACCTTTCTCTGATACCAGTGCTATGTGTAACAATTTCAGTTCAGATAGGAAAGGAAAGGAAAGGAATGACCACCAAGATTATTAGAAATTTTGAACTCAAGAAAGCAGTAGGTAAAAGAGGATCGAGTTATTATCTATGACTTCACTTTACATGTCACTGGATGACTATGTTATTCTTATTCTACTTAGAATTCCTTGACAAATTGTAAAGGTAAGAAAAAGTGTCACAAATTCAAAAATTTACAGGGTCATTTAGGTAACAAATGCGTAAAGAATCAGCATGTAAATAACAGAGTGGTGTTCAGAAGAGTAAACTCGAGATCTCTAGAAAGACATTGACCATGCAGCCTAATGTAGTACTGGCAGAACATCTGCACTTCAGACAGGCTGAATAGCCACATTGTCATGCAATATGTAATGATTAAAACTTTTTTGGATGGTATGAAAGGTAAACAGAACTCAGCTGACCCAAAGCAGAACCAAAGTTATTGGTGGCATATTATTCACAGTCTATGAAATAAAAATATATTCCTTAATTTATCTCACCTCAGTATATCAAGGAAGAGATTGCTATCACTTCTTTCTACACTAAAAACAACAATCATGGCACGTAATCACCCAGAGTTAATCAAATACCTAATAAGTAAGCCCTGTACTCAAATTTGAATCCCGAGAGAACCCCTTTTTCCAAATCATCAAAACAGAGTTAAAATGTTCCAAAAATGGTGACCATGAAGCATGCTCATTTTAGGGAGTAAAGACAATTCAAGACAAATCTACTGTTCAAAGTCTCCCAAGAGTCCCTGGAACTAGAAGGTAGGTTCCCACAACGGTGGTTTTGGGAGAGGTGCTGTGGAACTCCTAAGAAGCAAGAACTTGTGGGAAGCCAAGGGCCAACTGCAGTCCTTCCTCTTAGTACACATTAAGGACTTACATGGCCCTTGAGCACTCAGGAGAGGATTCCTGTAAAAGTAGAAAGCCAGGCCCCTCTCCCATTCTGCTTTCTGGTGGAAGATGGTGTCCATTTTCTCCCAACAGGATATAAGGACATCTATAGCTTTCTCCAGACGTCAAATCACCGTGCTGATTTTGAACTTTAAACTTCCAAAACTGTGAGCCAAATAAACCTTTTCTTCATAAGTAACCTGTCTCAAGTGTTCTGTTCTACTAATGGAAACTATCAGTTTCATATGCCTCTTGGCATATATAGCTATTATAATTTTACTTATTCATCCTATTTCAAACTCTATGGTGCAATAATAAAAATGGTGAATGATTTGCGTTTTAAAATAGAATTCGAGAGCAAGGAAAAAAGTTAATTAAATTCAACTGTATAAAGTTCAAATTTGAGACCTCTACCTTACAGGACAGGTCAGCACCTAGTATAATAGAGAGGTTCACGGAACTACCCAAAGTTATGGGTGTTTTTGTCCTTTGGTGGCTGCCATTAAAAATACCCTATTCTAGGACAGCAGAATATTTGAGGAATTCGAAATAGCACTATTTTTATGAAGTCTCCTACAGGTAGCCTGCTCTTTCCTCTGGTGTGACCTTTAAAACTAGAATATAAGAGATAACTGAAGAGAATTTGACACAGTGACACATTCTCATGGCAATTCTAGAGCATCATGATGCAGTAAGTTTAACAAACCACATATCAGATACTCACCACACGCTAATAGTTCTAATTTAGGGAATTCTCAGAAAATTCTCAGATATACAATGTATCAATGAAAACTGAAGATTAGCATAGTTCACTACTAACAACTGCTACTATACAGACATGGAATTTACTAGTATTAAGCTGGGAATTTTACTGTACAATTTTGGGAAAATTTCATGGGAATTCAATACAACTAACAGGAATCAAGTCTATTTTGCTTTTTTCTCTTATTTGTGATTATATAGGGGTCATTAGATAATAAAGGTTTTTCTTCAGTTATATACCAAAAAGACCAACCGTAAGTGCATTATAGTTGTCTAGTTAAGTTCATGTCTTTTCCTGAGAGAATATAAGGAAACTAAAAAAATCTATCAAATATTCTCTCCTTCCAAAGGCTTCGAACAGAAGGTATTATAAGGTTAAAATAAATATTGAGATAATCAGTTAAATCTAGCATCATCAAGCTCAGTTATAGTCACACCAGGATTTCTCCATTTTTACAAAAAAAATGCAAAATAAATGAGTTGAGAATTTCCAGTTATTGTTGAAAAAGAAAGGAGAGACATAAACATCATGTCTGACACATAATACATATATTCATTCATTCTCTGTTTTTATATGTGTATCACAGATAGATAGACAGATTTAGACACATATGCATTATATATACTATTAAGCAAAAATAATAAACCCAGCCAAATACAACACTTGAGATTGGAAATGATATGGGGACTGACAATCATTTACTTCTGAAAAGAATGATGAAACTTGTCAATATCTGAGCTTTCAGCAATTTGTTCACCTACAGAAGCCATAATTGATGCCTTAATTATTTTCAGAAGCTGACATTCTTGGCTGGATGAAAATACCCAGCCACCAAGGATAAGTGTTATTTTCTTCTGCCAAGTGGATTGCAAGAAAACAAAGCCTTTCTACCAAGAAGAAATGTGACTCGAGTGAACAGCAAGCTCAAAGCAATCATTTGTTTATAATAATAAAAAACAAACAAACAGATATTGTCCATACTGAGGAGGAACAATATTGTTCTGTAGCTCTTTGGAATTGTCATACTTAGGAGTGATTATACCTATAGAAAGAGATAGCAGCCAGGTAACTAATACTAAAAAGAAACTATTTCTCCAGTTCCAAATATACCATATAATAGATATTACCGAATTTCAGGTAGTTAAGACAATGGATGATTCACATTGGACCTATACATTCAAATCATTTTGTCATATTCTTACTTTTTGTTTAAGCTGAACTAATTTATAATAATTAACGATTTAAGAGTTCTGCTTTTTTTTCTTTTTCTTTTTTTTGGTACCGGGGATTGAACTCAGGTCCTTGTGCTTGCAAGGCAGGCCACCGAACCGCTGAGCTAAATCCCTGGCCCTAAGAGTTCTGCTGTTGAGTTATTCTGCTAAACACAATGTACTATAACTTTTAAAGTAAGTAAGATTTTCTGATACCTAACAGTGTACCATAGATAATATTCTTTTTCTTTGATTTGTCAACAACTTAAGTTGGCAATCAACTCTTTTCAATATTGTTTTCTCAGAGTTTAATGTAAGTCATTGATAATTTGAATTATCATAAGCCAAATAGAAATATACAGCAAGTAACTACAATTTGCCTGATATTTTTCTAGGTGCTAAGGTATATATGCATACAAAATGCTTAATCTTTGAAACATACAAAATGCTTCTCTTTTATTTGTAGTTTGGAATTAAATGGGAATGAAAACACCACCACTAGCAGGAGCAGCAGCAGCAGCGGCAACAAAGCAACACAGGAGTAAACTCAACCTCAGAACAATTGAATTTGAAAGGTTCCACAAATTTACAACATGACATATGCCAATTACCAACACAAATTGATGGACTACATTACTATTCCATGTTCTAACATTTATTTATTTTTGTACTCTTGCCTCTGGCACTGGCTGTAGCTTTACTACGGGAAATAAAGATCTGCAGGAATTTGTGTGAACAGATTATCAGCCTGCCTGGGGAATGAAAGCAAGTAGATTTTCTTCTTAACATTTTTCATGGATTATTATTTAAATAGGTGAACATTCTTCCATAGGATGCTACTGAAAATATCTCTTGAAGGGTTTCATTGACTTTTCTTTTTAAGAAGAATTTAAAGAAACTACACAACATAAGAATTCCAGGAAAGTCTTGTCTCAAAAATCACACATTAAAATGTCGAAGAGTATGGAGAAAATGAGATTAAGCAGATTTTTCAAAACATAAGCAAGTCAGTAAATAATCAGTAAAACAATTGTAAGTATTTAATTTAAAAAAGAGTAATTTAAAAATGTAAAGAAATGCTACTTCAAATAAAGGAATTTTCTTAAAAATTTTTAAAAAGGTAGATAGATAATCATATGACAGGAGATTTACGGAAAGGTTGAAGATGTGAGTTATGGAGATAAAGTAAAAATGCATAAATGTTGGGGAAAAGCACGAGAGTTGGAAACATAGTGCCTATGGTTAAATCAAGGGAGAAGATGCCAAAGGTATCATGAGCTGTATTCAACTACTTTTCTCTTTGTATCATTCAGTTTTGCTGGTGTACTTTACATTCAGCTGTTGTTTGGTGGCAAAAATCAATAACTTACTAGACAAATTGTTATTTCCACATTAAGATGATGGCATACTCAGACTTACCAATAATTTAAAGATAATTTATATTATATAAACATATTGTGATAGAACCTATACCAATTACTTTTTTAAATATTTATACCATTAATTATCTTTATATTATCAAAGATGTACTTTTGCTCTATCTATCTTTATGACGGTAAGTTACTACTATTCACAAAGTTATATCTACTAGAAATATGCTAAATAAATACTTCTTGTACAATATGGTAAATATTAATCCTGGGAGATAAACAAAATAAACTGTTAAGATTCCTGACCTGAACACAGTATTCTCTTTCTGGCTCCCACATTTTTGCTTATGAAGTTTTTTCTCCTTTTGTGAGATATAAAATTATCTTTGTAAAAAAAGTTTATATAGTGGGGCCAGGGATTCAGCTTAGTTCTGTTATCGCTTGCCTCATAAGCCAAAGGTCCCGAGTTTGACTCCCGGTACCAAAAAAAACCAAAAACAAAAACAAAGTTTATATAGTTAAAGTATATAATGTAATGATGACTTGATACATGCATATATCTGAGATCAATGAAGGACTTATTTTTCTCTCCGAAGCTCACTTTGGCATGAAAATTACTTGTCTCTGGCCAAACTCTCTACTGTGTATATATCCTTCTGACATGTGTTTAAATGAGAACAGGCATAAAAAACCAAATATATATATATTTGTTTGTGTTCCTAAAATAGTGGTGGTATAGTGTATAATAAAAAGTTTTCAGTAAATATTTGTTTCACAAAACACATATATGAGGATAGAATAAAAGAAAGAGAAAATGATTGTATTTTAAGAAAGGATTCAGGGGTTGAGGAACACGCAAATGGTTATTATAGATAATGGGGAGCATTAGAACAAAAACCGCAGCAATATTAACTTTAGTAATATCAGGCATAATAAAGTTGTATGAGAGCCAAAATGTCAGCCAAGCAAGTTGTAATTGCAATGACTAGATCCCTAAAGCTGAAACAGAAAATAATTTCACATTAGATCAGTTGTATAGTAGGATTTGTGGCATTTCTTCTAAACATTTAGCTTTAAATGTAGGTTTTTTTTTTTCCTAAAAATTCTTTAGGAAAGGCAGATTTATTTTTCAAACCAAAGTAATTAACAGAGTCTACTTTTGTTGCTTGTAGGGTGAGCTTTGAACAAGATACAAGGATACAGGTCTTTTTTATTTATGTAGATGTTTAACAAAGAAAATCCATTTTGTAGATGCTATCTCAAAACATTTAAATAGACCAAAGGTATCATTAATTTATTTGCTTCTGCAACATTTAAAATTTAAGAGAACACCAGTTAACTGAAAGACTTATAAATGGTAGTCATTTCACCCAAATCTCTGTAATTAATTTTTTATGGAAAAATATGAAAAGCAAAGATCAAGTCAATAGTTTCAGTTGTCTTCCTATAATTATGAGAAAAAAAGGGGTGCCCGTAACCATAGGATATGAAATATCAGAAAGAGCAAGTCTCTCTGCAATGCCCTCCCTGTCCTGACTATTAAGCCCATCTCAGTCAGCTTTCCAGATGTACCTATGATATTATGAATTCTGGGATGATTTATTAAGATTTACTAAAGAATAGTTTCAAACTATTCTTGTTGGTATCTGATATTTCATTACACCCCTGTATTAAAAGCCACTTTTCTCAGCAGCTGTTAATTTATACAGGTAACTATGAGCTCCCAAAGGTCATGAATTATTCATCTGTCTGAAGTATTTCTCATAGTTCCTGAACAGTACAGTATATTTTCAAAAAAATCAAGTGAATAAAACAATGAAATCAATCTTTTGAAGGCAATAATGAAGAAACAGGAAACCAAACTCACATACAAACAAAACAAGAAACACGAAGGTTTGTATGCTCAGAAATACCAAGAGTGCGAAACTATGTTATTTCAGAAAAAGAAAGGAAGTTTGGCAACAGAAAGTAGAGCCAACAATTTCAAGCAGAAATCAGGAAGGGAAGGGCCAAAGAAGTTAAGATAGGGGAAACGATAAGAAGAAACTGTTGGTAAGACTCCAAACCAGCCTGTTCTCATTTCATCCACTAATGATCTTGGAGAAAGGCTCTGCACACTTAAGGGAACTAGACACAAAATAATTCCACCCTTTCAATTTACTTCATTTAAAAGATGAGGACTCAGAGGTCAGGGAACTTAACTGACATCTATATAATTGTGTGGTAGAGAAACCAAGCAGAGCATTTCAGGCTAAATACAGCTAAATGCTTCCCCACAAAGCTCACACACAAACAAAAATCTTTTCAAATTATTTCTGTAGTTTTGCTCTTGTTGGCTCTTGGGTTGTCCTAACTGCTGTTGTTTTTGTTTTCCACTCCAGCTACTGGGCAGCCTTTAGAGGCACAGACTTGTACTCAGATTTAGTTCAACAAATGCATAAAGCTTCTACATAGTATTTGAAGTATCAGCGAAGATGTAGCACATGCAAATAGCTGGGACTCATTTATCATACATCTGTTTGTTCTAATATTCCACTTCAGTAACAAGGTTAGAACAGTAGCTTTGTATTGATACCTACCCATGTTAGATTCTTTCCACCCAAGCCTGGAATTCTATGGCCATGGACAACTTACTTTGAAATATTAATCCTCTGATCTGTAAATGGATAGAAGATAAATGTCAAATTCATACTAGCACTGTAAGAATTCAATGGCCAAATTTTGTCTGTGATAAATATTGTTTTCTCTTTTCTTCTAGATGTCTTCTTTGCCATGGTCATTAAATGAATGCTTTTGAAGAACATTTCCTAATTCGAGCATTCTTCACAAATCTTGTATGCACACCCCCTTCTCTATCAGAACTGTGATCAGAGAAAGGTATCATCTAAGGGCCCATGGCACAATTTTCAGATTGGGTTTGGTAGGAAGAGACCTTACCAAAGAGTTTAACATGTGGGAAAAGATGAGACGAAAATGTTGTTATGATTCCAAACTTCTTAAGTTTATCAACTAATGATCTTGGAGAAAGATTTGAACATTTCAGGAAAACGGAAGGAAAGCAATGTCTCCCTTTCAATTTACTTCACCTAAAAGATGAGAAATCAGAGGTCATGGAATTAAACTGATACTCATATAATCGTGTGTTTCTTTATAAGGGAACGTATAAAAGTCTCCTTCCTTCATAGCAAAAAAGCTCCAGGTATGGTGGCAGAGGGGCTTAGACTGTAGCTCCTACTTTCTCTGCAAGCAAACATGTCTTCTCACATACCTCTGGTTTCAGATTCTTCGGGGCCAGAGGTAATTCAGAACTTGGAATTTTTTTGTTGTTTACATTTTATACAGCTCATTTGGCTCATTTGACACATATGGTTGCGTTGCATCCTACTAGAATTAGGGATAAGAACTCATAACTAAACCCATTAGTATTTCAGGGGCCATATATGAAGAGTAACATAATAAGAGATAAAATAGAAATGATAGTCTCCTATCAGCTCTAGATTTGCCTTCTCATGGGAATCCAGGTTAACTGCCACCTGAACACAAAGATACACATCTCCTCTAATTAACCTCTACGCTCTTGGAGGATAAGACTTGCATTTGTTGGCACGTGCTACATCTTCACTGATACTTCAAATACTTTGTAGAAGCTTTATATATTTGTTGCACTAAATATGGAAATGCCTATCAAGGTGAATAATAGTTGTAAAACAATAGAAAGGGGATGACTAAATATTGCCACAGACTAGCAATTAAGTCAAAACATTTATATTGCATTTCTCCCCTTGGCTTTCACATCTCTAGGAAATATGTAGGTAGCCTTGAAATTGAGCTCTATTTGTATCTTATCTCTAGAAGAAATTTAAATGCTTATAGAAGTCAGTGTTTATCATTTGATTCATTATCCTATTAAATAAGAGTTTCCAGGATTTGTCAGTGAATCACACTGAAGAAATCTATAGTTTTCCCTTTTTTATGTTTGCATCTATACATACACTATAAACAAAGAAACATTATTTCAGTTAAACTGAATTAAGTCCAGTGAACTCAGACTCAATTTAAATATGCTGATGTTTAGACTTTATTTCTTAACATACACTTTATGTGAAAAATAGATACTATTACACTAGAACTGATTTTTTATATGAAGGAAGGAGTATTCTGTCTGTATTTATAAATCACATACCCCTATATACTTTTTGGAGGACGCACATTGTCCTCTCCTCTTAATCCTCAGATGAATCTTTACTGTAGCAGTGTAGCTATTTTGAAGAACAGAAATTTTTGCATGGTGATAAGAATCAAAACGCCCTGGTACCTAGGTACAGTAAACCCTTATATGCTTACTGTCATTCTTTTGTGTGATACATGAAAAGAGATACACACCACTTAAGTTTAACCTCTATACTTATTTCAAAAGGACAGTTCTTTTATTTCAGAATATTTTGAATTCAGACACAATTAGTAAAAAGAATGTGATATATATGAATAACTGATATGTTCAAATGTTCTTATGATGTATGCGTATGTTCCTATCATTCTGAAGAGCTAACTGGAGCGACAACAAATATTCACTAAACACCATGTGAGGAAAGATCGTGAAATTTCTCCCACCTCAACAGTTCCAGCTTTCTTTTTACTGTGTCATATTTAGGATTATGGATGAGTGAATGAAAACATTAACATTCCTGGCCATAGAATCCACGATGAATTGTTTAGTAGGAAAGATCACTGAAAGTATATTTCTGTCAACTGAGTTCCTACAGAAACAGAGACTGAGAAAACGCTTTTGTTGCGCTGATCTAGGAGGTGTTCACAGAGGCCGGAGGGAGAGAAGGAGGGGCAGAAGGAAAACCACTAGAGCAGACATCACTGAACAAGGCACCTTGTGGACAAATGGTGTTGACTCCCACAGACAACTTTGTGGGGTTCATGAAGGTGAAAGGGACATCCCATCAAAAGACGAAAGGCTGGGTTATTCTCCATGGACTTATTTATTCCACTGGCTGAAGAGTGCCCTTAAGGCAGGCATTCTCCTGTGTTTGTGATCCATCTATACTTGGAATCATTCAAGAAATTAAAGGAAATCTCACCACATAGGTCAAGACTATTGGTGACTTTACAGAGGAAATTTCAGAATCTGGTAAAAGTAATTCTGAACTGTGGAAGCGCAGATCTGAACATTTCTATTAGAAGAAATTAGAAGAAATCTTCAGTCAGTGCAAGATTTCCTTTTGAGAATGCAACAGTTACCATACTTCTGGCACACACACACAAGCACACAGGCACCTATGTGTACTTGTCTCCATATGTATTCACATGTACATATATATTTTATATACATATTTGTATTTATATTAATTTATGCTCACGATTTCTGACATTTCTTTTGAAGCACAGAGGAAGCTTCTCTCTTAATACTTCAAAGGAAAGTAGAAAGGGTTTACTCAATGCCACAACAGAGGACTTATGCACCTCCTTGTAATAGCAATGATCTGGTTGTACTCACATAAGCCAACCAATGAAGAACGTCCCACATAACCCACTGACAACTCAAGACTGACTTCTGAAATAAAGAGAAAAATATCTTCACTGTGGAGGGCTCAGACTCCAACAGGGCAATAAAAAAATATTACTAAATATTAAGTAGAAAATAAGAGACACATTTATTCGATAATCCATGAGATACCTGGCAAGGAAAAGCATAGGAGTTCTAATGTTTGGAAAACAACTCTTTATGAAGGAGAGCTGAGGAATGACTTCAAAGGCAGCAATGTCATAATGAGAGGTCCATTTGAGAAAGATCACTGGGGTTAGCCCGAGGAGAATGCACTAAGCCCATGAAAGGCTGAAGCCAGGGAGATGACACGGGAGAAGAGGGGAGCCAAGAATAGAACCCTAGTAGGAAGGCTAAAGCCCAAATGTGGCAGTGAGAGGAGAATGGAAAGCAAGGGAAAGTTTTATGAATATTAAAGGGGCATATTAATAAACAAGGTGACCAACTGAACGCTGTAACAGAAAATGACACTTTCAGATGCTTCTCACTTTTGCTTGAGTGGCTGAGTAGACGATAAAACCATAAATCAGTCATTCAAATCTATCTGTTTAGAAGTCCAATTTGGTGGACTTTCTTCTTGACTTTTTTCTTCAGTCATTTTGAAAAAGGGTCTCCCTATGTAGAATAGGTTGGCCTCAAACTCTCCATATAGCCCAGGCTGGTCTCACACTTGTAGTGATCATCCTACTTCAGCTCCCTAAGTCCTTGAATTATAAGAATGCTTTGCCATGTCTGGTTCTAATGTAGCATCTCTTAAAGAAAGCATTTTTGCCCAAATCTCAAATCAAGAACAAATTTTCTTTCTTAAAAACTGCTTACTTTGTTAATGTTATCTGAGTATTTAAAAAATGTCAAGGAGAATCAGACAGATTTCTTCTAATTACCTTAATTCACTTGATATTTGGAAGGAGTAATATGCTGAAATCTATTTCCTTATAATAGATTGACTTGTCTAGCCAGCCAATAAAAGCAGTACAGGGACTCTGTATATTTCTCCCAGGATTATATTACAGCAACTGACAATAATAACAGTAATAATTATCCAATTTCAAGATGGAGAAGTACCTTTGACCTCCATTTGATCCCCGTGGTCTATCTAAGTCTGATTTAGCATTGATTTCTTTCCCAAGGAAGTTGCTATAATCATGTTATGGCTGATTTATCACAATATGCTTGCTGGCTAGTGATTTCTCATCTTGAACTTGCTTCTTTCATTTTTTTTCTTCCACTAAGAGACATATTGAAATGTTCAAAGCAATGCAAATTTTCCAAGTGCTCTCGTTTATTTCTTGCATTTCACTGGGTGGTGTAAAGCGACCTACAGTTTTCAACAACCTTCCTAATTCTACTAGGTATGTTGGCAGGGTAGATATCAAAGAAATGAAAAAGTATTCTATAAAAAAATCCAATTTACATTGCAAATATTGTATAGCAATGGGGAAAGGACACTGGCTCTGTAATCACCAAGTTTAGGTAGTGGGTCTTTTCACTAGGTATTTCTGTGATTGGAACAATGCACTTAATCTTTTTGAATTTTAGTGTCTTCATTTAGAAGTTATATCTAGTTGAACCCATTCTGCATTCAGAAATTTCATACTTAATACTTCTAAGAAATATCCAAAACTTTTGGTAACAATAAATATAATGGGAAATATCAGTAAAGATTTATTCATCAGGCAGAAAGTGTAAAGATATCACTTAAGATGGACTTTAATCTATATTATAGGAGAAATACATAAACTAAAAATGCCTTCAAATTAGCTAGTACTAAACTCCATTTAGATGCAAAATTGAAGATCAGAGATACTAAGTAATATAGCCAGATTTACCAAATGTATTATCCTCTTACATAGGGAACTTAAAGCTTCGAATTCAAACTTTACAATTTCTCAGTGAAATGATTAGCAGTTGTTGAAACACCATCATTAACAAGGAAATCAATCAAGAAAAATCAGATTACAAATGTACAAATGACCCCGACTCATACTCTTTAAAAATGATTTTGTCATTCACATTTCCTTCTGCTTTTCTAGGAGCTCTGCTTGTATCATTGTTACTTCTGGTCCCAGGTTGACAAAACAGCCAATATCTGAATCTCTTTCCAAATAGCAGCAAAGACTACTGTGGGTTATCAACATTCTCCACAAGGAGTAAGCCAATTTTGGCTATCTTTCATTGGTCAAGAAAGTCACAGGGTCACCTTTATTCCAGGGAAAAAAATGGGAAATTTAAATCCCAGCAAGTGAATGTAAGTAATGATTACCACAGCATTTTTAGCAGGTAGAACAGAGAGAACATAGAAATTTTAAGTTTGTGCATTATGTAAGAGAATTTAGGGAATATTCTGAGTATGAGTTGTAATTCTCAATTCCCTTATAAATTGTCCTAGAATTTCTACATGAATCCAGGCTTCACAGACAATAAGGTCTATAGGTCCTAAAATGTATAAGTCCAGGTCTAAAGCAGACTTTACCTGTCTGTGGCTGGCTGTCCTAATTTAGTAACTAACAGGACTGTAGAGTCCAAAGTATTGAATTAGTCACTGCTATTTTTTATTTGGAGATTTTGCATAGAAAATCTGTTTTTCTAGCTTCAAAAAAAAAATTCTAAGATTTGGTTGAAACAGGCAATTATTCCTCCATGGGAAAAGTTTTCAAATGGGTAATCTCAGTAACACTGCCCTGTGTGGTTGGAAAAAGAACTCTCCAGTTTATCAGTGTCCTCACAAGTTTGTTTTCCTCCATATGCATTATGTTCCTTATTTAATACAAATGTGTTGTCAGAAGCAGCTCCTTGTGTTCCAAAATGTACTGTTCCCTTCTTTGGGCTGAAAGCTTGCTTTTATTTCTCAGCTTTCTTCCTCCTTAGGCTGTAAGGCTCAATCTTCTCCTGTGAAACGTAAGTAGGAGCACTATGAAATGCATCTAGACATGGCAATACACATCTTCAAAATTGTCTCTGCTTGAGATGCCAGGAAAAAAAACACTATTCTGCATGGTAACATGAGTAAAAATAATTTTAAAAAAAGACTCAATTGTATTAAGTTTCTTACATATTGGAGTCTAATTGTTATGTCCGCATTTATTTTCCCTAGTCAATACTAATATATAGGCCATGCATAGATTTTGTGGTGCCAGGACGAGGGTGTAAGAAGGAAAAGAGAAGGAAAAAAGATCACGTGATTGATAGAGTCACTATGTGCCATAAACACATACCAATAATTGCTTATTTAAAAAAACAGATTGTGCCCACAATAATATGTTTAAGTAGATCCTTAGACAGTTATTTCTTATCAAAATTTCAGACAGCAAATCACTACCACTTCCTTCAGCTGGGCAGAGAGTCACGATTAAGGAATTACAAACACCAAAAGAAAGAGAAAGCAAGCAAGCAAACAAGAATGAAAGAAAGAAAGAAAGAAAGAAAGAAAGAAAGAAAGAAAGAAAGAAAGAAAGAAAGAAAGAAAGAAAGAAAGAGAAAAGGAAAGAAAGAAAGAAAGAAAGAGAAAAAGAAAGAAAGAAGGAAAAAGAGAAGTCAGAAATAGCATAGATATTTGGGGATATACAAGAGGGTTATTTGAGAAACACTAGGAAAATCAGTTTGGCTCCATTTCAAAAGAGAAGTAAGAGAAAATGAACAATTTTTGAGATATGAAAATGACAGTATAAAAGAACTAAGAGAAGAGTCAGAATTGGACAAAAAATCAGTGCATACTTTGGGAATAAGAGCAAAATGACTGTTCATGTTTTGGGGGCCACTGGGTTTGATAGCACTGAATATTATAAATGGATGGGAATGCAAAAGGCAGGGCAGACAGGAAGTATTACTGCCACTCAACTGGGAGAAAGTAACAGCTATCATGTGTCGAATGCCTTATAAATCCTGGGACCTAAGCACATCATTTTCTATGCATCATTTCAATTAATAAAAGTAGTACAATGCACTGTTCATTTTGCATAAAAAACTTTAAAATGATAATTAACATAGCCCAAATTACATATACCAAATGATGGCACTTTGAACTTGAACTCAAGTAAATCTTTCCTCCAAGTTCCTTCTAATGAACTACTCCTTTGCACTGTGTTATGCGTCTCAACTTAGCAGTGATGAAGTTGTAGTCAAACAGGAGAAAAGTTTAGCATCAGGATTTACTGTTAACTCAAACTTTGTTGTGGTACTGTTAAATGCAAAGCACTCTGCTAGAAACACCAAAGACAGTTGGCAATTACTAAAACAGTCAGTCCAGTGAAAGGAACTTTGAGTCAGAGTCAGTTGACACAGACAATCACAATAATACTGGGCCCCCTGACATCCATAAAAGGGTAGTTAACAGCAGACCTTTGTAAAGAGTCCTTGATGAAGTAGGCCATATGCAACTTAGGCTTTCATGAAATTCTCACACACTTTACATTTAGGACAGATGGGGATTATAGTTAAGAGAAAGAATACAGAAAATTGAAACCTTCCTATACCGGACTAGAGAGTAATAAGACTGGCAACTTCCGCCTTTTCTTTTTCAGAAAACTTGCTTTTGAAACTGCTAAGCTACCATATAACTTTGCCCACACTGGTAGATTCTAAATGTAGAGAACAAAAGCAGACAGGACAGAGGGAGGCCCAGCCTTCTTTGAATCTCAGTCAGGCCTTCCTATAAATATGTCATTATCCACCATCTAAGAGTAACAACATGAGAAGCCTGATACAAGATCAACATGCAAACTCACCAATCTCTGGCAACCTAGAATGATGAGACATAAAATGCGGTTGTTTTAACCCTTTAAATTTTGAGGAATTTTATTAAGCAGCAGCTGAAAATTGAAAAAGGGATATAGTAAGATTAGGATATCATTGAATGATGAAAGGATTTTCTTATGTACCAAAATAATGTGGCCGAAATAGCAACGATACTGACAAATTATCAGGCACACTGTCTTCAATCCCATGATTGCAACAGAATTTTCCTCTTGCATTGTGTGTTATGCTGTGAATTTAGATACAACAAAAACATGTCATGTAGCCCTTGAAACGAGAATAGTATAACCCAAATAAGGCAACATGAATCGGCTCCTAATCCAATACATTAAGCCCATAAGGAGGGTTAAAAATTATTCCCCAAAACCAAAGCTATAAAAAACAAACTCCATGGATTTATGCATTTCATCTACTCTAATTATCATCATAGAAATGGCATCCTTTCACGGATAATGAAATAGTCTGTTCAGACAGCTGTCCAGTTCCTTCAAATTCCAGTCATCCACCACCTAAATTTGTACAGAGTAGCCTGTGTTATTAACTCATTATTTAAAGGCTACCTGACTTTGTGACTTCACACTGTGACTGGTAATCAGATGATATTACTACATTGGGCTCTCATTTCTTTGCCTCAGGTAAAGGAACTGTATATGGATAAAGGATTTCAAGTGAATGAACTGCCAACTGTGCATGAGACACAACTGAGTCATATTACAGGTGTGGCAACTCTTACCATAGCATTAACATGCAATAAATGCCTATAGAACAGCCTCAATAAAAATACAACAGAGAAGGGTCTGACTTTATTCCCCTGAAAGAAAAGGTTGTACGAACACTGGGAAATCGGTCTCAGAAAGGAATCCCATTTCCTACACTACAAGCAATTTTATGAGTGAAGTATTCCTATACGTATTGAATCAAGCTTTTTATAATCATAATATTTGGAACGTCTGTGGTGCTCTTCTCCTTAAAAGTACTTTAACAAACATTAGCTGTAATTGTAAAAAGCTTTAGGATCCTTAGGGATGAAAAGTATTGCATAAATGTGCCATGCAACCAAGACTATTACTTCTGTACATTGCTGCATAAATTATCAGAAAATGAGTAAATGGATTTCAGTTGTATGCACTTGAATGCTAATTGGGAAGAAAAATCTCCTTTCTCCACTTTGAAGATGACAATTATATCACAGTCTATTTGCTTTAGTGGGTATTCACTCTTTGTTAATCTTGACAGTTGATAACCTCAGGTGAGCCCCGTGTCTGGAAGTCTTTGTGAGTATCTTGACACAGGGTTTAGTGTCAATTCCAGTGTTCAGTCTGCTGTGAAGACATTCTACAGTATCTCCAGCCTCGCTATATATCACACTCGTACATACATCTAGATTCTGCTGAAGCAGAGAATCTAATCCAAGTGGTTATTACTTCACTGAGCAGCCATAATACTCAGCGAGTTTATTGTTTGGTGATAGATTTCAATACAGAAATTTAAAATCCAATGTAAACAAATTTTCAAAATAGCACATTCTACATTTTTATTGAGAGACAAGCTTATTAACAGTTTTTTTCACCTTAATAACACACTCAGTACAAATTATTATTTCCTGAAGTTTAATTCTCATTCCAGGAAATTTAATTATTAAATTACAACATGCTGCATTTTGGTTTCTTTCAGTTTTCACAGGCATAAGAATAAATAAAATAAACAGAAGTTTCAGCTATTTTTAAGTAATAATCTTCTGAAGTACTACTAATGTCGCCCTTGAATTCTAATACCTGGAACACGAGCATAATTAATTTTTCTATAATATTTCTTCATTGCATTCTTTATTTTTAATAGCGAGCAGCGCTGGTATCTTGGCCATTATGGATCGTAGAAACCTTCTCATGTTTCTACCATGGCCCAGGAAATGATTCCTCCTTTTTAACAGGGAGTAAAAACCCTCACAATGTTTAAGGCTTATGGCTGAAATATTTCTCTTCAATGGTCAGCGGCCGCAGAGATTTCGCAGACCTGGCTGTTGGGGCTTTCAGAGAGTGAGTGAGGCAGATCTGCTGTGAGACAATCCGCAGAAGTCACAGTTTCAGCTATCTGAAGATAATGGCAGCTAAGAAAGGTGACTGTCATATGCGAAGATTGATTTTGAGATTTTATGATTTTTAATTATACACAGAGGCCAGAAACACAGAATCTTTAAACCAATGACAGTCAGTTCATGTGGAATATAACAGCATTGCAAAAAACACTTCTACGGACAAAATTTCATCCAGATATAAAATGATAGCAAAGGCTTTCCATCGTTCCTTGCTGCTTAGTTTGATGTACAAGGCCTCCACCTATGTTACAGCTTTGATACTCTTTTCTTTTGCTGGCGGATTTTTTCCCCCACTCACTGCCGTTGCTGGCTGTGCCTGAACCCAGAAATTCACAACCCTGAAATTCATTTTGTTGGACTGCACTCCTGCAGGCTCATCCCAAGCAGGTGACGGGTCCCCCACAGCTGCCACTTTTGTTTAGGCAAGTAGCGCTTTGTACTTGAGCTATTATGATAGTCTTCAAACCATTTGCTTTGTCTCTAGTTTCCCTGTACTTTAATATAACCTTCCCACAAGTGACAGATTAATCTTCCCTATAGTGGCTTTCATTGTATCACTATCTTGCTCAAAAGCCTTTAATTGCTTCACATTTCATAGAGGAAGAGGTTTAAAATCTCACATTAATAAATTGTAGTCCATCACAAGGGCTTACCATGGCCCAATTGCTCTACTAAGCACTTTACATCCATTATCTCATTTAATTATCGCATTGAGGTAGATATTATTATCCTTCTTCTGTGGATGAAGAAACTGAGGCTAATCTCTCATTGACCCCATTTTATATAATAAAAAATAATCCTACAATGGCCTGAAATCATATATTAAGAAAAGAAACTAGGACGGGGGCACATTTTCAAGTCCTACTCTACCCCTGAAAATTACTAGCTGGGTACCTTTTATTTTTATTTTTATTTTCATTTTTATTTATTTTTGGGGGTATGTTTTAGACTTACACAACGTCTTTAATTCTCCTCCACATCAGAGAGAATGACAATATCATTACCTATCTTTCAAGGTTATTTAGGATAAAATGAAAGGATTTAAGTGTAGTACTCAAGAAACACAGGGTGATCCTATTTGCTTAAAGCAAAAGAGAATTTTGCACCTCTTAATAAATTAAACCTCTAAGAAGAATACAAGCATGTTGGTGGGACCAGAAAGTTTGTCTGCTAAGGCAGTTACAGCGATATTCATCCGATGCCCAGGTCCGCCCATATTTATTCAGTTAATACGCACATACATACACACACTCTCTCACACGCACATTTACTTAGTGCCTTGTATACATAAGAGATGGCATGTATAGAAGAGGCAGACAGCAAGGATGACTTTCACTTTTCTGTCATAAGAATTAGAGAAAGAATATATTTATGATTAAGAGAACATGAGCTCAGTTTTGGACATGTTCAGATTATGAAAGGGTCAAACTGATACGAAATTCCATAGTTTAGAAGAGAAAGCTTTGATTGAGGTGGAAATATGATAATTTTTCTAGCTTTTATTTTTATTCAGTGCCAAAGGACCAGGTAAGGCTATCTGGGGAGATAATTACAGAAACACTAGACTATGTCTTAGGGTAATATTTTGAGCTCACCAGAAAGGTAATAGGAAAAGTCATCGATAGAAATTAGAAAGCAATCAGTAGAGGGTGGTGTAAAAGAGTAATCTGTGTTCAAAGATACTTGAAGTTTGAGGGGGTCAGATAAAAAGTTAACTGAACAAAGGCCTTTGGGTGAAGTAGCCTGAAAGTGCTAGGGATCTTAGAAAAATACTGAGGAAAATGAACACAACACAGGAAGCTCTGCTCAGCAGCCTTCCCAAGTATATGTGAACCCTACATTCCTAGTGGTGCTCACTTTTAAGAACTGTTTAACATTCATGGTTGCTTTTGGGGAAGAAAGGAAATCATCACAACTATTAATAATTTGAAGATTCATGAAAGCATTAGGATTTGGGAGAGTATTTTTGGATACCAACTAGTGGATTGGGGACTGAGGGCTAATAGAATTGCTGGGGCTAACAACAAAATCTTGTAGGATTTTTGACAGGAAACTGACCTGGTTTTGGTTTCCTCAAATTTTCATAACCGCTAAATATGCCTCATTTTTTGCTACCATTGAAATAGCCTTTATCTCAGAAATCAAACAAGGGAGACAAAGCTTTCTTAAAAGTTAGATTCCTCCAGGAAAATGGCTAATCAGCAAAGTAGCGTTTTTCTTTCCCTAGAGTGCATGGTATGCTGATTTGATTTCTAAATGCTATGGGTACCATCAAAATGCTGATGAAATCAACTCTATGCACTCTGCCTCAGGGGCAGTTCTTGCACCCAAAAGAAAAGCAGTAGAAATCAAGCTTATCAACAAATCTCCCCTACTGTTTTCTATCCTTTCAAAAACTTCTGTTATTTGTACCCTTACTCCTTTTACAGTATCTGTTATATGCCTTGCACTGTTTGTGTGCCAGTGACATATCAGTCAACAAAATAATCCTACCCTCAAGCTGTTTATATTCTAACAGAAAGTTAGTTCCAAGGGGGGGAAATGATGTATATATGAGATTGCAAGGAAGTTTATTTCCCCATTATCATTATTTAATCATTTATTTTCCTAAAAATGAGGATTGAAACCTGAACTTTTGCATTGAGCTACACCTCTCACCCTTTTTTCTTATTTTAAGATGGAGTCTTACCACCTCGAGCCTCACCCCTCAGGACCCTAGAATTACAGGTGTGTTCCACTAAATCAGGTTAATTCAGTAATACTTATTAACACATTAGTATTAGAGCTTTTGGATTACCTGGCTGATTGCCTTATTGTGAGAAAGTAGGAGCCAATGGAGATGTGAACAGGGATATATAACTTTTGCAGGTAGAGGTAGAAGAAATGTTTAAAAGACTGGAAAAATGGTAGAGAAACAGATCAGATATCTACACTGCATGGCAGATGAAAACACTGAAATCTGGGTAATACTGGCCAGTTATGGTGGGCTATTTCAGGCAAATCCAATCTTAGTAACATCCCATTTTGCTATAAATTTAAGAAGTTGAATATATTCAACACACTACACTCTTCACCTAAGAATATTAGCGCATATTCAGTGTGTCCAACACTCACTAGACTGGAGGAACAAATAATAAATTATGTCTAAGCAACCTACAGCAATGCAGAAAATATGGTTTCTACCATTCCAAATATTTCACATTGAACTGATCAGATATTTCTGAAATAAGTATAAACTGTCCTAGAAAACTATGTCCCTGAATACCAATAAGCTCCTAACATATTTTTGAATTCGCATTCCTTACAGATTTGCATATTGAGAAAGTGATTTATGAAATGAGTAATGCTATGAAGTCTTTCACCCAGTCTGGCAAACAAGAAAGCTAATTAGTAGCAATAATTTACTTCTGGTTGGAAATTCATAATTTGCTGGGTCATAACCTATAATTAATATATTTTCTGTGTTTAAGATAATTGATGGTGCACATTGAGTTGCTTTCAGAAAACTTGTGTCTTAAATGCAATTAAAATTAAACCACAGTCTTGTGTAGGTAAATTATGTCACACATTATGAATGAAAAAGAATCTTTAAATTAGTGTCTCCTAAAAAGAGTAGAAAAATTAAATCTATTTCAAATATTACTGAATAAATATAACCTTATTGGAAACAAACATCTTTGTTTTCTAAAATGACACTGAAATACATAGTCATGACACCACAGAGTTGGAAAGAAAATATTTCCCTGAGTTATCAATTAGTGAAATCTGAAATTAGTGTAAAAATACAGATATTTTTCATATTGACAAAAATTTAAAACTAATTAGAGACAAATAATTAATATAATAAATATACTTTTCTTAATATCTTATTTTTATTAAAATTCTATTAACATAAAATCATGTGTTCCATCCCACAGAAACACTGGTCATAAGTGTAGTTGATTCTATTTTAATTTATAAACACACACACACACACACACACGTATACATGATCAGTGTAATCTCTGTAGGTTTTGTAACATTTAATATAAATAGATCTCTCATATATTATCTTATAGTTTGCTTTTTAACTCAACATTATGGCTTTATCAATATGTGTGGATTCATATATATTTTATTATTGTTAACTTACATATTCCCAGTTTTCTCTAAACAAACATCCACAAGGTAATTGTGGACATGTTTCTACTTTCCTCTCTCTGTTTCTGTGTTTCTGTTAGTTTCTGGTATTTTAAATCATGTTACAATAAACATTTCTGAAAATCATCCCCTTGTGAATTTATGTGAACATTTCTTTAGTATATAAACTTAGAGGTATGAGATTTGAGAATGAATTTAACAGTGGTAAACTCAGCGATCTGGGGGAGGAAATTTCAAGGAAGCCCAGTGTACAGGTGGTGACATGGGTGCTGGTGGCTGCTTTTAGTCAGATCTATAGAGCTAAGCAGGAGAAAAAAGCAGATGTAAAAATTGTGTAGTATCACCAGAAAGGAAATCCTGTAGAGTTGGAGCAGTCATCAAGTCCACTATAGTTATGACCCAAGAATCTCAGGCTAGCATTTAAGCCAGTGGTAGACGTTCACATCATTCATGGGGTGCTTATTTTTCAGGCATGCATCATGGAAGAATTTTGGAATCAAGGAAACTTTCACCTAGATTTGAAAGGAAGGCCTGGGATGCCATTCACGGAGCCCTTGAAAGGGGACTAGGTAAAACTGTAATAGTGAAATCAAAGGTGCAGTGGCGATCCTGGGTAGCAGGGAATGTGAGAAATGCGGGAAGCATACAGACAAATGCAGCAGGCAATAAGTGCAGTCAACCCCAAACAGAGAACACACTGGCTGCAACCAGAGATGCCACAGAGTTTGGAGTGTACAAGCCCTTTGGAGCCCACATCTCACCACAGCCCGCCACTGCTGTTGGACATAAAACTACAAGATTTAATATTTGCCCTGATGGGTTTTGGTCTTGCTTACATCCCTTTCCTATCTCTATCCCTGTATTCCTCCATTTACCAATGAGAATATTTACCTAGGGTCCTTATATGTTGGAAGTACTTAACTTTCTTTTGATTTTTACAGGGGGTCATGGCTCAGAGCTTGCCTTAAGTCTCAGAAGAGTATTTGGATGGGCAAATTTTAGCAAGGCTGGTACTGTTAAGACCAATGATTCCAGAAGAGAGACTGTGCATATGAGATGGACGTGAGCCTTTTGTGGGTTGAGCAGAATGTTATGCTTTATATCTAAAATGTCCCCTCAAAGCCTCGTATTTAAAGAGCTTTTGGAAGGTAACTGAATATATTCAATAGTGGACTGATCTCTTGAATTCAGAGATGAAGGTGCTTTTAGGAGGTGGGACCTGCTTGGATGTGGGCCACTGAGTGTGTGCCCTTCTAACACATCCTTTCTGCCTTGGAGCCAGCTGACTATGGACTGAGTACTTTAAAAAGTAGGAACTTAAAAACTTTTTCCTTCTTTAAATTGTAGGTGTCAGCTATGTTTTCCCAGTGATGAAAAGTTGATAAATATGTGTACATTATCAATGTAACTGACGTCAATTGCTTTCCAAAGCTGATATTACAATTCACCCTCACCCAGCAGAAAATATGGGCAAGTAGTTTTCGTCAATAGCTGATACTGTCAGACATTAACTCATCTGCTGCAGTATATGATTTTATATCTTATTTTATTAATTTTGCCTGTGTGGAAGTTTTATATGTTCATAATTGAGCACATTCCAGAAATATTTCCTAACTTAATATTTCATTTGTCTCTCTTTTTTTTTCTTTGTTTCTGCAGTTACAGAAATTTTTGTTTTTCTTTTTTTTTAAATTGCATTTTACAAAATTATTTGCCTTTACAAAGAATTTCAAAAGGAAAAAAGTCTCTGGAAAAGATAAAGCATAAACAGTAAAATTATAGTCTTTCTTTTAAACTCATTTGCTTTCCATTATGCCCAGATCCTTTTAAAAAATGCTTGGGACCTAGAAAAGTTTCAGAGATCCAGAGGGTCCAGCGGCAAGCAGTCTGTTATTTGCTAAAGTTCTCAAAATAATTTCATTTAGAACCTAGGGGCTCTACACAGGAATTGTTCTGTCACAGTTATGCTCTTGCCAGCAATGACAGTGCTTCTAGTTGTCCTTTTAGGAGGTTACTACTGAGTGGAATACGGCATATGTCAGAGGGATGGGTATAAGGAGATTCAGTACTCTTAAATAACAACGCTGCTTCACAGGGACTGGACCTTACACAAGTGTTTGGTCTTCTTCTAATTGTTGCAGAGACCTAATTAGGGAAATCCAGGGATACACAAGAGAATTATCTACATGGGACTGAATAGGAGAAAGAACTTGAAATTCTTAAGTCATATAATAAGAGTAAAAAGTCAAAGTACAAGTAAAATAAACAAGTAGACCAAGAAACACCACGAGCACACACAAATGCATACATGCACATATAGACACATATACACACACACATACATATGTATGGTTCTAGAATCTATCAAGGTGGCTAGAACATATTTTTTAATCAAAATAAAGTTTGTAAACGTACAGATATGTGTTTTCTTTATGTATATTCAATTCTTTTTTAACTGACACAAATTCATCCACACATACCTGTATCACCAAGGTGGATATACTTTTTTTTTTTCCTCTCCTTGAGTTTATTGGTACTTTTCAGGTATACGGTACAATTACATTCGTCATTGGGATCTTGTACCTTTGCACGTCATTTTTTCACCATACCCCTGCTCTCCCTTCACCCCTGCACCCTTCCCTATAGAGTGGCTATACTCATACATCCAGGTACATACACACAAATATACATACATAACTCAGAGCCCTTGTTTAACAGAACATGAATATCCATCACACAGTTCAATGAGTCTGTAATATTTACAGCCAAATTTATTTCATTTGCCCAAATGAATCATTCTTTACATAACCTATCTAGAAAGGATTCTTTCAGGTAGGAATTGTCAATATGATTAGAATTTCATATTTATATAACCCCAACAATGCACTAGGCACTGTAAAATTGATGAAATTGGCGTGAAGTTGTAGCTTTCACATTTACTTATCTAAAGATAATATTTTCCAACCTCTGGCTACTTTATTTTCAGGCAGTAGGAAAAAATCTCTAAAGATGTTACTTTTAAACATGCAAAGAATGAGCTTGATGACTTGTATTTGGATAGTAGTGACCTAGGTTGTAAGACTAGAAGAATAATAAAAGCAAGATAAGAACAAGAAAACTAGAAAAGGAGGTAGTAAAAATTTCTGAGAAAAGAATTAAAAAAATGAAATATATCGATATAGAGATTAAAGCACACATTTGAGTAAGTTGTCATAAAAATAAAATCAATTACTTCTAATTAAGTGGAGGCAAGTTCACCTCATATTCATTGCTTTAATAAAATAGTTGCTCTAGTAAGATAGTAATGTTCACTTTTAAAAATCTTGAAATAAATCACATGTATTATTTTAGATATTTACATTTAAATACCAGTGGACAATATAAATTTCTACTTTCATTTTTCAGTGAAGATGAAGGTTATTCTTCAGACCAGGATGCAAAGGAATTCTTGACAAGCACACCAGAAGATGATTAGGCGAAAATTTATCATCAAGGGACAAATTAACCAATTCTTTACATTGTGCACCTTGATACCATAATGTTAAGTGTAATAAATCAAGCACACAAACTTAAAACACCTCATAGTTTCTGTTATATGAGAAACTCAAATTAAACATAATATTTAGATTAATAGGCAGTAGAGAAATAAATCTTTCTCTAATGGGAAGGGATCCACACATGGAGGTGGAAGGCAAGAGAGGAGGGAAAGGATATTAAAAAGGAATTCGGGTGTGTGATGAACACACACCAACTCCACAAAAATAACGTCAATATTATAGAATGCAAACTTGTACTATTTTTTTTAAAATTTGAGAATAATCCCACAAACATTACATTTACAAAGACTATTTTTTCAGGAATAACATTTATTATTGTATCATCCTCACCGTATCTGCATGGTACATCAGGAACAAAGACAACGGTCAAAAAGAAAGCATCTCCAGACTCACACAAATATTTTGGAACTTGAGTATTATATATTGTCCTATTCTTTTTTTGTAAGCACAAGTGAATGCACATAGCATTTTACAATGGGATTTTGCAAACAGGAACTTTGAAAAGTTGTTGCTTTGATATGTTCATAACTGCACACACACACACACAGATTTATATTTGCACACACTCAACAGATCATGTTACTAATGGATGTTATTAAAGGATAGTGAATTTCTCTGCAGACTGCATCGTTACCCATTATTTGTATTTTCTTTTTTATGTCATAAGCAATGCTTTAATAAACACTCTATTTCCTATTTTTTATTATTTTCCTAATATTCTATATACAACCAGATAATATATTTTTTCTAGTATATTTGTATATATATGATTTTGACTCTAAACAAAATACTAATCAAATTAATTTTAAATCTGAAGAAACAAGGGCAGAAATGGAATGTGTTCAAAAGGAAACTTGGAAATTACAGTCTAAACTCCAATTGTATGAGAGCTGATATAAACATTTTTCTAAAAGTGTATATTTTAATGAAATGTAGATAGTATCAGTTTGGTAACATAGCTATTTCTGGTAGCTCATAACGCCTAGTGCATCACTACTAGACTGCTAAAGGAAATCTGAAAACATCTAAATGTTAGTCTCTGGGATAATCACACTCAAATTACAAGGGAAACTGACATCTCCACTCAGTGAACTTCACTTTAGGTTGAAGATTATAGTGACATTCTATGGGACAGTTCTACTATGTTTTCTAATTCCCAGAGATTTGACAGGAGTGTGACTTACTAAACAGAAGAAGATAAAAAGGAAAGGAATACTATGAAAAAGTAACACTAGGTTGGAAGACCTTATGCAATATGCCAGTGTTACACGATGAAGGAGAAAAAATCGAGATATTTGCAATCTAAGTTCCTTAGGTGGGTTCTCTCTCTGCTAGACATAAATTTTTAAACTGTGCATATGTAAGAAAGTCTAAGTTTCCCACTCTGCAAAACTACCCATCTATTTCATCCACTTGACTTTACAAGACCTCTTTGAGCTCAGTGTCCTGAGAATCATACACATTGTATATTTCAAAGTACAGCAAAGTTCTTCATAAACTCACATGCAAATATTACCTGCTCTCATAGTAAAAATGTATAATTCAACAAGAAAAGCAACCCAGCCATTCCCATTAAAATCCTTACTCAGTGGCTGGAAAGATGACACTAGTAACCTGGGATCAGAATATCAAAACTGATAACAAAGAGGTTCTCTCTTTTGAAATAAGTCTTTCAGCCTGTCAGCCAGTCATTTAGGAGTAGGTAATTTTATTGAGTGCTCTCTCTGCCAGGATATTGAATTCCCTCACCCATCTCAAAAGCTCTGTGTTATCTTTGACTCCTACCTCTCCTTTGTGTTCCATGCCTATCAGTTATGAAACAGCATGGAGTAGCCTCCACTGCTCCTGACTTTGCTGTTCTGGACCCATGAGCTCAGCTGTATTTCATTTCCTGTCCTTGATGTCCATGAGATTTCTAATTCTATCATTATAAAAAAGCATTACTCCAACAAGTTTGAAGACATTTCTGATGCTTACAATCAAATGCATATGACCAGAACGCTTTCTGGATTCATGCCTGCACACATAATCTGTATTGTATGGAAATTGTGTTATTTGCTTCCTGCTATACCCCACGATCCTATGCATTTGCTTATACATTGTCTTTTCATTTCTACCTGTTAAAATTAAAGTTCTTCCTAAAACATCCAGTCTAATTCCATTTTTTTAAAAAAGCTTTTCTTATTATATCCATCAAGGTATATTTTATTTCTTTCAAACACTTTGCACAATTTATTTTTATATATGCAGTATATTATTATATTTGGGTCATATTTCACCTTCTTCCAACCCTCACCTTCATATACTCTTAAGCAAGAAATATCTCCTACTGTGTGTGTGTGTGTGTGTGTGTGTGATTACTGGGGATGGCAGGTTGAAACCAGGGCCTTCACGCTGAGAATATACTCAGATGCATTTTAATTTTTTTAAATTGTGAAACAGGGTTTTGTTAAGTCACTAAATTGCTCAGGTTGGAACTGAGATGCTTTAATTTTTTTAAATTGTGAAACAGGGTTTTGTTAAGTCACTAAATTGCTCAGGTTGGGCCGGAATTATCCTCTTGCCTTGGCCTCCCAGACTGTTGGGTTCTCAGGTGTGTATCACTATGCCTGAGTCTCTTACTTAATTTAAAGATCTACATATATAGCATACTATTTTAGATACTATACAAGCACAGTACGTATTTCTAAAAGAAACAAAGGGATGAGTAAGTGGAAGAATGAGAACTATACAATATATTAAAGGACACTGCAGAAAAAATTAAAACCCTGAAAAGTTATTGCAAAAAATCAGAATGAAATACTAAATGAACACGTGGTACCACATTTGCAAGTTCTGCTTTTGAAAATATGGTAGTGTGTTGTTGTTTTTTTTTTTTTTCCATTCCATTCTTTCAGTTGTTCTACTGGGCATGAGGCCATCTGGAAAGCACTGTGACATCAGCAGATGGCAGGACCCTAACCATGGACTAATTTAAATTTAAAAACACATTAGTATGATCTACATTCGGCTTTTGGGCAACATTTCAATAGGGAGGCTTAGAAACCTCCAGCAAGTCACTGATGAGAAAAATATCAATGAAAAATTGATAAGTAGCTGTGTTACAGCCATTTGGAGAAACAGTAAGAACAAAAAGGAATTTAAAAAGTGCCAGATAAGTGAATTTGGATCATACAAGATAGCCAACATTATCATCATCCATCATTCCCAGCTGAATTTTCACAGTAGGTGATACTGTTCAGTTGAAGAAATCAATTTATCTGTTCATTTCAACTCAATTATTCATAAATTTTGTCTCACTAAGGAGACACATGAAAGCCAATGGATGATGAAATCTAGAAGTTGAGATCATGCTAAATGTTACACTACTGCGTTGGAAGGGACTTTAGAAGGTGATTTTTCTACCTAAATTTCCCTCTCACAGAAATAGTGTCTTTTGCAAAGTTTCTGGAAGCTATCGCTAACCTTCAGATAGTCAAGATAGTCTTGGCACATTTTGTCTTTCTGATAATCACTTAAAGACCTCTCTGGTCAGGACATCAAAATCACAGCTATTCTTAAATCATTGAATGCAACATAATTGTCTTTTATTTTCTTCATATCATTTAGCAGTGTTCAAAATATTCCCTTTCATTTGTTAACATAACTGTTTTTTATGCCTATCTCTGCCCAAGAGAACGTAAAGTCTACAAGGGAAATACATTGTTTAAATTGCTCCTCAGTATATCCACATTCTCTAGAACTGAAAAGCAACTAATACATGCTGTTTGTAAAATAGGATAAAACTAGGATATATTTAAAACCCTTGTCGCTATGTCCAAGGCAGCTGTTCTTCCAACGGCCAGCGTTGGGACTCACATTCCCTCACCCTGTGACTTGTCCAGCTAGATCACATCAAGCTACTAGGGCAAAGCTCCTGTACCTTGAATGTAAACATTGCAATATCTGAAAACCTTGAGTGAAGTTACCTGGGTCTAATCCTTCATCGCCCCCTCTGCTAGGCACCATGTCTATGAAAACAAAAATCAGACCTCTCTGGACAGGTGAGTGAGAGCTTCTACCACAGCTTTTCTCTCTTGGCTTCATAATTGAGTTCTGCTTCCCTTGTGGTAATTTAATATTTCTATGGAGAACATCTTCAAGAAACATAAGGAGATGCTTTTTATATTGAACTGTGCTGTTTTCATATATGAATTATAAACACGGCAAATAATATCCCCTGCCTTATATTTGGAAATCACCTTGTAAAAATTCTTTTTCACAATTTGAAAATATGATACTGCTAAGCATTGTTACAAATATTTTCACTTCCATGACTTTAATTCAGCGATATGAAATATATCAGAATTGCATTTAGATTCTGTCTATACTTTGCTCCCTACTGTCTCCTTTTAATAAACTCCACTGAGAAAAGATGAATTTATTTCTGGTTTACAGTGTTTCTAAAGGCATGTTAGAGAGACCTTGATAGCTTACTAAGTGATACAATTTTCTATAGGCAACACACACATACATAAAATGATTTGTTGTAACTTGCAGTCATTATAGGCATTGCCTGTTGTATTTCTCTCGGTAGTCAAATTAAATACATGTTTTTATTCTGGCAGAAATCTCACTCCCTCCACTTTTGCTTTTGTCTCTTTCCTGAGAGGGATGAGACCTCCTCTGTCAACTCTGAAGCTCTTACTGTCAGTAGGCAGAAAGAAAGCACCTCTCCGTGTATGAGGACTATCGTCTGCCAATAGATTTGGCTGTCAACCACCCAAAAGCACTGTCACTCAGTGTCAAAGCACTAACAACAAAGCAATTATCCACATACAAAAAGAAAGAGAATCAGAAGACCTAAGTTATGCAGATAAAACAGAACCAGTGAAAAATCTAACAAGCTTCTCTAAAAACGAAAGTGTTTTCCTCCCTTCCTTTCCCTCTCTACATCCTGTCACATCATTCATAAGGCCTTCTCGATTTTTTTATTTAAATTATTGCAAGCATTTCTAAATATTTCCTGAAATAGCAACAAAGTAAATAGCTTGCTATAGAACATACCTTCTCTTCTATTAATGACAGTCCTACTTTATTTGTACGAAAGTAACATGCAGAATGAATTAGCATTCAGATAAACCTATGGCTCAATTTACGAAAGCCAAGCAGCATCAGCGCAAGAAAGAGAAGCTGTCACATACATGATGATTATTTTCTCAAATACATCAGTTATTTTAATATTGCAGGAATTAATACTTTAGACTGTAGTTGTTGAAACAAGCATGTTCCCACTGCTTACAGGATATGCTAATTTCTAAAAATCACCACGAAACATATACAGAATTATTCCAATTTTGTAATGGGAAAACATATGGCCAAAAATAAAAACAACCCACAAACACAAGATATATGGTAATGTCAGTTATTGTCAGGTGCTAGAGTTAGGGATATCTTTTTGTTCTTTCTCGTCCCTATTTTCATTAATACCTATACAGACAGAAAAAAAGATCATTTTATTTTATTTCACTTATGTTTGTTTTTTTGATACTGGGGGTCGAACTCAGGATCTTGTGCTTGCAAGTCAGGTGTGGTGCCACTGAGCTAAATTCCTGGTCCAGTTATTTTATTTTTAAATAGCATACTGTTTACCCTTGGTATCATGAAAGAATAGATGTCTAGAATTTTTCTTTATATGCAGTTACCTATTTAATTCTCTATATTTAATTTATTCACTGATTGCTTCTACTGCATTTTTGGTTTTGCTCCAAGCTCCAGATACAGGAGTGAGAAGAGATGCTGGCCTTGTGAAGAGCAGCAGCCATGAGATTATGTATTTTTAAATAATGATACATAGCATGGAGAAGAAAGCGAGAGAGCATGAAAGAAGAAAGGATTTAAAGAACCAGGAAATAAATTTTAAAAAAATGCCCAAACTAATTTCATACCTACCTAAAATTACTTTGAATGTAAATGAATTAAATTCTCAAAGCACAAAGGATGACTACTGGAACGTATAGTAAAAAAATAAACAGATACAACAATATGCTGCCTACAAGAGACTCCATTCATGTTTCTGAACAAACAAGTTGAAAGGGAAGACATGGGAAAAAATATTCCATGGATATTCCAGAAAGTAGGGTTAGCTGTACTTGTATCAGAGTTATGGTAAAATTTTAAATGGACAGAAAAGCACTGGAAACAGAAAAAGAACAAATGAATATTAAATTTTATGATACTAGGCAAATATCAAATACTAAATAAAATAAATTTTAATCTACAGGTTTCTAGTCAATTCTACAGGCATGAACCAGTGCTTTAAATTAAATTTTGCACCTGAAAACACTAGAACAAAAGTCATTGCTTCAAAAATTGATTTTTTTTCCCCAGGTTATATAGTTCTTTATTTTCAATTCTTGCATGAATTCAACAAATATTTACTAAGCACCTACAATAGGCCAAAGACTACTGAACTCTGGAGATGCAGTTTTGAAAAGTAAGACCCAGTCTTTGCTGTCCTAGAGGTAAGTCTACCACTAAGCCTGGATGGAAGGGTATAAGCAGGTAAGGAAGGAGGGCACTCTCTGAGGGTGACGACACTTCAGCTCTCCTCTTGGAGCCACATTTTCTATACCTGTCATCTTGGCCCAGTCAGTTTCTTTCTCTGGAGAATGTCACCATTCATTATACAATAAATGGATAAGTTGAACAGCAACCTTTAATTTCCATTTGGTTCTTTCAAATTTCTCATGACTTCATGTGATGGCTTTTATTTTCTTTCTATCATCCACATTCATACAACCACTACAGAGGTTATATAGCCTACCAGTAATACTTGTGCACAGTATTGACAATGGTTTATGACCTTTACCTCCCAGAAGTCCTGATTTTTACTTAATTCATCACCATAATCTTTATTAATATCACTACTTTTCCCAGGCACTGCAATTTGTCCAAAACAATGGCATAAAGACTAGAAAAGATAAAACTGATGAAATTATCCAAAATATTTAAAAATGTTAAAAATGTGGGAATTTGAGGAATGTCAAATCATTTACCTAAATTTGTTTTAACTGAAACCTCTAGAGAATTATTCATGTGTGCTACTACAAGGGTACTACTTACCAGATATTGATAGAATAAAAGCTTCTCTCCCCAAATCCTCCTCTGATGTATTGACTATTTTGAGTTGAAAGCATTGGAAAAGCAGCATACATGAGAAGATCATCCCGATCTTTCTGCTGACTTTTAAAAGAGATGAGGTTCCCATGTGAAAGATGTCCTCCTTGCATTACATGGAAAATAACATACTTGTCATTACAGATGGGAAGTTGAGAGAACTTTCTTCAGGCTTTAATAAAATAACTCTTGTCTTCTACCCTTTCCACATAATTTACTGTTTCACAACTTAGTATTCTTTGCCCATTTCACAATAAAAGGGCTCAACAGGAAATGCTTTTTTGAGGATTTATTTTCTTATGATGGCTCTTGTGTCATGTAAAACTTGTATTCAGTAATTTTGCATGCTTGTCTGTGGATTTTCCTTAAGGCAATTTAATATTTACACTGAGGTAGAATACCTTAAGAGGTTGTTGTAGTCTGTTTTGTGCTGCCATAGCAGAATGCCACAGAATGAAAGATTTATTGAGAACAGAGCCTCATTTGTCATAGCTGGGGATGCTAAGAAGACCAAGATCAAGGTGCCAGCACCTCATCTGCTAAGAACTTTTATGCAAAAAGCAGAAGGTTAAAAAGATAATAAATTTCACCTGCCAAGCCCCTTTACAAATATACCACAAGGAGTAATTCTCCTGACCTAGTTACCTTTTAAAGGCTGTACTTTATAACACCATCACATCAGCAACCTCTGATTTTTGGAGGTGACTACTTCCAACCATAGTGCTACCAATCAGCCGAGGGTTCTTTTTCTGTTCAATTCAGATAGAAATCATGAATTGGCAAAAGGCTGCTGCCTTGAGGTTGGTGGCTCCAGTTTGGAGTGTCAGTGGCTCTGGGCCTTAGCACCACAGCACTGAGCCTTGAGTGCCAGCACCTCTGACTTGCTGGTGTTACAGCTCTTCTGTTACAACTCTTAGTGCTGCAGTGTCCCATCACTTCAGCACCCCATGAGCTGCACTATAGCCATGACTCACAAGCCTTTGTGGCTACTGGAGCCTTGTGGGGAATTTTGGCCACATCTCCGTGCTTTACCACCGCTTCACTGACTTCTCTCTAATCTGACCCTTTTCCCTCCTCTTTCACCAAATAGCTCCAGGCCTCAAGCCTCAGGCCTCTCCACCAGGTCCTTGGGCCTCAGTCCCCACCCCACCTTAGCTTCCGCCCAGGTCATTGGCAGCCTCCAGCCCAGGGTCTTGCCCAGGTTTCAGCTTTGGCTTTCTCTGAAGGCCTCAGGTCTCCAACTACCTCAGTTTACTTCCCCAGCCTTCTCTGGTCAGCTTCAGGACCCTCTGTTCAGCTATTGTGGCTCTAGGCTCCAAAACTCTTCAGGTTAATAACCTCCAGTGTTAGCAAGCACTGTTAGTGTAGCCAGCTCAGCCTGAGATAAAAAATTGGCAGGTCTTAATGACGACCTATATTGCAACAGGGTGGGATGGTGCATTAAACAGAGCCCTTCTGCACTGCCCCAGCAGGGACTTGGGAGTGTTGCTAGTAAAGAGGAGAAGCACGTTATATAAACAATCTCTTGCATTTTTCAGACCTGCTCAAAGGGTTATCATCATTTGTAGGCACCAGCCTTTCAGAATAGGTTCCTTTTCCTACCCTGTTGCAGCCAAGGTCATTTCTTCTAGAGTGACTTGGAGTAACGATGAGAGCCTCAGGTTGGTGGGCGGTGTAGGTAAGCAGTCTGGGCTGGCTTCCAAGACAACGGCCTGGCCAAAATCCACTGCTACTGTGACATTTTCGGCATCTTGGGTGAGGGTGGGGGGTGAGGAAGAACTGTAGTGTTAATAACGGCTGACAAGGGATGAAGGGACCCAGAGAAGATCAGCAATGGGCTCTGTTTCCTCCCTTCATCTTTGTCCTTCGGATTCTCTTTTTTTTTTCTGCCACTTCTCACAGGCCACACAACACCTGGGAAGCAGGACAGAAGGACAACCACCAGTTGGGTTATGCTCCTTTATGGCTGTCAGTGGTAAAGGGAAGGGCCTCGCTCTGCTATCTCAGTAAGGAAAGACAAAAGTAAACGTTTGTTTCTCTAACAGAAAAATCTGTTTATTAATAAGATATATAATTGTTATCCTTTGGGTACTTACTTTTTTTCTGGTGAATCTTAACCAAATATTTTAACAAAAAAATTACAATGTCCTGAATTGTAATTTTAGTTTCCTTAGATGAGATGAATTATATGTAATTTTGTGAATTGTTGATTATCATAAGAACATGACCCTGAATAAAGAAGATTAAGAGAAATATTGTGCTTTTGGAAGATTAGCAAAAGTACCCTTTTAATAAAAGGCAATTTTTTATTAATAATAGAAGAAATAGTCTATTATATGTCATTTGTCAATAATATTTAATGCATTATAATATTTATACCAAAAATCTGAATTATCATAGATGAAAATGCAAAGTAACATGTATAATATATTAATGAATAAAAATGCAGGGAGATACATAAAATTCTGCTATGCAGAGATGATAACATACCGAAAGATATTTGCCTTGTTTTTTTTTTCACATTATTCATGGCAAATCTGCTCTAAAGATAACCATGTATTTTGTCTTTCAATATTCAAAACACACACACAAACAGTAAAGTAAGACAGGGGTGGGATACAATACATGTTCGAGGGCCCACATCACCCAAGAAAGGCTTCCACATCAGGAAATTCCCCGTTCAACTTTGTCAGACTTCCACGCAGTGGCCAGGAGGAGTTTTTTTAACTTCCACATACACATCAAACACTGGGTTAAAAAGCATTAATCCTAATTTTTAACTGGGAATCTTAAGTTTTCCAAACAAGAGGGACAAATTAGAAAAGCAATAGTAGTTTTCAGGATGCATCAGATTGAAAACACCATGTTACTAAATAACCTCAGGACCCGGAGTTCACATGCATTGTGGTCTATCATCAGCAGCTTTATTTCATTCATCTCCAATTTCTCATCCCTCAGCATGATGCGGGTACATGCTTCAATATTTGCTGCATATTTGTAACACTGAAACTAATCAAATGGAAGCTGTAAATACATAAGGAAAGCTTGCTTGTAGTCCAATTTCTATAACCAAACTATTTGAAATGATCAACTATTTTGTTCAGCAAACTTTTTGATTTTATTGGTACATTGTATTTATTTATTTTTAATTTATTTTTAATTTTTTTTGGTACTGGGGATTGAACTCAGGTTGTACATTTCAGATGCATATAGCGATAAGCTTCATCACAGGGACTTTGTACCTGTGCATAATATATCTTGCTGTTTTTCCCATTCCCCTACCCTCCCTACAATCCCTCTTCCTCTCCTTGTTTACAAAATCTTTGTTCTATTTTTCACTTGTCCTGTCTTTTAATTTTCTCACAATTTTTAATCCTAAAGTTGTATTAGTCCAGTTATTTGGTGGGAAAAAATACTAAGTATTATAAAGTTCCAAATGATGCGTGTATCTTTTGTAAAAAGGAACACACCTACATCAAATATACATATATATATATATACACATATATATATGTGTATATATATATATATATATATATATATATATATATATATATATATAAAATCTCACTATATTCTAAAAAAATTATTAGTATATGTCTGTGTTATATTTGTGGAAAGTTTTAGATTCTATAAAAAAAAACCAATGCACAAATACCTATTTTTTCCACTCAGTGTACTGAAAGTGTATTTTGAAATTCTAAGAGGAGGTATTGGTACATTTTATACACTGGAAGTTTGGAATCACAGATTTCAAATTATTTTGTATGTACTTTATGTAGGATTGTAAATATACAGTATATTCAATCCATTTCATGCTTAAAAATGTTATTTTGGATTAATCCAAACTTCAGCAAAGTTCCTTGCTAGACATCTCCCTTGGAAGGGGGATGAAAATAGTGCTGATAGCAAAAGCTTCTGTAACCATACCAGACGTACTTCCAAACAGCTCCTCTGCACATCTAATTCACTCAATTCCCATGTTAATCCTATAAGACTACTGGTGTTGCCATTTTATAAATAAGTAAACTACACATGTCTTGGTCAAACAGTAAATAGCAGAGCTGAAATTTGATCCAATGCATTTAACTTCAAATTCCAGCCTTTTGAGTGCTAGACCAACAAAGTTATTATAGGTAGCTAAATTACATAGATATTAATATACAATCAGAGAGGGATTGGGGCCTCAAGGAAGTCAGCACAAAAAATAGACATCAGAACTGTGGCTGGAGGCAAATCTGAAGAGAACCAGGCCTCAGAATGGAGTAGCAAGAGCAGTGCCTGCAAGCCTCCTTGGAGATGAATAGCAATTTAAGACTGGACTGTAATCATTACCACTTGGTCCTGTGGTCACCCATAGGTGACCAAAAATCTAGACCCATCCTCCCCTTCCTACCCTCAAATTCCTTTTGTTCTTTCCATATACCCTTGTTATCTGACTCATTTCCCTGTTGGATTAATATTTTACAAGTGACTATACATATAATCCTATAGGTTGACTGTAGTCTGATCTACATTGTATCCATGTTGTAATTATGCTGTAGGATCACCCTGACAAAGGCATTGATTGCCACCCAGTTGGGACCTCTCATGGAAATACAGAAGCTGTTCTTCCTTTTATTTCCAATAAAACTCTTCTAACTTCCTCCTTCAGTTTGTGAATTCACTCGTTGGTGCGAGACCATGAACTTGGCAGATTGCACATCTCATAGGTTGGGAGTTATATTTTTCCTATACCATTGTCATTGTAAATATGTTATATATAATGCATGAAAAATACCAAAACATATTAATTAGTGACCAAAGTCAAATAATTGGTGATCCAAAATTGACCTCATTTTAAAGATTAAAATAGGGTTATTACAGAACATATTCCTGGAATTAGAAATGGCTGTTAGGATAGCAGAAGATTATACCATTTCCTAGTGCCTACACTTTGAATAATGCAACTGTTTCAAGTTTCTAAGAAAAGACTCAGAAATTTTAGAAAAAAAATGACCCTGTCAACTTAACTTTGAAGCAATAATATTAAAGATAAATATTTCTTTCAGCACATACTCATTTTGAATGATCAGCTTGACAAAGTACCAATTTCAGTTCACTTGACAATTATTATTGAGTTTTGTGTCATTTAATTCCGTTTTACAATGAAATCTACTTTTACAAGATATTTTTAAACATTGCTATCATCTGAAGGACTGATCACATGTGTTAAATAAATACAGGTCTAAGATACGGTCTCTTGGAAACCAAGAGGAAAAAGAAGTCAATATTTATAAATTAAGAACTTCTGCATGGCAGCGTGTGCTTAACAAAAGAAAACTCGGAATGTAGAAAACTCACATGGTTTTCTTGCATTTGCAAAGATGACATTAGTTGACTAAATAAGGAGAAAAAATTAACAAAGAGCTCATCAGTTAGCAAGTTAAGCTTGAAATACAAAGTAAGACATGATAACAGAGGGCAAAAACCAATACTTGGAAAGATTTCAGTTTTTAAAAAGAAATAGGAAATCTTATGTGTGCTTTCTGATAAGGTGTAAGCAGAGAGAGCACGTTGGTATTCCTGGAGAGTCCTTGATAGAAAAGGATCACTTTTTTGAGGTACATCCCAAATGGTTTGTAATAGTTTTGAAGGGGTCCAGAAACTGTCACTGTGGTTTTAAAATTATTTTGAGAGGAAGGCATGTGAGTTCCTGAAGTCCCTTATCTGCCTAAATGCAGAGCCTCCCCAAAGAACTAAAAAGCACTCCATTGTTGCAAATTTCCTCCCCAGCAGCAACTTTAATCGTCTCATAGAAGTCAGCACCGTACCCAAATAGATGGTGTCCTGAAAGTATATCTCCTGTGCATTCTCCTAAGGTTTCTTTATTTTCATAAAAAAGACATTTTTTCCCCCCAAGTGCCCTTTCTCCCTATTTCCAAAGCAGCCTTTTTCTGTACATATCTTTCTCTCCATTTTCTTTATCAATTAAGATGAGACACAGGACTCAAATCCTAAGCACCACTTTCAGATACATTTCTTCGTGGTCTCCCATACATATGCATGAGATTAAAATCTGTTGTTGTTGTTTTTCCTCTTATTAATCTGTGACTGTGAGTTTAACTTACAGGCCCTTTATCTCATAACTTAAAGGGAAAGAGTAATTCTTCCTCCTTCACAGTTTCTACCGGCCTGTGAGTAAAATAGGTCAAAGAGATCAGGTAGCTAACAAGAAAGTGAGTTTCCGCCTCTGTATTTTACTACACATACTCTGGTGTTCTATTAGAACTTCTCTGATTGTGATTTCATTTTACATAAAGCTGTATGTCCATATAGGGTTTTATTTTATTTTTATTCATTTATTTGTGTGCATGCTCTTTTTTGTTTACCTCATGTTGCATTTGCAAATCTAATAGCTGGGAATATAAAGGAAGTTCAAAAATTGTATCATGTTTTATTGCATATGAATGGGTTGCTTACAGTCTTTGCCAATTTGGGTGTTTCCCAACTTGGAAAGTCTCCCAGATGGGTGCACATAAAAAAGTTATGTCATTCTCCAATTTGTTGTTGACAAATGTTTCTGTGGATGCTAATAGGCGTAAGTGCTATTTCTTACTTGGACTATGTATAGTAGTAGAGCATTTACAGTTGCACATCAGAGATTCGTATCAGCCAGGAGTAGAAAAGGGCCTGTAAGGTGAGCAGAAACATTATGATTGTATTGAGCGATTCATTCACGTGTAGCCAAGAGAAGGGGTTGTGGAGGACTCTAGCCAGAACTCAGAAGCAGGGTGGCACATGCTGGGGGGGTGAAGTTACAAGTCTGAATTTAAAAAGTATAGTAACATTTAGCCAAAATTGTTAATTGTTTTATATGAAAAATACAGATTAAGGTTAATAGTAATCGTAAAGTTAAGCTGTGGATGTGTGAATGTGATTTTTCTCAAACTACATCCAGAATATTCAAAACCTTCATTGGATAGCAGGGGGCAGAGTAGGAGAAATGCACACTAGTTCTCATCACCTGAACAAGACATGGTTTTCCACAGACATATACAGAGGAGACAGAGTAGCCCTGTACTCTTATACCATCCTGAATCTGGGTGGAGAAATAATTCTATTATTTCTTACAACTGGGCCTTTTCCATTTTCTCTGGCTTCGTTCAAGCAAACACCAGGAAAGGCAGAAGAAACAAGAGAAAATTTATGCGGCCACAGGCAGAGATCCAAAGAACACAGTTTCTAAAAAATAATTCCCTGTGGGAATTCAGGGTTAGGAGAATCTCACATTAATCCCTAAGTAAGACACGTATTAATATTTAATATGATTCCCTCCTGTCCCTGTGCCAGTCAGACATTTGGTCCCTAGCATGACATCACTGAGACTGTTAACTCCTCGAGACAGATAGCATGTCTGGTTTATTTCTTCATGCCCCATGGGAACCATCCCAGTGATTCTTAGAAGGTGCTTAATATGGATTTGAACAGAGAAATCATAAAAATTAGCCCTGTGCTTGTCTCAAACAAGGCTTTGCTTTATTTCAAAATTAGTCACTTGCTACTATACAGTGCTCAAAGTCTCTAGATCAGCAATAACTGAATATTACCAAGATGGAACAGTGAATGAAGCAGTTTATGAGCCCATTTCTAGCAATAATATTTTCTTGTGTTTGGACAAATGTTTCTATGCTTCTCTTTTTCATAACTAGACAAGAAGAAATGCACTATATAATACTAGTCTTGGTAATTTTTTTTAAATTTGAAGGGTAATGGATTTTGTTTTGTTTTGTTTTTGTTTTTGGCAGAGCAGGTCAGTGTGAAAGTGCTGGCAACAGGAAAAAAAAAAAAAAAAAACCCTACTGTTTTGCTTCAGGTTAAATCACTTACCCTGCTGTGAAGCAATTAGAATCCATGTCGCTATTGAGCACAGTTAGGTGCTTAATAAAAGGGTCACAGGGACATGCACGGAAAGATGGCCACTCACTTCCGTCAGTGAAGGAGAGCAAAGTGGTTACAGCCTGACTGGAGAAGTAGCTCCCCTCCTGAATCCCTGCATCCCACCTTGGAAAGATTACGAAGTACAAATATACAGCCTTTAAAAGTGATGTAGGCATCTGCATGCATTTTTAAAAATGCTATTTTATTAAATTTTGTTTCACATGATAGAGGATGTTGCCAGAGTTTTCTCCATACATGATAAATCTCTCACTTTTGTTATTTATTGGCAAATGATGGAAGTCAAAAACAATTCATCACCTGCTGGGGCCACTCGTATATAAAACCGTGCCTGCTGTTACCCACAGTGCTTTAAATCAAAACTACATATCCAACATACTCTCTCCCTTGCACTTCCACACAGAGGAAAGAAAAGGCAAGCATAATAAATATTTTCCCCAAAACAGAAGCAGACCCACAGCTGGCCAAAGCAAAATGTTCCCTCTCACATTTCTGTATACTGTCCTCTGTCTTTGATGAAGTACAATGGGGAAACAGTCCAGTCTTCTGATGGTGCTGTCTCTGCCTGGAGCCCGATTCCTTTACTAGTTAAGCAGCAAACAACTTTTTCTCGAGGCTGTTAGTCCCCAATACTTGTGGAAAACCCAACATATACATAGAGTTTTTACTTTTTCTGAAGAAAAGAGAGACTTTATTAATTAATTTATTTGTTTTGATACTGGGGATTGAACTCGGTCGGGTCCCACTGCTTGCAAGGCAAGAGGAAGAACCACTGAGTTAAATCCCTGGCAAGAGAGACTTTATATTTGCCCAAGAATGGGACAGAAATGAGAAAGTCATTTTTGCTTCTACAAAGTGAATCTGTTAAACATGAAACATCAGCTAAATGGAGGGATTTGCCTATGCGCAATCTCAAACAAATACTGATGACTGCATTAAGTAGAAAAATGTTTACAGATCTGTAGTCAAGAAATACTATATTAATTCTATACATCATGAATAAAATATATAAACTAACTTCTGCCACAGTCCTGAAGTCATGCAAAAATACCTGCTTATGTCACAGATGCCCTATAATATCGTAATTTTCTAAAAGGGAAGCAATTCACATTTCCCATGCGCATTTTGACAATGACAATGGCTGGTTGAGTGTTATTTTGAGTCCCTGTGGCTACTGACCATTAGTTCCAGTGGAGAAAGATAATGACTTCCTTGCACAGCAATTTATCATACTATTGCTAGGTCTGAATTCCATATTCAGCCCCTACAAACAAAACCCGTGCACACAAATGCCAAAGAAAGCCAGCACAATTTGAAAACAAATCAAATGTCATGCATCAGTTGTTGATCTTTGCAAATTTTTTTAAACTGACTTAATTATTTTGTAACTTACTGTCTTTATAGTCTCCATTTCACTCAGCAAATTGAAACATTTGTGTGAGAGTAACACAGGAGACTCAGCCTTCAATTTTCCTTTGTGAGTCACAGCCTACATTTTCAAAGTGTCCAACCAAGGCCTGGCACACTCAAGAGAAGTAACTAAATCTATTTTCTGAAATCACAACAGGGGCTATGTTTTCATCAACATTCCGAATAAAGGGAAACAATGATTTCAATGATTTGGACTGCTGACATCTCCAAAGATATGGGTGAGGCAGTAGTCACTTCACCAAATCCAATCTCTTTGCAAAGCCAGAAGTCAAGAGATTTATCATTGCCAATGCTGGCGATTAGAAAGAGTAATTCATCAATGCCATTTAGTGGCCAGGGAATGAATGGTTCAGAGCTATCTGGAAGTTGGCTTTTCATCTTAAAAGGTGAATATTTTCTCAAAAATGAATTGACTTTAAAAAGTCTGTTTGATTGCCCCCTTCCTCATTTATTACTTGTATTTGGAAATGTACTACTAATTATCAAAGCCTTTAATTTCTTTCTACTGGTTCTCTGACCTCTCACCTGTTGGAAACATTTACAAAGTTATCTGGAAGCCAGAGGAGGGAAAGCTTATTTTAGGTCGCTTCTGCTTCAGTAGGGCACCCTGAAGAATTTTCAAAAGAGAAGGTAATTCCAACTACATTAGAAACAGCATGACTGAGTTGCGTAATTCATGTTCATATACTTCTTTAATGTGGGGGGACACACCAGGCTCAGACCTGATGAAAGGATAACACACTTAGCTTAATTAGAATTCTACTAATAAATTCTGCTTTCTGTGAAGTTAAAATTAAAAATCTTGTTAAACATTCCTAAAGCACATAACATAAATCATTGTCATACACAATGCACCTATATCTGTCATAATGCTTCATGAGAAACATATTTCAGATACAGATCGTATTCTTCAGATATTATCTTTCAAGCTATAAGATTCCTTATTATATGAATTACTTCAACACACTACAATGAAGGCTAATTCCTTTAAGTTTACCACGTGTCTGGTGATATTTCCCAAGTATATGTTCATCCCTGTCCCTACCCCGCACCCACTTCCCTTCCATGTACTCTCCAATTGGTCATCCTGTTTTCTTTGGTTGCAGAAATCGAGCTCAGGATCTTGCACTTGCAAAGCAGGCAGCGGCACCACTGAGCTAAATCCCCAGCCCTGTCATCCTTTTCAGTAAGTGACTTCTTTTCCTGTAAGTACAAACTTTCTCTATAAGAACTTTCTGTTACGCCTTATACTTTCTTTCATTTTAGGGATTTTTTTTTTGTCTTGTTAAATCCAAACAAAATCTGTATACTCTTTTCAAGTGGGCATTTAAAAAAGATGTCTAAAACAGTATTCCTTAAAGAGACATCGTTTGGCAGATACCCACTGCTATTGGTCTGCAAGTAATAAGGTTGCACCGGATCTAAAACACTGGGTTTGCCATTGCGGTGATCTGAAACTTTGCCATCCTAGGACTTCCTCGATGAAAGAAGCAGCGTACACACGGACCTACTGCGTACTCCTCCTTGCCACGGCCCACTAATATTCACATACGCGCAGGAAGAACTAGCATTCTCTGTGACAGAAGCTACTTGGGTCTGATTGGTTTTATGCCTCACCTGGTGATTCAATAAACACACCTCCCCAGGAAATGAAAACAGGTTCTCCTCTATTTTCTCAGATCGCCTTCTCCCCTCCCAGCACTGAGTGCTTTCAGAGCCAAACACAGTGTTCTACATCACTCGTTCACTCCTGCTGTCATTCATTCACCCTGTGCTAATGAGTGTTAGCAAACACACGAGGAGCGTCCTGAGGGAGTTCACGTTCTGCTGGGAGGCAAGAGCAAGTAAGACAACAAATACATAAAGTGAGTTCTCAGCAAACCATAACTGCTGGGACAAGCAGCGATGTGACACTGGGGCCTCTGTAAGAAGTTCTGAAGTGAGTATTTGAATTTTTTTTTTTCTTGTTAAATCCAAACAAAATCTGTATACTCTTTTCAAGTGGGCATTTAAAAAAGATGTCTAAAACAGTATTCCTTAAAGAGACATCGTTTGGCAGATACCCACTGCTATTGGTCTGCAAGTAATAAGGTTGCACCGGATCTAAAACACTGGGTTTGCCATTGCGGTGATCTGAAACTTTGCCATCCTAGGACTTCCTCGATGAAAGAAGCAGCGTACACACGGACCTACTGCGTACTCCTCCTTGCCACGGCCCACTAATATTCACATACGCGCAGGAAGAACTAGCATTCTCTGTGACAGAAGCTACTTGGGTCTGATTGGTTTTATGCCTCACCTGGTGATTCAATAAACACACCTCCCCAGGAAATGAAAACAGGTTCTCCTCTATTTTCTCAGATCGCCTTCTCCCCTCCCAGCACTGAGTGCTTTCAGAGCCAAACACAGTGTTCTACATCACTCGTTCACTCCTGCTGTCATTCATTCACCCTGTGCTAATGAGTGTTAGCAAACACACGAGGAGCGTCCTGAGGGAGTTCACGTTCTGCTGGGAGGCAAGAGCAAGTAAGACAACAAATACATAAAGTGAGTTCTCAGCAAACCATAACTGCTGGGACAAGCAGCGATGTGACACTGGGGCCTCTGTAAGAAGTTCTGAAGTGAGTATTTGAACGGAGGTTATCTGTATTTGGAATGAGATTAAGAGTAGTCTTCCGGGGCGGACACGGAGGTAGAACAGATTCTGGCAGAAAGAAAGAATTCTTACAAACATAGGAAGGAGGAATGAATTTAACAGGTTAGAAAAATCAGAATGGCTCTGTTGAGACTGGAGCGCAGTTAGCAAGGAGGGGGAACTCAGAGCTTGTAGTGTGGAGAATGTCAATAATCCTTCTCCCTTGTTCCAGCATTCCACAGTACGGTCACTTCAGCAGGTCCGTCTTCCCAGATTGTTTTATTTTGATCTGCAGAATTAATAAGGCCAACGAACTACAGCAGGGTATAAAGCTAGGATACTAGGAGTAAACGATTCAATGTATCTAAGATGTAATTTGCACATTAAAATCAATCCTTAGAACCTAGGACTCCAGATTAACTGAACTTACTTTTCTGTGGTCTAAGAAATCAGCGCCTTGGGCACTTGACAGAGACACAGATGAGAAGTTAGACCAGGGCCTATGAATGGTTGCTTTGGAGGCCAGAATGTGAACACTGTGAGCGAGGTAAATGGCCATACTGATAATCCCAGTCGGACGACAATAGCCACCAACAACTGTGAGATGACTAGGAGTAAGGCTACTGTGGCGATGTTTAGAAATCTTGAGCCCTTTTTAAACATATCAGCCACCACAGAGTTTCAGCCAGTAGGAATCACATGGGCCTGCGGTGCTTAGAACTTCCGATTTGTTAGTAAGAACGTGGAATTGACGACTTTCATCAGCTTCAAATTTGCACAATGACAAAAAAAATTTGCACTTTAATCAAAACACAACTTCAGGCCTCCCTTAGTCCATTGGCTTCTAGTTGCCAAACTGATTTAATCAAGGGGCTCAGCTGATATTAAAGACATAATAAACAAAGAATACCGCCTTGGGGCTGGGGATTTAGCTCAGCGGTTCGGTGGCCTGCCTTGCAAGCGCAAGGACCCGAATTCAATCCAGGTACAAAAAAAAGAAATAAATAAAAAAAAAGAATACCACCTTGCTTCAGTAACTTTTATGAATGTAGGGAAGGCTGTGTGATTTCTCTCTTGCACGATGGCAGTTTAAGCCTGGCCACAACACTCTATAAAAGTAATATATCTAACAGTGTGCTCCATTACAAGGGTTACCAAACCTCTGGGAGTTGCATATTCTTCCTAACAGGTTAAGTTTATAACAAATCCAATGCCAGTTAAGTAATATCTAGCTTTAGGACAAAGACAGATTGATGTCACGTGGATATATTTTAATGTTTAATACTCTTGCTGGTAATAGCTAATATTACTGGAATGAACACATATCTACTACCTATTGATGGTAATTAATCTAACAAAAATACTGCAGGTGACAGCAGTAAGCAGCCTCCTTCTGACACTATTTAATAAAACATCTCACTTTACAAAAGGAAAAAAAGAAGAGAGCTAAGGAAAGGCAGCAGTGAGCCACCCCATTTCTATTTTCAATCAGTAAATAGCCCCTGATGTGTTACATTAATGCTCTGGGAAAGACTGGTTCTCTGTGCCTGGAAGAAGGTTGCTAGGAGGCAGGGTCTGCCATCCAGGATCAGATTCCTCCAGTTCCCCTGGGTGGCAGCTCTACTTCTGGCCGAATTCCATGGGCTGCCCTGGGCTGTTGAACTCTTGAATGCTGGGAAATATCACAGCCCAAAAAATCAGCAGTAAAAAGTTCATGGGAAGAGCCACTGTGGCAGTAATCTTAGGTACTCCGTTACTGTCTCCAGTCAAGCGACCCTGGGTGCTTTTTGTCACATGTTGGCTTGTGTGGTCACCATGAAATAAGGGCCATCAGGTTACATACAGGATGAGTTAGATATATGTGTGTCTCCAGGAGCACGGGAATTCTTTTTTTTTTTGTGTGTGGTTATTTTAATAGAAATATTTCATGTCTGATCTACACCTGGCTGCTCTCCAAGAATTAAATATAGCAATTTGTTACAGTAATATTCCTCCAGAGTCCTTCACCAAGAACACAAACTATTTATTTTAAGTTATGCTTATAGGTGTATTTCATTTTTTAGTCTCATCTCTGGCACAGGACGTATTCTAAGCTGCATTTTGCTCTCTTCAGTAGCACAAGCAATTTACCTCAATAGCTTTTTTTCCCAGCCTGGCACATGTCCCTTGCTGATGTTTGCCATTTGAATAATCACATCTGAATTTGGTTTGCAATAGTTTTATCTGAAAAAAAAAATGATTGCAGACAGAGAAGCAATACTCCTGCTCCTCCCCTGCAACCCCATCAAAACTTTCTATTATTTCTTTGTGTCAGGAAAAAAAATGTCACAATACAATTTCAAAATAAATAATTTAATTTGTTCTTTAAAGGCGCTCAATTTTACTAAATTATCCTTAATTTCTAACCAGGTGTTTAAAATACTCTTTTAAGCAGTGTTTGCAATTTCTAGTCTTTCCTTGTTTCCTGGCTGTCCCGTTTTGAGGAAGCCTGCTGTATATGGACATTGAGTATGCACATAGTGAGGCAAGCCTTTTAGTACTTTTGGATTATATTCAGTTTCCTAAGGCTGCTGAGACAAAATATCACAAATTGGGTGGCTAAAAACAATGGGAATTTACTTTTTCACAGTTCTGTAGGACAGAAGTCAGCATCCAAGATGTTGGGAGAACCATTCCTGTCTAAAGGCTATACGAAGAATCTGTCCTACCTTCTATCAGCTTCTCTCAGCTCTTGGCTTTCCACGGTAAGCAGAAACCCAGTCTCTGCCTCCGTCTTCACATCTCTGACATTTTCTGCATCTCCAATCTCCTCTGCTGTTTTCTTTTCTTTTTCTTTTTCTCCTCTGCCTTGTTCTTGTAAGTCTCTAGTAATCACATTTGGAGACCTCCTCGAATTCAAGCATAGGGTCCTATATTGAGATCCTCATATTAATTACATGTCCAAAACTCCTAATTTTAAATAATATATGACACTTTGAGATTCCAGATAGATGAATCTTTAGTCAGCCAACATCAAGTTACTACAAGTGAGTTCAAATTGATTTCTGTAGGGATTCATCATTATCCTCTGTCTTTATTATATGACTTTTTCTTCCTCCTCTCAAAAACATTTTTGTTTTAGAAGATTTATAAATGAGTTTCAGAAAGTAAGCATATGAATCAGCTCTGACTTTCCAGTTGAATCCAGTGGAAGAAGAGATTTTTTCACTGAAAGACGACAGGAATATATAATCTGGTAACTATATCTTATTGTGCCCTATGTTACTCAATTATGTTCTCTAAGTGATATTTAAGACATAAATCTTGTAGGATTGCACTAACCAAATTAATAAGTGCTTCTAAAATTGTATATTGTAATACAATTAAATATCTAATTTTTGAAGAACACTTGATGATCCTGGAAGGTATGAAAAGCTTTTGATGAGCAATGTCGGCTCCATATTATACCTATCTCAGTATTTACTTTCTATGGTTGAGAATGTTTGTCTTTATAATTTGTAGTCTAGTCTTTTTTCTGGTTTTAGATTTTATTTATAATTTTAAAAGTGATTCTTTAAAAACTTTTATATTAGATGTAATCAGCTCCCAAGTCTTTATATAATAGACTGAAAATGAACTTTCTCTGTGGACGATCATCTCTGTACACTCATTTAATGAGATAATATGCCAATGGGGCTGAATATGCTCAGCATTCACTGTGACCCTGATCACTCAGGTCGTTATTCGTTCACTGAATACTTACGAGACTCCTGCTCTTTACCACACATAAGGCAATAAATATGAGTACACGATGGCCCCTACCCTCAAGGTATTTGCTATAGATACTAGAAGACGGTCAAGAGAAATCAGTGCATTGTAACAAGGGATGGTATAGGAGTGTGTGAAAGGTTTCAAGAGAGTAAGGTGGGCACATAATGCAGACTAGATGACTCAATTTCCAAAAGACAGAGTCTAAAAGAATGGGATTCAGAGTGACTTATGTCAAGAAGGAAGAAGAACAATATTGCAGACAGGAAACGAAGCGATAAGTCAAACAGGCAGTCAAGGCAGATTTTCAAAGTAATGAGAGATGAGGCAGAGGGGAGGATCTGTGTATAAACTTCACTTGGAAGTCCCTGGATAGCCAATCAAAGCTCAAAGATGGTGTATATGAGTCTTTTGCATATTTAACAAGATCCACGGGTGAGAAATAAAGGGAACAGATAAATATATTATTATGTGGGCTACCACCTAAGAGGCTAAAGGAGCCCAGTACCACCTACCAGGAGCACGTGGGCTGGACGTGTCCTCAGGAGGCAGCTTCGATGTCATCTTACCCATAAAGAATGTGGAACAGGGAAGAATAACTTTGAGTCCTTACCTTTGCATGATCAGCCATTCTGAGGATGAGCCCTTCAAGAGCCAGGAACCTAGGATTTAGCAATTTTGGTGAATAGGGTGAAAATAATAGATGGGGAAATGATTAATTTCCAATGTAATGTTCAAAATCAAGGGTCTAAGCAGTAGAATTTTTTTTATCTGAAGCTTAGAGATGTATATAAAGTAAAGATCAGGATTACAGAATATTAGGGGATAAATACAAAGCGATGTAGTGTATGATAAAATGTGTGAGTCAGTGAACACTCACTACAGAGTCAATGTTCAAATGTACAGTATATTGAAGATATACTCCTAAGTGAAATAAATAAGTCACACATGTGCAAATACTGAATAGTTTCTGTGGTGTGAATAAACTGCAATAATACACAAGATCCTAATAAGATTACTGACATGGTGAAATGGGAAGAAAGGGGCTAAAGGTGTAGGGAAGGTGGGATGGGTAGGGGGAGGGTAATAAGGGAAAAGAAAAAATGTGAGATAAAGAAAAGATGGAAATAAAGTGTTTTATTTAGTTGGGGAGGGGAGGAGGGGGTGATGGGAGGGCAGGGACAAGGGGAAAAAATGAGAACCAAGACCTGTCACGTAGAGGTACAAGATCCCAACGATGAATGTAACTGTACCGTATCACTAAAATGTACCAATAAACACAATGAAAGATGAAAAAACAAATGTACAGTATTTGTTCTGTTTTTTTTTGGTTTTTTTTTTTAGTTTACGCTTTTGGGGTACTGGATCATGAACTCAGGACTTTTACCTTGAGGGCCATCCCCAGCATGTTTTTTTAACAGATTCTTGTTTAGTCACTAATTCGCCCAGGCTGAGTTCAAATTTGTCAACTGCCAGCCTGTGTCTCCCTATGTGCACGACTATGACTAGCTCACACATATAAATCGAAGATACTGCCCTATTGTTTGCCCTATATTCATAGCTATTTCCCTGAAAATAGTTATAAATCCTTGTGTGAAAGGGACAGAAATTAGAGGGTGAGAACCTGATAAAACTGTATATTTAGGGGTAAGAGTTGGAGAAAACCATATGAGTGAGACTAAAAATGAGCATCTAGAACAAAAGAAGGAGAAGCAGAAAGTAATATGGACAGAGGTTTTTAAAAGGTGAAAAAAATAACAGGGTCAAGTGCTGTGTGGAGGTTATTAAGAAAATGAACCAAAATATGTTTTCATATTTGAACAAAATTTAAATTAGGTACAAAAATTCCCTCGTGTTTTAAAGGGGCAATCCTGAAGAGTTTAAGGATAATATATTACAATAATCAGGGATTTGCTTTAGACTATGGCAGGGAAAAAGGTATTGGAATTAATATGGCCACATAGTAGCAGTTACATGCAGATTGTCTCTTTCTGAAGCTATGTTATGCTCTCTATTGTTTTTGGAAAAAGTCTTAATGAAACAATGAAAATGAAAATTAAGAAATCAAAAATAATCATGCTTTGCTTCTCTTCCATAGTTCACGTCATTTTCCATCAATGTTGCATCCAATCTGCCTTCTAAGGACACTGCAAATACCTGTGCTTCTTTTAGGTAGCACCGACTCTACCTCCAGTGCAGGACATCCTCTTGCACTCTATGGATTACTTTACTAGCCTGTCAGTTAAAGGCCTGGCTGCCAGTCCGCTTCTCTTTCCAGATGAATGTTATTAAAAGTCCAGGTTTCTTAAGAGCATCAGTTTTATTCAGGAAATTGTGACTCATATGCAAAGAAATAATTTGGAAAAGGAAACTCTCCTAACTTCCACTGATAGAGAGTCTGACCCTAACAGACTGTATTTTACTTAAATATTTAAAAACATTGTGGGCTTCAACTCGTGAAAGATTAAAACTAGACCCTTATCTTTCACCATGCACTAAACTAAAAATCGAAGTGGAGTAAAGAGCTACATATTAAAACAGAAACACTAAACTTGCTGGGAGATAAGTTACGTAAAACTTTCCAAGACATTGACATAGGAAAAGACTTTATGAACAAATCCTCAGTAGCAAAGGAACTAACATAACGAATCAACAACTGGGATCTCATCTATTTAAAAAGCACTGCAAGATCAACCACTAACATTGTAAGACATAACCTATAATGTGGGGAAAAAAATTTTACCAGCTGCTCCTCAGACGAAGGTCTACTATCAAGAAATTTGCCATCAAGAAATCAACCAGTAACAAATGCTGGCAGGGTTGTGGGGAGAAAGGAACCCTTCTCTGTTGTTGATGGGAGTGCAGACTGGTGCAACCCTTGAGGAAATCAATATATTGGAGATACTTCACAAAACTAGGATTAGAGGTCCCATTTGACCCAGCTATTCCCCTGCTGGCTTTCTTCCCAAAAGAATTAAAAGAATCTTATTACAGCAATGTATGCTCACCCATGTTTATAGCAGCACATTTTGTCATAGTGAAAACTCGGAAGCAGCCCAACTGCCCATCAAGTGGAGACTGAATAATGAAGATATCATTTTGTTTTAATAAAATGGAGTCCTACTCAGCCATGAAGAATGAGAAACTAGAGACATTTATAGACAAATGGATGCACACTGAGGCCATAGTCTTAAGTGAAATAAATACAACACACATGCAAATACTGAATAGTTTCTCTAGTGTGAGAAACTGAAAGTAGAAATGAGGATCAAAATGTATAACAGATAATGTGAAATAGGAAGAAAAGGTCCAAAGGGGAAGGGGAAGTGGGAGGGAAAGGAAAGAAGGAAAAAGGAATAAAGATAAAAAAAAGGAAAAAAAATGGGAACAAAGTCTCTGTCAATAGGGAGAGGTAGAGGGCTTGAAGGAAGGAGAGAGGAATTGGGAAGAAAATAAGAACCAAGATATATTATATAAAGGTACAAATTCCCAATGATGAATATCATCATGTGGTATACCTAAAATGTATCAATAAACTTAATGAATAAAAAATAATTTAAAAAATGAGAAATGTTGGAAAGAGCAAACATTTTCACCTCAGAGTTGAAATTTTACTCAACCAGTGACAAGGATCCCAGAGTGGAAATTGGCCTTATGGGATAGGTATTACTCCCCAGGTGTGCTGCCATGCCTGTTAGGTTGCAGTTTTCAGGAGAAACCAGGTTGATATCAGGGCATATATTATATACTTTATTTTGAATTATCTGTCCTCATGTTTGCTACTTCAAACTTCAAAACAGCCTGTGAGGGTATCAACTTGGCACAGGAAGATATAAATGATTATCTGTTTTCAAGCATAAAGACATATATAGACACAGAGAGACAAGATTATTACTTTTGTAACAAGTAATACTTTTTGGCAGATTTCCAAAACTCACACAGGCGGCTTATCACACTGTCAGCAGACAATGTACCACTGAGGAAAGATACTAGTTTTGGGTGCTGTACGCGATAATTGGGGAGTAGGTATTTCAACTGTTAAAAGTGCAGAAATTCTGCCATTACATCAATAAACAATATAATTAAGGCAATGCAGAGCATGCTATGTAATCAAGCTGCTTACTATAATGCCAGTGTGGGTTAACTCACTTTAACATCATTAGAATACTAATTTTTTTTTTTTACTTTCAGAGTTGTATAATGTGTAAAATATTTAACAGTGTAACATAGCCAGGTAATTACTATCGTGCTAATAAATAAAAATAGCTGTTATTCCAGAGCTATACTGAAGCCAATTTTTACGGATTACTTCAAAAGCAACTCTCCAACTGTACGCACTATTGTTAAAGAATACAGTTTCATTTCCTAAAGTTGCCTCCATGTAAATATTGCATCCCTTAACTCCAATTTACTTTGTGTGAGTTCATCCTTCACACAAATAGAAATTTAATTAAACAAAGGTTTTACATTTGAGAAGGTATTCTTAAAAATCTCTGTTAAGGAAGTTGCAATCTCCACTTGTGTAATAGAGTTGACATAGGGTGTATTTCCTTGAAAAGATTAGTTTTGAAATTTCAATTATAGTTGGCCAATTCCCACTTTTAATATAGGCTCCTGACTTCACAGCATCCGATAGTTTAAAAATGGAGGTTTAGATAGTTAGTGCTCAAAATCCAAGTTCATCTCCTTATACTTAAACTCTTCTTTCTCTTTCATTTCTTGTTCTTTGCGGAGTATTAGACAACTTTCACAGCATAGCCAAGCTCTTTGGCACTGTATAACAAACACTGCATTTCTTTCAGTTGTGATTAATACGTTCCACCCTCCCACCTGATATCTCATCAGAGTAGCTTTTATCATGCACATCTCTGTGCACATTTTCCTCATGATACTTTACATATCCTTTAAGTAGATAGCAGCCTTCTTTCTGTCTGTCGACTTCTGTTTCTGAGCTCTTTCACCAGCGAGCCTTAAAAATGTATTGCGGCACAATCAGCTTTCGATAGCATGAACCTGAAAATCACTTTCAGGCTTTACTGGTTACTTAGTTACAAAGCTGTTTCTAAATTTGCAGATATTTGTTGGAATAGACTCTGTGTGTGTGTGTGTGTGTGTGTGTGTGCACGCGGATCAGCCTTCTTAGTACCAATGTGTATTTCTGTCTTCTCTGGCTGCCTTAGCTAAGATGCTGATGATGACAAAGACAACGATGATGCTGCTGGGTACTGGGTAAGACAACAGAAGTTTATTCTCTCACAGTTACAGAAGCTGAGGAATTCAAAATTAATAGGCCAAGATATCGAGTTACTGATGAATATTCACTCACTACGCTGTAAAAGACCACTTTTTAATGTTTTGCCCTCTTGTCTGTGCATATCTGTGGAGGGAATACATCTCTTCTTATAAGGGGAATCATTCCACCATGGAGGGTTCTGTCCTCATGGCCTAAAAGCCTCCCACTGAACCCATCTCAAAACTCCTGGGATTTCAATATATAATTCTGGGAGAAGTGGACACAATTCAGTCTACACCACCTCCAATCCAAAGCCACAGATCGTCGGAACCGATAAAAGTGTCCATGCCCTGTCTAGAAGAGATTCACTTCAGGGACACATGTAGACTGTACTAAATGGAAAATAATAGTGAAGGCAAATAGTAAGCAACAGAAGGAAGATTTTCTCTACTAATTTCAGGTCAAAAATTGATGAAAAAGACAAAAATAGTGAATATTGATAACTGGACCAATTTTCCAGGATATAAAATATTATCTATCTATCTATCTATCTATCAATCATCTATCTACCTATCATCTTCATTCCTAAACAAGGGACAACTGGACCAATTTTCCAGGATATAAAATAGTATCTATCTATCTATCTATCTATCTATCTATCTATCAATCATCTATCTACCTATCATCTTCATTCCTAAACAAGGGACCAAATATTCCTAAAACAAGCAATAGAAGAAACAGAAGTCTTCACTATTCTCAATAGAAGGCTTCAATATTCTCTACGATTATAACAATATTCTCAAGCACTAGAAGGCTTGGATGACCCAAATTTAATAACGGACAGGCCAAACTGAAGGAAGATCAGTGAGAAAACAGAGACGTGAAGCAAGGCTGTACAGACTGCGCAAACCAGTGCTCACGCAGGGAACACCCCTTCCACAACAGAACACTCAGGAACATTCCCAGGTGTGCAAGCCATGTTCTCCACAGCAGACCACAGGTCCAGATGACACACCACGAAATAGTCTCAGTGGGTGCAGGAAGGACGAAAGAACACCAAATACCCATCCAGGTGACAATAAATAAACTAGATACCGACAAAAGAATGGAAAATCTAGGAATATCAGGGTTAGAAAACCAACAGATCAAAGAAGGTATCAAAAAGGAAATTAGAAAGTGTCTTTAGACAACAAAAAATAAACAAACGGCACACACATAACAACTTACAGAAGTAGTAAAAGCAACACCGAGGGTAAAATTTATGGTTTTACATTTTAATGCAAATGATTACATTTAAAAGAATAAATACTTCAACAATCTATGACTATAACAAGGAACCAGATATAATTAATTCAAATATGCAGATAAAAGGAAATATAAATTAGAGCCAGGGAAATAAAACAGAGAATAAAAAATAAAGAAAAATCAATGAAACGATTGTTTCAAAACACTAATATTGATAAACCCTAAGTTAGACTGACAAAAGAAAAAAGTAGGGAGAGAAAGCACTGGTAAATAAAATCATAAACAAAAGAGGAGGCATTACTAATTATTTTAACAAAAAAAGGATTATAAAAACGTGTATATGTGTATGCCAACAAATTTGATAATTTAGATGGGCTAATTCTTAGAAATCATGTTTCATCTTAGCAAAACTCAACCATGAAGCTATAGGAAATCTTATTATGTCAATAATTCAGAAGGACTTTGAGTCAGTAATACAAAATCAAAAACAAAATAAAACTCTGGACAAACAAAAGGCCAGGATTAGATGGATTCACAGGTGAATTCTGTGATACATGTAAAGAAAACCTGCTGAAAGTCTTTCAAAAAAGTAAAAAAAAAGGGCAACATTTTCCAATTTACCTGGTGAGATAAGCAGATTACCCTGATACTAAGCTCAGACAATAATTCCATCAGAAAAAAATCTTAAAAATATACACAAAATTTCCCTATAATTACTATTAATGAAAATATTCTCCTTTAAAGACAGCCAATTAAATCCAATTGCATATTAGAATGACTATATACTCTAACTAAATTGGATTTATTCCTGAAATTCAAGAATGGTTCAACAAACTGAAATCATTGCCACATAGCACACCAACAGAATGAAGGAAAAAAAAGGATGTGAAAACTCAAATGATGCAGAAAAAGTACTTGACAAAACTGAACTCTGTCTCATTATAAAAACTAAAATTTCAAGAAAACTGTTTCAAATTAGTAAAAGCCATATATGAAACACGGGGAAATTATTTGCCCCCACCCCGTAGTGAATGCTGCTTCATGGTTGTCAGTTTTGTTATTTTCAAAGCACCGAATATGTTTGTTATTTTTAAAATTTCTCTATTCTTGCAAAATGAGTGAAGGATTTTTCTCTAAAAACTGGAACAGAGAAAGAAAGTCCACTTTTGCCATTTCTGTGAATTGTACTACTAGAAGTCCAAGTCACATCAACTAGGCCAGAAAAAGATACAAAAGACAAGAAAGAAATGACTTATCTCTATCACAATCTTTTATGTAGAGAATCTAAAGGTAACGTATAGAATTCAGTATTAAAATCAATAAGCAAATTTACCAAAATATAGATATAAACATATAAAAGATACAATCAATACATAAGAAGTCAATGCATTTCTCTAAAATTAAGATGAGTAATCTAAACAACAGAAATAACTTGATATAAAAAGTCTACTTAGCATGTAAGGCATCAGTTAAAATAAGATATGTAGAAATAAGCCTAGTAAGACAAGAGCATTTTATGATGAAAGCAACAAAATACAGTTAAAGCATACTGCATGAACAAAGGGAAAGACACCCATGTTCACGTGGATGGAGAGATGTAACATGTAAAAATGCCAGTACTACGCAAAACTATGTACAGAGCCAAGGCAGTCCACGTTACAATCTCAAAGACAATTTTCCATAATAAACACATAGACCCTAAAATTCCTGTGGAATTTCAAGGACTCAGAATAGCTAACTCACATTTGAAAAGGAACACAATTGGCAATCTCATACCTGCTGATTTTAAAACTTGCTAAAAAGCTACAGTAATAAAAAAAATATGGTGATAGCACAAAGACAGAAATATGAACTGATATAATAAAATAGCCCAGGAATAAAGCTTCTTAGAAATGTTCAAATGGTTTCTAGTAAGGATATCAAGGGCAAAAAATAGAGTATTTATAAAAAATAGAGCTGGGAAACGAGGCTCTCACCTTACATTATTATTGTTTTCTTTTTTACTTAATTTCATTGGTACTCTTTTGACGTACACAGTGATCATTCATCACAGGGAATTTGTACCTGTACCTCATATATCTTGATTCTTACCTCCATTCTGCTCCTCTCTTTTTAACCTCTCTTCCCCTCATTACTTACAAAAGGTTTGTTTCCATCTTTCCCCCTTCTATTCTCTTTTTTACCTTATCTCTTCTTTTCCTTCCACATCCCCTATCATTCCCCGACTCATTTGAATATTTTTTCCTACTTCCTACTATCTGTCATCCAATTTCAACTTTATTTACATTTTCAGTTTTTCACACAAGAAAAATAATGTGATATTTAAACACATGTTCAGTTTATTTCACTTAAAACATGGTCTCAAGATGCATGCATTTACCTGAAAATGTGTTCCATTTTATCCTTATCGATACAGTAATACTCCATTGTACATAAAAGCCACATTTGCTTTTTCATCCATTCATGGGCATCTGGGCCGTTTCCAAGATTTTACTACTACGAACTGTGCTGCTATAAACATGGTCGTGCATATGTTGCTGTGGTATGATGTTTTTAACTCTTTGGGGAAAATAGTAAGAAGGGGAATATCTGGGTCAAATAGAACCTCTAGTTTTAGTTTTGTTGAGGCATCTCCATACTGATTTCCATATTGGTTGTACCAAATTATACTCCCACCAACAGTGGAGAAGTGTTCCTTTTTCCCCACAGCCTCACCAGCATTTGTTATTAGCTGATTTCTCCAAAATAGGCAGTCTTTCTGGTGTGAGATGCAGTGTTTTAATTTGCATTTCTTGAATGACCAGTGATCTTGAAGAGTTTTTCATATATTTATTTGCCATTTCTATTTGTTCACCTGAGACGTATCTATTCATTTCAGATGCCCATTTTTGGATTGACCTTTAAAGTTGGGGATCTGATTTTTTTTCAGTTCTTTATATATTATGGATATTAGTCCTCTTTGCCTGAGGAACAGCTGGCAAATTTTTTCCCACACTGTGCGCTGTCTTTTCACTGTGTTAGTGGTTTATTTTGCTGTTCAAAAGCAAAAGCAAGATCAGGTGTTATTTGTAGTATTTCTTATGTGATCCAGATTTTGTTGATAAAGTCTCTGCATGCATGCACCAGTTCTTCAAGAATTATACTGATTCTATTTTCCAGAAAAGTTAGTGTTTGTGTTTTAATATTTAGGTCTTTGATCTATTTGGATTTTAATTTAGGGCATGGTGAGAGACATGAGTCTAGTTTTAATCTTCAGCATGTAGAAAGCTAGCTTTTACAGCACCACTTATTGAAGAGGTTATCTTTCTTCCAGGGAAGGTATTCAGACCCTTTGTAGTATTCCATTACAGCAAAAGAAAATGGACTAAGACACGGCCTTTAAATTTGAATGCGTTTATAACTGAATGTGTTGAAGGGAAGATTTTGGTTGAATTTTCTACATCTCCCACAAATCTGTTTGCTGGCTGCCTTAGATGTCAGATAAAAAGGCAAACTTCAGCGCCATTCACAGTTCAATGAAGATAAAGTTACAGAATGTTGAGAGCCAGTTTTCCTCTTGATAATAGATGAGCTAAAGTTTGCCTTTTATTTATTTATTTGGCATATTTAAATCATGAATGGTAAATGGTAAAAATCCATTAATTAATACATTAAAGATGAAATTTACTTCCTACTCCAAAGTCCTAGAAGCATCCGCTACTCCCACTTCCTTGGGTAGGGATTATATGACATTGTGGTGCATCCTTCCAGAAAGTCAAGAGAAAATGTCTTTTAGCTGAGCATATTTCTGTGCTCTGGTAAAGTTTTCATGAGACTCTTGAGTTCATTTCAACCATTCAAGAAACAAAGATCTCAACTATCAATTCCTAAGTCAGTAAGTGTTAGAGATTCCACTAAAACCACAAGGCAGTGGCTGTTTTTCTGCGCTTCCTTTTTCACTTTTGGTGACCTGCTGACACTCCTGGTGGGCACCCTGAGTCAGTCTGGTCGAGTTTCCACGTTGGCTTCTTTTTCTTCTACAAATACTGACTTCTGTCGCCTCTCCTTTGCTCAAACTGTTACCCCAACATGAAAACGTGCCCATAGCTCACCTACCTATTCAGTGCTTTGTAAACCTCAGAATATACTTTCAGGGTCCTCAAGAACATGCTGTCTTAGTCCTTCCTTGCTTGGTTCGTCTCCTTCCTTCTCACACCCTTCTTCGCCTCCTGTGTCTCTCAGGAGTTCAGATTGCGCAGTGAGGTGATTTCACTGTTCGTGTGCCCGGGTCTACGTCTCTTACAGTGTTACGAGGACAAAGCTCCTGGTCTGCCGGGCCTCTTGGCCCGTGGGTACCCAGCATTTGTTCCTTCTTTGTGGGGTCCCTGCGTGGGGTGGGGAGAGATGAGAGCTGGTCACCGCAGTTCCCCGGATGTAGTCAACTCCACCTCTGCTTCTGGTTGACCATTTGCTCTTTCTGGTCTCCTAGAAGATTTTAACTGTTGTTGGCTTTCTCATGTTTTGTTTCATTCTTGCTGAGGTCTTGCTCTCACCTCGGATGCTCCTTTAGATAGTCTTTAGGACAACTCCATCATGACCATCTTCCTTCAGCTCATTGCTCCCCCACCCTGGAAGCATTCTCACCTTACATTATTTAAAAGGTAATTCACGATTAATTGGAGACTTAAATTTAAGAAGCAAAACCACTACACTCTTAGAAAACAGGAAAAGCTTCATGACACTGAATTTGGCAATACTTTTTAGTAGGACAAAAAAGCGTAGGCAAGAAAAATAAAGTGAATTAGATAAAAATGTTTGTAATCCGAGTCAGGGGAGGTGCTGCACATCTATAATCCCAGCGCTCTGGGAGGCTGAGGCAGGAGCATCACAAGTTGAGCCCAGATTAGGAAATTTAGCAATTTAAAAAGATTCAGTCTCAAAATTTTAAAAAATATTACAAACTCAGGAATATTATGAAAGTGTGAAAGAGTAACCCACCCATGGCATAAGAAAATATATTTGCAAATTATATAATTGATAACAGATAAGTATGTAGAATAAATAAATTTACAACTCAAGGAAAAAAAGAACTAATTCAAATACATGAAAAAGAGTTGAATAGATAATTATCCAAAGAAAATATACAGAAAATTAATAAACACACAAAGAAATGAGGCTTAAAATCATTTTTAGGGATACATAAACTACAAATCCCTATAATATTTCACTTTAAATCTAGAATCAAAGAAATCAGGCTTTTATCTGAAAAGAGGAAGATTTTTAGATTTCTCTGGGAATGGTGATTATCACAAAGAGAATATTTAAAGAAACTGAATTGAGAATTCTTAACACACTGGTAAAGAGTATCTTAGCATAATCCCATTACGACATCTGTGTTATCAAATGGTTGACATGGTCCTCAGCAAGGCTCTCAGTCATATATTTCTTTTAAATATTAACTGTGGAAAAAATTTTTAAGACTTTCAGATAGGGTGACAAAGAAAGAAAAAATTTGAGTGAGATATGCAAAAAAATGCAAAAAAACACACCATTCATCCTTTTCGGAAGCACCTGAAATCTAGACTTCATAGAAGTCAGGAGCAATATCTTGAAATTACAAAGAAAAATGATAGGTTTCATTCCTAGCCAAACTAAATCACATACATATGTAGAATAAAATGTCTTCAGACTTGCGCAGTCTCAGAAGTCTTAATTCTTACATACTTTTTAAAAGAAAATTATTGAAGTTCAAGTTCACCTAAAATGGAAAGGAAGAAATCATTCTTGAGAGAGGAAATTAAGGAGAGAAGTGAAGATAATTTTCGGAAGCCTGAAATCTAGACTTCATAGAAGTCAGGGGCAATATCTTGAAATTACAAAGAAAAATGATAGGTTTCATTCCTAGCCAAACTAAATCACATACATATGTAGAATAAAATGTCTTCAGACTTGCGCAGTCTCAGAAGTCTTAATTCTTACATACTTTTTAAAAGAAAATTATTGAAGTTCAAGTTCACCTAAAATGGAAAGGAAGAAATCATTCTTGAGAGAGGAAATTAAGGAGAGAAGTGAAGATAATCCTGAGACAGTGGGAGAGAAGTGAAGATAATCCTGAGACAGTGTCAGAAGGGATCTCACCTTGGTGGCTCTAGGCCCATTACACAGAGCTGGGTGGTCTTTGGAGGAAGATGAAATGGACAGAATAGTTGATGTAGCAGTGTGTCTCAGAGAACATTTATGCAATTTGTGACAAGGTAAGGATTTTCTGTGAATTACATAGAAAACTTTGTGTTATGGTCTGAACCATATGCTAAATTCCTACCAACTAGTACCTGAAAGGGATACTGTATTGAAAATAAGATCTTTAGTCTGGATGTGGTGATTTATTCCTGTAATCTCAGCCTTCTGGAAGGATGAGACAGGAGGATCATAAATTCAATCCTCACTTGGGTAATTTAGCGACTCACCGATGTCCTACCTTAAAATTAAAACAAAAACAAAAACTAAGTGTTCAGGAATGTATATAGCCTTGGGTTCAACTCTGCAATCCTCAGCATTGTAAAACAACCAGGAAAGAAAAGAGGACCTTTAAAGAGATCATAAAGTTAAAATGAGTTTATTTTATAACTGATTTCCGTACAACAAGAGGAAATTTGGTCACAGACATAAACAGAGAGAAGACTGTGTGAAGTCAAAGGGAGAGAATGGCCCTGTACAGTCCAAGCAGAGACATCTCAGAAGAAAACTAAACTCTGACACCTTGATCAGGTACTTAGAGCTTTCAGAACAAAGTGAAGTTGTGTTGTTGAAATCACTTAGGCTATGGTACTTTGTTATCATGGCCCTAGGAAACTACCATATTAAATCATCACATCAATCATGAATCCATCAACCAAATTACTAATCAAAATATTGTGTTGGAAAGAAAAATCATTTAAGCAAATCAGAATCATGATAGGAATATATGTAAGTGATGTGAAACATCTTACATAGAGGGAAAACAGCAAAGCTTTGAAGTGAAATGTAATTGTTAAAATAACTTGTGGGAACAATAGTAAATACTAAAAAAAATCAGATAAAAGAGCTGAAATGCTTGTTTTTAGGGAGATAGGATAATAAGCAGAGGTGGGGACTCTGAGTTTTCATAAGACTTAAATATTTCCAAAAGGCCTTTCCTCAGTCCATGTGCTGTTAAGAGCTGGTGGGAGTTTAGGAGGCTGGGCCTAATGTGAGGCAATGAGGTCATTTGGGGTGCAACTCTGAAGGAGGTATTAGGGTCCCAGCCTGTGCTCTCTCTTCACTTCCCATCTACCACAATGTGAGCAGCTTTGCTGTACTATGTGATCACCATCACGATGATTTGCTATACCATACACCCAGAAGCAATGCAGCCAATTTAGCCATGGACTGAACCCTCTGAAACTGTGATCCTAAATAATCTTTCCACCTTATAAACTGTTTTTCATAGCAATTTTGTCACAGCAGCAGAAAGCTGATTACTGTACTATTTATCTATTTTTTGTGGAACTAGTGAATACTTTAGCCACATTAAGGTGTAACTTTTATACATGAATATAAAAGCTAATTTGCATGACACATAGTATTTGCTGTGCATTAGAGCTGAAATATTAACACTCCAGACAAGTCTAGCTATTTCTCTTTGTTCATGCAGCTTAATACAGGCAGAACAAGAATATAAAATAAAAATAAATTCAGGAGATTCAACTCAGTCTTTATTTTCAAACTGATACCATATTACCTGGTACTTTCAGTGACTCAAAACTGGAAAACTGTTCTTAAGGTTAACATCTACTGAAGGGATGACAAGACTACCTCGTAAGTATTGGGCACTCCTGAGTTGGCTGCTGCTTCTACTGCACAGGTTTTGAGAGAGAGCTATTAATTTTCAATTTAGAACCTTGAAGATTATCCAAATCTTAAGTCAGGTATAAATGCAAATTTCAGGCTATTCCGGGGTAACTCATTTCCCTTAGCACAAAAGTTATAAATAATTAGTCATATATTTAGATTTTATAAGCAACTAACTGAAATTTTCTGGAAGGCAAACTATGACCCCTCTAGAGTGTAACAGAAATACTTGAGGGTGATATCACATCACTGTATTAAGAGCCAATGCTTTCAGACCCTGTCCTATATATGTACCAAACCAAAGAGCTGTTTTATGCAACTGTTTGTTAACTGAAGCACACAAACATTAAAAGTGATTGAAATTATATTTCCATTTCTGTACATTCTACTGTATATATGATCAATGGAATCCATAATAACAAAATAGAAATAATAGGGAGTTAAATTGAAGCAATCCTGAAATTGTATTTCTTATTTCTATTTTCATGCTTTTACAGCTCAGCTAAAAAAAATGTAGCAAGTATCCGTAGTTGTCAGCAATCCGTACATCTCAGGAAAGTTTGGCCCAAGGCCGGGTTTACATTTGATATCCCATCCACACACCATTCTGTTAGTAAAAATACAAGAGCAACATAATGAGTTTGTAGCCTGACCATTCTGTAGGATTTTCATTGCCTTTTTTTTTGATTGGCTAGGAGTTCATTACTTTTCTCACTGGCTAGGAATTCGCCTTTGCCTCCTATATCAATAATGGTTGAATAGTCATTGAATTTATTAATAGTTTCCATGTACTTAATTGTGCTTGTTTTCCAGTTCAAATTATATAATTAATTAATATTAATAGAGAACTCACTCTAGGTCAGGAACTGTGTTAAGTTTTTAGCAAGCAATGATAGTGAATATAAATTATGTAAGCAAACCTGAGCTATAGTGGGCTAGCGCATTACCTGAGAATATGACATCAGAAGAATACTTGGGTAGGGTTGGGAAAAAGGAAAGTAGCAATAAGATGTCAAGTTAAAAGAGTGGCGTGGCCCGAAAAGCTTGGGATAATGCAATATGGCTTCTGTCCTCAAACTCTGAAGTTTTCAACTATGAAACACACTGGAGTCCCACGACCCACTCATTTGTGAGGGGCAGATAGGGTTGAGATTTAAAACGTCCCCCCAAAGTGTCATGTATCCAGAACTGGGGACTTTGGAAGGTAACTGGATCATGGCGGCTCTGTGCTCACCAGTGGATTTATTGACTGAAGATTACAGAACTGAAAGTTCTACCAGAGAGTGGCGGCAAATTAGAGGAGGGAGGTTAGTAGGGGACTGACCTGGGAATGACCTGGGAGGATGTATTTTTGCTTTTGACACTTCCCTTAGCGTTCTGCTTCCTGGCTGCCACGTGGTGAGCAGGTTCCCAGTTGCCACAACTTTTCCTGCCACCACCATGCCTTTTCCGCTTTACAGTCAGCCAGCCATGGACTAAATCTTGTGAAATGAGAGCTGAAATCAAGCTCTCTAATTTGCAGGTATCTGTTATTTTGTTCTGGACATATGAGTATCCTTAATATAAGGTGCTACAATGAAAGCTTTTTTAAAAACCTTATAGTAATTTAAGGATGACTCATTATTTTCTTTATTTCATTTAAATCTAATTGTCTTTTCAACAATGAACACCTGATATATCAGCTCTACATTGAAAATTTTAAGTGGAGACATGTTAACCATATTGAGTATCCTCTATTAAATGCTAAAATGGAATTTGTTGGATTTCTCCCTACACCATGACCTCTTCTGGAGCTAATGTCTTCATTTGCGATGCCTGCCTTTTTTATTTCCTACCGTATTAAGTTTCTAACCACACTACTTCACCTGGGAGCAGCAGAGGTGTTTGTGCCATGTCTTTCCAACCACATTAACCAATTACTTTGGTTATAGTAATTTGCAAAAGAATGGTGATTACCAAAATTACAGTCGATATGCTATGTTCTGAAGAAACAGCTGCTTTAACCATAGGGAAAAGTTTGAGCGTGACTATAGCAATGTATCTGAGAGATGGAAGTGTTGGCAAGTAGTAGGGAGAATACAGGGTGGAGGGGAGAGCAAGAGAAGATGAAGGTAATGAAAACATCCAAAAGCTGCCAGGACATTATACACTTCATTAACGCAGGTATGACTACTGATGTATGCTTCATTTTACTTACTATACAAGTGTGTATAAATGGGAGTATATTCAGACACTATTTGTATATTGTTTGGAAGAGGAAAGTTGAATATCAGTGATACAGATTTGGTGCAAATTATTTCAAGTATTTAAAGAAGAAAATGATTTTAATCCTACCATTTTGATAGCAGAATCAGAAAGGCTCAAAGATTTTAAAAATTGTAAAATTAAACCAAAACAAAAACAGGATAATTACCATATACTTCACATGACATAATAAGTAGTGTTTACAGTGATTAAAATATGCAAAGGTCTGCTAAATTTCTGCATTATGCCACTTAGTCCTCATAACACCTTTGTGATAAAACATCACTATTCTTATTTATAGGTTGAAGTTTAGTATTTTTAATATTATTATTTATTGAGTAGTAACTGTTGTTTATGGAGTATTTACAATATGCAAACTCAATGCTAAATGTATTTATGTACAACCTCTATTAGTTTTGGTGTTTTTGAGACAGGGTCTCACTAGGTAGTTCAGGCTGGCTTTGAACTTGCTATGTAGTCCAGGCTGGCCGCAAACTCATGCAATCTTCCTGTCGCAGCCTTCCGAGTGCTGGGATTATAGGCCTGCACCCAAGTCACCTGGAGCAATGTCTCATTTAAATATTACAACATATCTGTAAGTGAGTCAGTAGTTAGGTGATATTAAGAGGCATGGGGCGACTTGTCTAATTTCGTGAGACAGTATTTCAGATTTTTTATCTCCAGTACCCATAGCCTAAGAAACAAGTCTTATACTGTAAAGACTTGAACTGAGGAAGTAAAGTTGGGGTTGAGGAGAGGCACAATTCACTAGATGTAGACTAAGCAGTACTTTCAGGATTGCCTATCAAATGAAGGGTCGAGACAACAATCAGTGTTTTCAATTAAGTGCATAAATATGGAATGAGTAAAAGGGAGAAGAGAAAAAATGTCTCAAGAAGAGCTTTACACATTTCTACAAGAATTTAGCATCTGAGATGTATGTGGGTGTATAAAAAATATTCTCTCTTCAATGTTAACATAGCTAATGAGAGACGAAAGTGTATGAAAGAAGCCTGGAGGAGGGCTACCAGACAAATTAGATATTTGAAAGAACAGAAGCAAACATACCAAGACATAGAGAATCAACCTTAAGGACCAGTCCACTAGACTGAACCCAGTATCACTATGGTTAAGAAGGGAAGCATGGTTACCACTGGTCCAAAGCTCCCCCTACACCGTTACTCAGGGAACACATCTTAGGTGGAGATCTAACATCCCAAGGAAGACTCTTGGCAAAGGCTGCTTTCCTGCTCTTCCTCTCACCTGGAAGAGGGAATGGAGCATGACAGAAAACTGTAATTAGAGCTCCAGCAAATGCGTGGACTACAATTAGTAAAGCACAGGGGAGAATGAAAGAGCCAGTGCCATAAAACAGGTAATGCCCTTGTCCCAACATCCTCTCGAACACTGGGGATTACTGCATCCCCATGCTATCTTGCCCTCAGCATCAGAAAGTAAAGCCCCCAGCCCTAAGCTCAGAGTGGTTGAGATTGGCAATGCAGAACTTAATGTTAGGGAGTTGTGGACCAACTGTGGGAGACAAAGGAGAAAGAGAGACACAGCAGAGACAGACCACAGCAGGTTTTCCTAAACACTGGGAGATATGAGACAGTGTGACACAGCCCTCCAGCAACCATTCTGAGCTGGCAAAAGAGCCTCCCTGCCCTCGGTATAGGGATGCTAAGTGTCTGAGGCTCTAGGAGCCTCTGAACTTACTGCTGAGAAGTTCTGGACTACATCTCAGGAGACACAGGAATAAGAAAATTCAGAGGCAAACCAGAGTAGGTGCTCTCCTCCTGTCTTCTCAGATATGTGAGAAATCAGAGACAATGTGAAATTCTGCCTATTTCTCACTGTCCCACACAAGTAAAAGAGGCCCTCTGCCAGAGCTGGAAAATCAAGTACATTCTAAATCTGAACTCCACACAGAGAAGGAAATTATGAATATGAGAGTGAAAATTAATGAAATTTGTTTTAAACATGCAAGGAATCAATAGTCACAGAGTTGGTGATTCAAAATAATAAATAAAATATAAAAATCCTTAGCCAAACACAAACAAACACAAAAGAGTGTGACTCGATATGAAAAAAAAAGCAAAATCACAATGGACACCATTAACATCTAGAAGATTATTCATAACTAATATAAGCATTTGTGCTCCAATCAGTTGAAGGATCTAGAAAAAATGCATACATTTCTAGGCAAATATGAATTTCCAAAAGTAAACCTAGGAAACAGGGATACCCTGGACAGCCCAATAACAGAAAGTGAAACTGTGGCAAAAATAAAACTCCACCAACTACGGTAAGACTCATGACCTCAAGTGTTCACTCCTGAGTTATACAAAAACTTCAGGGAAGATTTAATGCCAATACTCCTCAAAGTCTTTAATGAAAGTGAAAGGAAAGGAATACTTCAAAACTAATTTCCAGAAAAGAGCATTTCCTTGATTTGAAGCCAGATAAACACTTAATTGAAAAGACAAAAGAAATAAAATATTCAATCTCTTTAAAGGCCAATCTCTTTAAAGAATACAGATGAAAAATTCCTCAACCAAATACTGGCAAAAAGATTACAATGAATTGTCAAAATGATCACATATCATGAGCAGGTAGGATTCATCGCAGGGACACAAGGATGGTTCATCACACACAAATCATTATATAACTTAGATAAACAGAAGCAAGCACAAGAATTACATTAACCTCTCAATAGATGCAAAAAAAAAAAAGCTTTTGAAAAGCTCTACTTTCTATCTGTGATAAAAACAATGAAGAAAATACGAATGGAAGAATCTTAACTCAGTCTGATAAAATCCATTAATAAAATCTTTACTGCTACCAGTGTATTAAATAGGGAAAAGCTGAAAGCTTTCTCTGTAAAATCAGGAACAAGATAAGGATGTCTTCCATTATCACACCTTTTCAACACAATCAGTACTTGGAACAATTAGAAACAAAAAAAGATACATATAGTAAATGAAGAAAACAAGCTATCATTACTTGTAGACAAACTTATCCTTTGCATAGAAGACCCACTACATTTCACCAAAAGACTCTTAGAAGTAATAACTAGATTCAACAATGTAGGAGGATACAAAATCAGCACATAAAAATGAATAGCATTCCTGTATTTCAATAACAAACCCACTGAGAAAAAAATACCATTTGTAAAAACATCCAGAAAAATAAATACTAGAGGATTCACCTAACCAAGGAAGTGAAAGACTTCTATAACAAATCAATATTACTCTGAAAAAGGAGATTGAAGAAGACTATAGAAAATAGATAGGTATTACTTATTCTTGGATAGGTACAGTGAAACTGTCTAAATCACCATGCAACCAAAAACAACATACCTATTTTATACAATTCTACTCAAAATACCAATAGCATACCTCACACAACTAGAAAAAAAAAAATCCTAAAATTCACAGGGAAATAGAGTAGACCCAGAATAGCAAAAGCAATCCTGAGCAACAAGAGCAAAGCAGGAAGCATCACCATCTAGCATATGAACCTATATTACCAAGCTACAGGGACAAAAAAAGCATGATTCTGGCAGAAAAACAGATGTCAGGATCCATGGAACAGAACAGAAGATTCAGAAGGAAGACTAGGCACATTAAGTCATCTCAACTTTGACAAAGGAGCCACCTGCATATGCTAGAGGAATGGGAATCTCTTTAACAAATGTACTGGAAAAACTAGTTACACACGCAGAAGATTGGTTCTAGACACATCGTGAACCAAAATAAAATCAAAATGGATCAAACACTAAATACTAAAATAGTAACACTTAATATGGTGAAGGATAAAATAGGTAAAACTCTTGAAGATATAAAAGCAGAGAAAGTCTCTAAAGAGAATGGGAAAAATTTTGCCAACTACTCCCTAGACAGTAATATCTAGAATACAGTAGGGGTAATATCCTAGAAGTAATATCTAGAATACAAGAGTAATATCTAGAATATAGTGTACAAAAAATACACAAAAGTCAGATGCCCCCAAATAAAAGACCCAGTCAAAAAATGGGCCACATGGCCACGATTCACCATGGGAAGCAGAGCCACACCTTCTCCCACGCCAGCCGCCATTGCTCAAGTGCCGGGATGGTAGCCGCACAGGCAGCCCTGAACCCCCACAAGGCCCCCCACCCTACGCACTCTCAGACCTCCTGACTGTGCCAGTCTTTGGATCCACTCTGCAGAGGCAGAGGTGGTCATCAAGGGTATTTTTCTGAGTTCCCAACTTTGAACATCTTTAAAGAAAGGGCGTGGGAAACCTGTAATAGAACGTTGTAGAGTTCAACCATTCAGAAGCTTGGGAACTCAATCTGGGCCTTGCAGCCCGAGGTCATTCAGCGTCATGGGGTTCAGCCATCAGCAAAATGAGACCAGGGGTCTTGCATCTTTGCTCTGTCTGAGCCATTAAATTGTAAATACACCATATTGAAATTTTGTTCAGTGCAGACATGTTCTGGACTGCTTCTTGATTTCAATTTAATTCAAATGATTTAAGGGTGATAGACTAGTGACTACCACAAGTAGTCAGTGTCCAAGTTGTGCTTGATCTTAATGTGAGCTGATTGTATCAGTTGGGGTAAAGCATTGTCGTTGATTTGATGAGCTGTTTTCTCTGATGTTATGAAGATGAGAATGTCTGTGGGTCGTTAGAGACACACAAGCTAGGGCGCAACTATATCAGGAAGATTCGGGTGATAATCCAGAGATTAAACCAAGCACAGTTCGATAACAAAAATAAAAATGAGAAAACACTAAAGCAAGACACAAGGACAGACTTCCAGTTCACCAATGGCAAACAGTAGGGCAAATGAGGATGAAAAGCCTGATAGTGAACCACCAGGACACCCTGAACTCAAAGCACAGGAAGTAACAAAACAGATCAATCAGGCTCTAGGAAAATTCAAAGCAGAAATAATTTCCCAGATAACCAGAGAGATAGTGAGCAAAATGGAAGTCGTGATTCGAGACTCCAGGGCAGAAACTGACAAAAAAATAGATGAGCTCAGGACCATGATAGAAGCCATGAAGGCCCAGCATAAGAAAGAAATGGAAACAATAAATGCCCAACATAGGAAAGAAATGGAATCCATAAAACAGATTCAAATAGATATCCAGGAGATTAAACACTCCATAGAAAGTGTATGCAACAGAATAAAAGAATGTGAAGATAGACTCTCAGATATAGAAGATAAGATTCCAGTCAGTGACCATGAAAAGAGAGATCTCTTAGTTCTGCTAATGGTTTCTTTTGAAGTACAGAAGCTTTTTAGTAAGATGAGATCCCAGTTGTTGATTCTTTCTGCTAGTTCCCGTGCTACTGAGGATTTGTTCATAAAGTCTTTTCCTATACCAATGTCTTCCAGAGTTCTACCTAACTTACTTTCCAGCAAGTTTAATGTTTCTGTTTTAATATTTAGATCTTTAATCCATTTGGATTTTAA
>NW_022900921.1:18066708-18066965 GCF_012274545.1 Fukomys damarensis | reverse complement strand
ATATATAAATTGAATTTTGGGAAACTTTAACGGTGCTGCCAACTTTGGAAAAAGTCACCCCAATTTACTGTGTTGACTTGGCATTGTACAGAAATGGACAGCCAGGTTGGTCTAGAAATGTTAATTTATTTTTTATTTTTTACTTTTGTTTCCATGTGTACAGGGGTAACACATCATACTAAATATGTAAGGTCATATCTATGTGAGTTTGATTACAGAAACTAATAAAGTATTCTCTAAATAATGAAAAAAAAAGA
>NW_022900921.1:18065290-18066643 GCF_012274545.1 Fukomys damarensis | reverse complement strand
AAACTCTTGAAGATATAAAAGCAGAGAAAGTCTCTAAAGAGAATGGGAAAAATTTTGCCAACTACTCCCTAGACAGTAATATCTAGAATACAGTAGGGGTAATATCCTAGAAGTAATATCTAGAATACAAGAGTAATATCTAGAATATAGTGTACAAAAAATACACAAAAGTCAGATGCCCCCAAATAAAAGACCCAGTCAAAAAATGGGCCACATGGCCACGATTCACCATGGGAAGCAGAGCCACACCTTCTCCCACGCCAGCCGCCATTGCTCAAGTGCCGGGATGGTAGCCGCACAGGCAGCCCTGAACCCCCACAAGGCCCCCCACCCTACGCACTCTCAGACCTCCTGACTGTGCCAGTCTTTGGATCCACTCTGCAGAGGCAGAGGTGGTCATCAAGGGTATTTTTCTGAGTTCCCAACTTTGAACATCTTTAAAGAAAGGGCGTGGGAAACCTGTAATAGAACGTTGTAGAGTTCAACCATTCAGAAGCTTGGGAACTCAATCTGGGCCTTGCAGCCCGAGGTCATTCAGCGTCATGGGGTTCAGCCATCAGCAAAATGAGACCAGGGGTCTTGCATCTTTGCTCTGTCTGAGCCATTAAATTGTAAATACACCATATTGAAATTTTGTTCAGTGCAGACATGTTCTGGACTGCTTCTTGATTTCAATTTAATTCAAATGATTTAAGGGTGATAGACTAGTGACTACCACAAGTAGTCAGTGTCCAAGTTGTGCTTGATCTTAATGTGAGCTGATTGTATCAGTTGGGGTAAAGCATTGTCGTTGATTTGATGAGCTGTTTTCTCTGATGTTATGAAGATGAGAATGTCTGTGGGTCGTTAGAGACACACAAGCTAGGGCGCAACTATATCAGGAAGATTCGGGTGATAATCCAGAGATTAAACCAAGCACAGTTCGATAACAAAAATAAAAATGAGAAAACACTAAAGCAAGACACAAGGACAGACTTCCAGTTCACCAATGGCAAACAGTAGGGCAAATGAGGATGAAAAGCCTGATAGTGAACCACCAGGACACCCTGAACTCAAAGCACAGGAAGTAACAAAACAGATCAATCAGGCTCTAGGAAAATTCAAAGCAGAAATAATTTCCCAGATAACCAGAGAGATAGTGAGCAAAATGGAAGTCGTGATTCGAGACTCCAGGGCAGAAACTGACAAAAAAATAGATGAGCTCAGGACCATGATAGAAGCCATGAAGGCCCAGCATAAGAAAGAAATGGAAACAATAAATGCCCAACATAGGAAAGAAATGGAATCCATAAAACAGATTCAAATAGATATCCAGGAGATTAAACACTCCATAGAAAGTGTATGCAACAGAAT
>NW_022900921.1:18063049-18063925 GCF_012274545.1 Fukomys damarensis | reverse complement strand
ATATATAAATTGAATTTTGGGAAACTTTAACGGTGCTGCCAACTTTGGAAAAAGTCACCCCAATTTACTGTGTTGACTTGGCATTGTACAGAAATGGACAGCCAGGTTGGTCTAGAAATGTTAATTTATTTTTTATTTTTTACTTTTGTTTCCATGTGTACAGGGGTAACACATCATACTAAATATGTAAGGTCATATCTATGTGAGTTTGATTACAGAAACTAATAAAGTATTCTCTAAATAATGAAAAAAAAAGAGTAAGATAAGACTATAAGAGCAAGAAGCAATTTAAATATGTTAAGGGACCATTTTCATCTCCAGAATTAAGAATTATTTTAATATTACATCATTGCCTTTTCTCTTTTACTTTCCTTTTTTACTTTTATTTTAGGATTCCCTATTTTTAATAATCATGCAGAGATTTCTTTATCTGAAATACCGAATAGTTTCTTTGGTGTGAAAAACTATAATAATACACAAGATCCTAATGAGATAATTAATAATGTAACATAGGAAGTAAAGGACTAAAGGTGCAGGGAAAGAGGGAAGGGTGGGGGAAAGGTAATAAGGGAGAGGAAAAAAATGAGAAACTGAAAAAAATGGAAATAAAGAGTTTGTAAATGAGAAGGGGTGGAGGGGGTGAAGGGAGGGTAGGGACAAGGGGAAAAAATGAGAATCAAGACCTATTATGTAGAGGTACAGAATCCCAATGATGAATGTAACTGTATTGTATACCCAGATTGTACCAATAACCTCAATAAAAAGAAAAAGGGCCACATGGGGCCGGGGATTTAGCTCAGCGGTTCGGTGGCCTGTCTTGCAAGTGCGAGGACCCGAGTTCAATCCCTGATACCAAAAGCGGGGGGCACTTAAATG
>NW_022900921.1:17985663-18063022 GCF_012274545.1 Fukomys damarensis | reverse complement strand
AGATTGTACCAATACTCAATAAAAAGAAAAAGGGCCACATGGGGCCGGGGATTTAGCTCAGCGGTTCAGTGGCCTGTCTTGCAAGTGCGAGGACCCGAGTTCAATCCCTGATACCAAAAGCGGGGGGCACTTAAATGTATAGACACTTCTGCGAAGAAGTTCAAATGGCCAATAAGCACTAGAAAAAATACTATCTCTGGCCAATAGAGAAATGCAAATTAAAACATCATGGTGGCAGGAACACAGGGGAAAAAGCACCCTGCCATGTTGCTAGTAGAAATATAAACTAGGGCAACTATGGGAATCAGTAGGGAGCTTAGTCAAAAAACTAAAACAAGAAATTATCTTCAACCCAGGTATTATTCTTCTAGATATCTTCCCAAAAGAGTTTTGAAAACTACAATACAGTAATATATTCATAACCATGTTTATAACAATACAACTCTTAATAGATACATTGTGGATAAAACTTCCTTATTCAGCAATAAATAAAGACAAAGAAAATGCGGTAAAAATGCAAAATGGAGTACTACTGTACCATAAAGCAAGATAAATTTGAGTCATTTTTAGGAGAATGAATTCCTTTTTTAATTTACACATTTGTCTCCTATTTATTTCACTTAAGAGTATTGCTTCAATGTGCATCCATTTAGTTATAAATGTCTCTAATTGCTCATTTTTTATGGCTGAGTAGTACTTGGCTCTATAAAATAAAACAAAACAAAACCCATTTTCCTTATCTATTCTTCAGTTGATAAGCAACTGGACTGTTTCCAAGTTTTAGCTACTACAAACTGTGCTGCTATGAGCATGGGTGCATATATATCACTGTGTTATGATTCTTTTAATTCTTTCAGGAAGATACCCAGCAAGACAATAGCTGAGTCAAATGGGACCTCTAATCCTAGTTCTTTGAGGCATCTCCAAACTTATTTCCACAGTGGTTGCACCAGCCTACACTCCAACCAGTAGTGGAGCAGGGTTCCTTTCTCTCCATAACCATGGCAGCATTTGTTATTGAGTGATTTCCTGAGAGCAGCCATTCTTTCTGGGATTAAGTGTGCGCTCAGTGTTGTTTTCATTGCTTCTCTCAAATGACCAATGACGTTGAACATTTTTTCATATATTTGCTACTGTTACTTCTGTGAGAAATGTCTTTTCCTTTCAGCTGCCCATATTTGGATTGGGCCTTTAAATTTTGGAGATCTAATTTTTTAAAGTTCTTTATATATTTCAGATAGTAGACCTTTGTCTTAGGAATAGCTGGTGAAAATTTTTTCCCACATTGTCGGTTATCTCTTCACACTGTTGGTTTCTCTTGCTGTGCAGAAGCTTTTTAACAAGAAGAGATCCCACTTGTTGATTGCTTGTGCTAGTTCATGCGCAGCTGAGATTCTGTCCATAAAGTCTTTTCCTACATCAATGTCCTCAAGAATTCAACCTAACCTCTCTTCCAGCTGGTTTAGTGTTTTTGTTTTGCTATTTAGATCTTTAATCTATTTCAATTTTAATAGGTGGATGGTGAGAGATGTAGGTCTTGTTTTAATATTTGGCATGCATCTTCATGCCACAATGTTAAGTGAAGTCATTTAGACACAAACTTTAATATTACATCTTTTAATATGCATCTTTTATTTGAAAATCCTCAAATGTAAATAATTTCAACTGCAAAATTAAAGTAGACAATGGAATACAGTAAGACAGGCCTTACGCAAACTGAAAGGGATCTAAAGTGGAGTGAGAGGAGGGATTAGGGAGAAGTGGAATAAAAAGTACTAAGATGTATTATGTACGTGTACCAACTCCCCACAGTGGATGCAATCATTATGTACTGCAAACATGTAATAATAAACACATTAAGTTTTCTCCTTCCACTCCAAATATCTTTTCTTAACCTCTTCTGTGAAGTTTCAGTCATATGATAGAAATAAAAATATTAATATATGTTACTAGCATTTTAAAACCTAGTGAAAATATGCTAATTTTATTATTTCCACATCTCCCCCCTGCTATTTATAATAATGAATGGGACTCTGTTTGCCTAAAGTATTTTTAGGTTTATACTATGAAAAATGTACAACAAAGAATGAAATCTAGAAGAGTTACAATCGCTTGAAAGTATGAGAGGGTTTTAGAATGTATTGGCTCATGGTACGTGCCAGGTTTCGAGTTGTGAGCAAAGATTCATAATACGTCTTTACAGTACACGTCCCCTTGATAAAAATAAAACAAAGCAATTAAACGATGTGAGATCTCTTTTGTTATACAGGCCTTTGACCAAGTCTGCGTCAGTTATGAAAGCAAGTTAATCACAATTTTAATACAGTTACAGTGAAATGCTCTACTATCTGATTTACCCACTAGAACTGAAGATGATAGTAATTAAATGCAATTGTCAGGTGATAAAGCATACATATGTGGTTACTGTATAGTTTCAACAGAAAAAAACAGATGATTAAGGTCACCTTTTCACTCATTTTTTCAGGAGAAACGGGGGCTTGAGCAAGGCCACCAATCTACAGACATTTTTTGTGAAGGTAAAAAAGTTTTGAAAAACACTTTACAAAAGCAGACTTTACTTAAAAATGAGTCCTTTTAAAATTCTCTGCTGAGGCAAGTGCTCACTCTATCATGCTCTCCCCCTCCGGTCCTATTCCCTGTGCCAGGCCTTCCTCAAATCTGTCTCTAGGATTATAAATTGAAGTGGTAGTTACTGGGAAATCAAAGCATTTTACAACAATAGCAACAACAACGTCAAAGTAATTTTTTTAATGTATCCCCCAAATTGTCATCTTTTAGGATTTCAAAATGAAGTTCTTTTAAGCTAATGTCCGTGTGTCTGGCTTATGTTTCACCTGTCTGAAGTTACCCAAAAGACATGTAGACATTAAGAGGAGATGCATATAGTGTGTCTGACATAACTCACCAAAGGGAGCCTTTAGAGAAAAAATGCACGTCCCTAGGAAAAACTGCCAAATTCATCCTCAGAGACCCCAGGAGCAAACATTAAGAAACATTAGAATAGTTATTTGATCTCTACCAATAGCAACCGAAGATTAAAAATGGGTAAGGTCCATGTTTCTGGGACCTTAGGAGACAATTAAACTACATTCAAAAATCCATATAAAGATATCTTACCAGATAAGAATGTAAAAAATATCCAACTGTTAGTTCATCTTTGAAAACACAGCACATTGGAGGCATGACAATCCTAAAACAAGAGCAGCTATCTTCAGGGCACAAAGAGACCTTCCAGGTTAATTATTCCTAAACAGTCATCTGCATCATCATGTGATAGTGAGCTTAATATAAAAAAAATTAATTACTTAAAAAAAACTGACCAAACCATAGCCCCAACCACTTAAACCAAATACTGTATGGGTGTAGCTTGTGACTTCTGGACAATTTCCTGAGTCTGAAGTGGCCTGCGGAAAACCCCAGGCTCCTGGGACAAAAAATTGACCCCCCCCCTGAAAAAGCAAGAGGTATTGTAACAACAAAGCACCCTGATGAGATCTTCCCATACTCTCACTTGGGCATCGTCGTTATTGTCTAAAATATCTTCACCACATGAAACCACTTCATGCTGCTTAGCTCTTCCGTTGCTGGCAGTAGATAGAAAAAGCCAGGAAGCTGGTAGGAGCAGTATTTTGTCATCCTGGACAACTTGCTGATGAGGTTTATCTCGGGGCACTCAGAGAGAGTACTTAGTGTTCAAAAGACTTGTGAATGGGAGCTATGCAGCAATCCACATGCAAAATACAACTGTGAAGAAAAATGGCATTTTTTCACACTTTCAAATGAAGGTGCGTCTGAATGTCATGTGAAGCTAAACCAAAATTTTTCCTATCTTGTTCTTCAAGGCTGCAAATTTGGCTGATATGGAAATATACTATTCTACCTTCTCTATTTGTTTTAAAATTTCTATTCACAAGTGTTTTTGATACCATGAATTTTTAGTAAAGTATATTAAGGTTCACCTCACAGATATGTAAAATTACTGCACATACTTAGTAAATTTGCTCAATTTACCTAAAAAATTGGTATTAACAATAATAATTAAGTTACACAAAGAAACTTCCTAACATTATTGGATGCCTTTTAACTGTTTTTTTCACAACTTTGGGAACATTATTTCAAATATTCTTAAACTTCAAACAGTTGTAACATTTTTGGTTTTGCATTTTTGGTACTGGGGATCGAGCTCAGGTTTTTGCACATGCAAGGCAGATGGCAGAACCACTGAGCTAAATCCCTGGCCCTGGGAAAGGAAGAATTTAAACTGTCATTATTTGCTGATGATATGATACTCTACATAGAAGATTAAAAAAAAAAACAAACCAAACCAAATCAAAACAAAACAAAAAAAAACTGCACCAAAAGACTTCTAGACTTAATTGACAGATTTAGTAGAGTAGCTGGATACAAAGTAAACAACCAAAAATCAATAGTCATCTTATACACAAATAAGGTTCTCACTGAGAGAGAAATTAGGGAAATAATCCCTTTCACAGTAGTGTAAAAAATATCAAGCAAAAGACCTCTACATTAAGAACAACACTTTGAAAAAAGAAATTGAAGAGGGTATAAAAAAATTGGAAAGATATCCTTTGTTCCTGGGTAGGAAGAACCAAAATAATGAAAATGGCCATAATTCCAAAACTGCTATATAGATTCAATACAATCCAATTGAAATTCCAATAGCATATTTCACAGAAGTAGAGAAAACCATCCAAAAATTCATTTAGAATTACAAGAGACCTAGAATAGCAAAAGCCATCCTAGGCAACAGAGACATGGCAGCGGGTATCACTAACCCTAACTTGAAACTGTATTACAAAGCCACTGTGAAAAAAACAGCATGGTACTGGCAAAGAAACAGACCTGAGGATCAGTGGAATAGATTAGAAGATACAGATACAACTCCAGACATACTCAGGCACCTCACCTTTGACAAAGGAGCCAACTATCCTCAGTGGAGGAAAGATAGCCTCTTTAATAAATGGTGTTGGAAAAACTGGATTTCAAATTGCCAAAGATTAAAACTAGACCTATACCTCTTACCATGTGCTAAACTAAAATTGAAGTGGATTAAAGATCTCAATATTAAAACAGAAACACTAAACTTGCTGGAAGATAAGTTAGGTAAAACTCTCCAAGACACTGACATAGGAAAAGACTTTATGAACAAATCCTCAGTAGCACAGCAACTAGCACAAAGAGTCAATAACTGGAATCTCATCTTATTAAAAAGCTTTTGCATTGCAAAAGAAACCACCAACAGAGCTAAGAGACAACCTACAGTATGACAAAATTTTTATCAGCTGTTCCTCAGAAAAAGGTCTACTATCTAAAATATATAAATAACTAAAACAATCAGACCCCCAAACATAAAGACCCAATTTAAAAATGGGCATCTGAAATGAACAGACATTTCTCAGACAAAGAAGTAACAGTAGCAAATAAACATATGAAAAAATGTTCAACATCACTGGTCATCTGAGAGATGAAGATGAAAGCAACACTGAGATTCTACCTTACCCCAAAAATAATGGCTACTATCAAGAAATCAACCAATTACAAACGCCGGCAGGGTTGTGGAGAGACAGGAACCCTTTTTCATTGTTGGTGGGAATATAGACTGGTCCAACCACTGTGGAAATCAATATGGAGATCCTTAAAGAACTAGGACTAGAAGTCCCATTTGACTCAACTATTCCTTTCCTGGGTAACTTCCCAAAATAGTTAAAACAATCATATCATAGTAATATATACTCACCTATGTTTATAGCAGCACAGTTTATAATAGTAAAAACTTAAAAACAGTCTAAATGCCCATCAACTGGAGACTGGATAAAGAAGACATCAGGCTTTTTTTGTTTGTTTGTTTTTTGGTACTGGGGATTGAACTTGGGTCCTTGTGCTTGTGAGGAAGGCCACCCAACCACTGTGCTAAATCCCCAGTAAGAAGACATGGTTTTTGTTCTTTTGGTTTGTGTGTGTGTGTGTGTGTGTGTGTGTGTGTGTGTGTGTGTGTGTATTTTATAAAATGTAGTGCTACTCAGCCATAAAGAATGAGAAATTACAGACATTTTTAGCTAAGTGGATGCACACTGAGGCCATACTCAAGAGAATCTTATAGGACATATCTGTAAATACTGAATAGTTTCTCTGGTATGAAAAACTAAAAGTGTAAATAAGGATCAAAATGTATGATTGATATTGTGTAATAGGAAGAAAAAGTCTAAAGGAGAAGGGAAAGTATGAGGGAGAGGGAAAGTTAAGTGAAAATAAAAATTATGAGAAAAGTAAAAAAACAAAAATGGAAACAAAGTCTTTGTTGATAGGGAGGAGCGTAGGGGAGGAAGGGAGGCCAGGGAAAGGGGGAAAACATAAGAACCAAGATACACCATGTAAAGATACAAGATCCCAATGAAGAATACAACATATTATATACCTAAAATGTACCAATACAATTTATGGAAGAAAAAGTAAATCAAATATACTAAAAGAAAAAATATCTTCAGTGTAACAAGTTTCTATGAAGCCATGAGGCAAACAGAGACCATTAGAAGAAATGAACCAGAGACTTGGAATAATACTTTTTAAAGAGTGTATACTAATTGGAATAAATAAGAAAAACTTATGGCCTTGCTTAGTAATCAGAAAAATAAAAATCATAAGAGCTAGAAAAAGAAGCTGTGAAATAAATTCTCAAAATTAAAAGAGTGGCACTTGAAATTCACACGTTGTATAATACTGACAATGATGTAATTAGGTTCAGTGGTCTTAAAACAGAGATGATGGATATGGGGGCTGGGGCACAATGTAGACAAGGTATAGAAATTCAATATCAGCCAGGCGTGGTGGCGCACACCTGTAATCCCAGCACTCAGGAGGCTGAGGAAGGAAGATCGCTGTGAGTTCGAGACCAGCCTGGGCTACCTAGTGAGCTCCAGGTCAGTCTCAACTACATAGTGAGACCCTGTCTCAAAAACCAAAAATCAAAAAAACAAAAATCAAATCCAATATCAAAAATTTTATTGGTATGTTTCACAATACATGACATTTAAATTTATTTGAGGAGATTGTTCCCTATATCACATCTTTATCATTTTCGATCCCTCGTCCTACTATTTTTTATTTTTTATTTTTTGGTACCGGGGATCGAACTTGGGTCCTTGCGCTTGTGACGCAGGCCACCAAACCGCTGAGCTAAATCCCCGGCCGCCGTCCCACTATTTTTCAGCTCCTTTCCCCTGACTTCCATCCTCTACCCCAAAAATCTGCCATTATTTCCCCCTTTTTGAAAATTAACTGGATTTCTAATATGAGAGAATCATTGCAATATGTAACTTTCTGTGTCTGATGTATGTTGTTTAGCATTTTGGTCTCAAGATCTGTTTATTTTCCTGAAAGTGTCTTGAATTCATTCTTCTTTATAGCTAAATGAAATTCTACTGCATATAAAAAAGATGTCATAATTCTGACTAGATCTAGCATATGCAAATTAATGCAATTATTATGTATCTACCTTCTGTCTTGGGCCTTATCTCCAAAATTGGAGTCTAAATTAGTTGTCATTGTCAAGTTTCATATTGTACCACCACATAAAAAAAGTACCAAACTGTTAAGAATATTTAATAGATTAAATTATTTATATAAATGTCTTGCATAAAATAACAATAAATATATTTTCTAGTGAACTTGGTAAGGAAAGAACACTTAAATTTCACACTTTCTACATCTGATTCTACAAAGCTAGATGACTTTCAATGATGACATATCTACAAAATATTGTTCTTATGATCTTTCTCACAATTATATATGAACCCTTCTATTATATAATATTCTTTCAGGTCTTCCAGATCTTTAACTGAAACTCAAAGTTTTTTTCCAACTCAGGGTAAATGTGTGAAAGATAATGGCATCTTGGCCCAACCTGATCATTCCTATTTAGAAGTATGAGAGCGTCCAACACCAACTAAATAAGATGGAGATTCTAGGTACATGTTGAGTATCCCTTATTCAAAATGTGTGGGGTCAAATGAGTTTCAGATTTGCAATATTTTAGAATTTTGTAATATTTGTACACGCATAATGAGATAGTTGGGGATGAGAACCAAATCTGAAGATGAAATTCATTTGCATCATTCTCACTTTCATGAAATGTTGTTGACACACCTGTGCCAACACAACCCTCCCATAAGGTCAAGTGTGGCATTTTCCACGCACAGTGTCCTATCAGCCAGCACTCGAGAAGTTTTGCACTTTGGAGTGCTGTTTATTTTAGTTCAGATAAACTTATTTTTTAATCCTAGAAGTATTTCTCTGTGTTCCATTTGGATTCTTTAAGGGGATGATTACTGTGCAATACCTGTGACAGGATTTAGAAAAATTATTAGAACTTCGGAAGTCATTGAAATTTTGGAAGAGTTTCTTCATACGATACAACCTGGTTCCAAGCAGTGAGTGAACTCAATGGTAAAGTGAATAAAAGCTGGTGTCCTACTAGCCCAAGGTTCATTAACCAAATCATCTGCCTGTATTGTGTTATTAATATGCATTAGCTCAGGGTCTGGAGGAATTAATAGAACATACTAATATGTGACCTCATGGCTCACGGGAAGAGCTGAAGGCGATGGCAAGGAAATCCTTGCTGAATGATTGACAAAGAATTAAGTTTTGAGTTCTACTACAACTTTACTGTGATACTGTGTTAATTGGTGAACTTCAGTCTTATTAGCATTTTGTTTTTATTATTTGGAAAACATCAACTAAATGAAATTTATCGTCATTCGAAGTAGCTGTTAGTTTTTGTAGAAATGTAATTTATCTGTTCACACACAAGAAAAGCTACGTGTTAAGTATTTCACCCAAGATAAGTAAAATAAAATTTCACAGGTAAATACAAATGTATTTACCTTGCTTTAAAAATAATCTTTGGGAATAAAAATTTAAAATATTAAAATAAATTTGTCATTTCTCATTGTTATCAATGGATGATCAGAGGGTATGTTGTAGTAAAAGAAGTATGCAGATGTTTCGAGAGTGCAATGCTGAAATACTGAACTGATACTAGGATTGCGAAGGCAAATTTTTGAGATTTTTCTATGTCGACAGGAATTCCTGCAAAAAATGGATGCTAATTTTAAAATATAATTGAATGTACAACATAATGGAAACCAAATAAAAACAAAAAGTGTTGACCTTGAAAGATATAAATAAACCATAAATCTTACATATTTATCCAAGATAAAATAAAAATTAGGCTGAAGAAAAATACTATATTCTAAAACGCCTTCCACAACAAAATAGCTAAAGAAATTCTTTATAAAAAATGAAGCAAAAGTCAAACTACCAAACGGCAAAAATTAATACACTTAAATGCATATTATTTATTCAAATATACAGATGTCACAGAAGTATAATTAAAAGAAATGGTTACTTCTCCCAACAAATGTAATTCACTTCTGGTAATTATATGGGTAAGTAAGCAGCATACTACTCACAATTCGCTTTACACTAGATATTTGAGAAATAATATGACGTTTATGTGCAATACTTTAATTTACTTGAAAGTGTAAGTGTAGTAAGTTTTACTTATTATTTTTACTTACAAACTATAATAGCTTAAATAGATATGTCCTAGATTTAATGACCATTACCTATCACTGTGACCTTTGGAAATAGGGTTTTAGTACATGAAATTAAATTAGAGGCCTACAAATGAAATTAACTTGTATTTGGGATGGGCTTTATGTTCAATGACTAGTTTCATATACCAGAGGAGGGAGAAGTTAGAGACAGAGAAAAACCTCAGGAGAACTTTGGATTCATATCCACCCAATAGGCATAAAAAAATTAGGAAACTAAGTCATTTTGTCTAACGTCAATAAGCATCCTAGTATTAAAATTGGTAGAGCCTTAGTGTATGTCTTTGCATTCTAAAAACAATCCTAATAAGAGACATGGAGACAGACAGACACACACTCACACAAGTGTGCACGTGTACGTGTACAACTTTTACCAAGCAACTGAATAGGAGCTACTATACAAACAATGCTTCTTATAGTATTTGACTATGTGCAAGTTAAATGTAAAGTAAGTATTATGATGATTGATTATAAGACTGATATATAAACACAACTACCTACCAGTCAATTATAGTTCTCTAAATCAGAAATATACAGCAGGTGATGAAATTTTAAAACTTTAAGTAACACGAGAAATACGAGCTAAGAAAATTTCTAACAAATGAGGAGTAAGGGACAGAACATTTCAAATATCTTGAGTAAGATTCAGCCAAAACAAAGTAAAACAGATATTTCATGGTCATGGACTTTAACAAATTCAGTTTTAAAAATAGCTCAATTACAGCACTTTGATCTATAGATATAGCAAAATCTCTATTAAAATCTCAACAGTTGTGTGTGTCTGTGTGTGTGAGAGAAAAAAAGAGATATTTCAAAACAATTCCATAAATTTATATGAAAACACAAAGAGTTAATAATAGTTAAGACAGCCTAGAGAGACAAGAAGGAGGGAGAAGTGCTCTACTAGATATCAAGATTAATTATAAAGCTACTGAAAGGGCAGTTTGGTGTTTGCTTAATTAACATATATTCCAGAGGAATATTACTGGAAAATTCAAATTCAGATAGATCTACATCTGTATGGGCAATTCATTTATGGCAAACAGTAGTGAAGAAAAAGACAGTTATTTCAATAAATGGTGCTTCAATTATATCTCCATACAGAAATGCAAAATGAAACTTGACTCTTACTTCACTCCATGCACAACAGTAAACTCCAATAGGATTATAGACCTAAATTGAAAAGGCATAGGGAAATGATTCCAAAAGGCATTATTAGAAGAGTGTTTTTATCTTACTGAAGGTAGGGAAACGGTAAGCATTAGCTATAGGCACAGACTAGCAAATGAGCTATATTAAATCAAAAACATATTCATCAGAAAATATTTTAAGAGAAAAAAGCAACCTGTGATACGGGAGAAGAGGCCCATGATATACAAAACATAAAATGTGCCTGTGTATGCTACAAAGACAATGTAAAATTTAGAAGATTGAAGAACAAATGCACTGAGTAATCCTTCACAAAAACGATACTGAAATTTTTATTTAAAAGATTAAAATGTGCCTAGCCTCATTATCAAGGAAAGAATTGCAATTTAATATCAGAGTAACACTATCGAGTCAATGAGGAACTAAAACAAGGCTCAGCCCTAGCAGGGGAGTGTATATGAAATATCAGTAACTCATACACTGTTAGCAGCACCATATATGGAGCACTTTTGAAACCAGTTGCAGCACTGTCTAATGTTGAACAAACATCTAACCTATGGTCGAGGCTAAGCCTTACCCACGTACATGCACAGGTGTCCAAGGCACGGACAGGAATCTGCATGTGGACAAAGACTGCAAAGGCTGTGGAAAGTGAAGTGTTCTCCAACACTAAAATACACAAATGTATATTCATATAGTAAATCTTATCTTTGAAAATGCTCTGGTGGTAAAAAAAATAGAAATATATATACGATATACAGTTTAACCACATGAGCAAGGCCAAACAAGTCAGATAAAAATGTATATTATTACATTTCAGTAAAATTTATAAGGAGATAAAATTAAACAGAGTGACATGTTTGGGGACTTAGTTTAGAGAAGAAGAGAGAAGGTAGTGGTTAAGATAATAGCAAAGAATTGACTCTAAAGTACTAGCAACATTTCAAAATCCAGTTTCCCCCCTTGCATGGGAGAGATATGGGTAATGTTCAGCTTTCAATTGTTAGGACTATATGTCTAATATACATGACTTCAAGGAGGAAGGGCTTAGGTTGGCTCATGCTTTTAGTGTATTAATTAATAAAAAAGTTACGGAATGGAAAAATACGTAAGCTAAGTATTAGTCGTGCATCTATCCTTTTCTTACTATCAGACAAAACGTATTTCAAGGCACACAGAATTACTAGAGAGAAAGGGATGCTTGCCTAGGTCTACATATTGTTTGAAAGGCTCATTATATCATCATATAGAAATGTCGAAGAGGCAACAAGATGTAAAAATGCGCCATTCACGGCAGAAGCGATCACAGGAACTGTAAAGACGGGAGAGATAAACATATTTATCCACAGCCAGTTTACAAAAATCATTCATATAGCTTCGACCACAGATGTGACGAGCCAGATGAGATCGCATCTGAAGAAGGGAAGTCCAGGGGCAGAGCCTGTGATTCCGGCATGTTTAAGAAGGAAGAGACAGAGCAGGTAATCACCGGTCTTCACCTTCCCCATCCCAGAGGGTGCACGTTTGTCCCTGGTTTCCTAACATTTCTATGCGTACAACTTTTAATACATTTTCTAGATCTGTATTCAGAAGGCAATTGGACATGCCAACTTCCAAAATCTCATATAACTCTGCCGTGACTTCTCTTATAATGGTTTTCTGGTCCTACAAACAAAGGACTTCCAGGAACACACACTGATACCATAACCTTTCTGTGCTTTTCCCACCGGAATGCCTTGACCACTGGACTTCAAGCCATTCTGTGACATCATGCCACACATGTCCCTGGGAGGCTTTCTGTCCTATTTATTATGTTTGAAGAGGGAAATATACACATAAGGATGGGATTAGTACCAGTACTCTAAATGTCCCCCATACACATATGGCAGCTGCGGTATAGGTGGGGGCAGTGTTTTGAATTAGACTGTTACTAATTTTCCGAGTCAGTAGGCAAAGGTGTGAAGTAACTTCTCATCTAGCTGTAGTCAACTTTAATTTTTTGACATGAGATCTAGTTAGTTATTTCTTTAGCTTCATTTCCTGGTGATACATTTAATGGAATTCCTTCCGGATAATGATTAAAAAGATTTTATAAATATGTTGGACTTTTAATCTTTAACCTTCGTCTTACTTATGCTAATTTGCTGCTTCTGAAATTCTATTTCATATTTTCTCACTTGAAACTGTCCTGAATTTCAGTTCTGCCACTAAATAGGACTCAGCAGACAAAGGCCTTTTGTGTGATTCATAGTCGTCCCCTCACCCACAGGGGGATAAGCACACCTTAATCGCAACTTACAGATTATATCAGAGGGAACCACTGCTAAATTGAAAAGATGGACACTACTGACTCTACATGAAAGCAAATGTTCACTTTGATTCATTTTTGATCTCATACATGTGAATAAACAAAAAAACTCTGTGAATTTCTCAGCAAAGGCAAGGTGATCACATCCACAGGATGCCTGATGGAACAACTACAGTCTGCAGAAACTCTGAGAGGAGCCGTGGGTCATAGCAGGATGGCTGCCTTGCTGCATGACCTTGGACTGCCAGCCCACCTTGGTTTAGGAGAACACACACACACACACACACACACACATCTAAAAATAGCCAATTTCCAAACACACCCAGAAATACTTATGGGTTCGGAGCACAGAATAAAAGGTATAAAATGATTTTAGAAGTCATATACCTCACAAAATGTTGTAATTGTGAAACCGATTATGCTTAACATTTCTAAATAACACAGGACATCATCTAAATAACATACCAACCACCAGAAGGCCCAGTTTAAATAATTCCAAATATTGATTTTTTGTTGTTGTTCAGAATCAAGTCAAACCTTTTCGTCTTAGGACCCTTCCTCAATATTTCTCCAGACTTTCTCTTTTCCCCAAGTACTTCTCTTGTAGTTGACTTTGTATCAGGTTAATGTTGTTGCTATACAGATCGTCACGAGAATGGGCATCTGACTAAATGAAAGGCATGGAAACATAAATTAGGATGAAATACTGAACCAAGACTCTTCTTGACCTAATACACATACACCTGTGTACACATTCTTATTCCAGAAGCATTGGGGAACTCTTCTGCAGCCAGGCAGGAAAACAGAACCTACCTAGAGGAAGATGAGATCAACGTTGTATTCTCTGATACACGAATTCTGAATAAATTTGCTTCTGAATGTGGCACTTACATATGAAGGATTCCTAATAGATATATGTGATTAGACTTGAAATCAATTGCTCGTATAAGTTAGGAAGAATTTGAGCCTAAGGAATATCAAATATCATTTCTGAAATCTAAATATATTATATACACTTTTATATATAAATATGTTTTATCTTTAGCTGTCCTGGCAATAGAAAGCAGGGCCCCAAAGTAGTATGCTAGTGTATAGTATTGCACTATATCTCAAGTCCACAGAACTGTAATCTGGATTCCAAAGCTTGTATTTGGATTTTTAACCTAAGTCTACCGTTCAATGAATGTGTATGTATGCCTATGTGTATGCATTATATAATGAAAATACTGAAGACCAGCTTTTGTCATGACAATGGGATTTAAAGTCTTTCTTCATTGTGAATATTCTCCAAGGAAAAGAATCCAAAAAAAATAAATGGGATGAGAAATTTATTTATTTATTTATTTTATTTTTTTGGTACCGGGGATCAAACTCGGGTCCTTGCACTTGCAAGGCAGGCCACCGGACCACTGAGCTAAATCCCCGGCCCAGAAATTTATTTTTTTGAGAGATGGATTTTTTTCAAGCAAAAAAAAAAAATCTATTAATGTATTATATAATTAAAATTGCATGTAAGAATTTAAAGGATGCAAATTGTGACAAATGATACATCATATTAATATGCTTTTTGATTTCATATTTAAGCACAAATACATAGACTCAGTGAAGCTTTAAATGGGACAATAGGAAGATATACTCATCTATATCATATTGGTACTTAAGAAATGCACAGCTTTTGGATATTGGACTCATTCTGAGAGTTTCAGAAAGTTAGTAATTGCTAAATGAATGTCCTAGTAACTGGAATGTAACATAAGCAATGGTTAAGCATAAAATACCAGTCTTGTACCCACTAGCATTCAGAGACTGCAGGTGTGATAGCCTTCTCTCTGTGAATCTATTATCTCCCCAGTGACACCTAATACCCGTGTTAACAACACACCATAACCTTTGACACTATCAAGGGCCTCAGGAACACTGTAAAATAATAAAGAATCTATCAATGGAACTACCCAGTGTGCAAAATATTTTATGGATTTTAAAAACAGATTTCACTGAAAAATCTAAATTCACTGACAATATCAGGAAAAGTCCTTCATGGACTGTGAGAAACACAAGCATCTATGTCCAAACAAACCATCAACATGGGGTAAACCTCCAAAGGCAACGCAGGAGAACACTGACGTTTAAACACACACTTCTCAAGGAAACAGGTTGTGATTGTCAGGACTATCGAAGGCTGTTCTTCTCAGAGTCACAAGTCAATAATCTGAAGAGAGGTTTATATTTTAGATGTTGCGTGTCAATTGTTTCTGTCAACATTGCTATTTTCCAGGAAAATCTGTCAGGTAGATATGGTAATGTGACAGCTCTGAGCTTTGTCTCACGTATCAAAAAAGCATGTGTAGAGCAAATAGTAGTATTATTTCTCTTAAAGAGCAAAGAAAAGAAGAAGAAAAGAAAAACAAAGAATCAAACTTTAATGCCTAAAGGGTTTAATTTTTCCCATGAAAAACCACAATCTATATTTTTAATCATTCAAAGGAGAGTTAGAAGTACAAAGAAAGGCTCTGTAGGACCAAGAAGTTCCCTTATTGTTTGAAATAGATGTTTGCTCTACTCTCTAAACGGGTAAACGTGCATGTTTATAATGAAGATCTTGAGGCTGATTTTGTTAAATATTTGACAAAAACATAGGAAGAGAGAGCCTGAAAATCATCACCTACAATTTTACGTAGATACACTTTAGGTTTCAGGTAACTGAAGGCAGAGCTAATACCCGTTCTAGCCATAGAGATGCTAAAGTTTTCATTGTAAAATCTGAGAAAGACAACTTTAGCATTACTGCCACAACCTCCTGCAGCATCTTCATTGGGTTTTCAACTTTTATTTTGTCATAATTCCAGCATATAAACCATAACCCCTGGTCATCTCTCCATATGAGCAACCAAGAAAAAAGGAAAGAGTAAGCAGAAGAGGACTGTTTTCAGAGGAAAACATTTTTCTGCCACCTGAAAAATTGCCATTTACATTTCATTGGTTATAACATGGAGAACCTGAATTAGCAGTCTGAAAAATGATTATCAACAACTGTGAGGTGTCAGTGGGCATATTGTAGTTATGATTCAAAGCACGGTGTTGGGCATACTCTACCAGTGAAAGATGAAATACTGAATAAATAAAAGACAAAAAGGCAATGGAAAAGTATCTGTAACAACCACCATGGAACTACAAGAATCCCACTTTCTCTTTTTCATTGTATCTTACTTAGCCCACCTAGTGTGTTCATGAAATTGAATCTGATGACTAGTATACAGGAAAAAAAAGGTGAGACAAAGAATCTGCACATCATCTCTTTCTCCTTAATTAATGTGCACCACACTTTCATGTTTTCAGATAAAAGCACTGTATCAGATTGAATGGTGGCCCCAGAAGGATATGTCCACATTTTTATCTCTTGAAACTGAATATTAGTTTGCTTGAAGGAGGCTTTGAAGACATAATGAATAATCTTGAAAATATTATATTTGATTTTCTAAGTTCCTCTAAGAGTGATGATAAAAATCTTGTAAGAGTAAACAGGGTAAATTTTAGAGAAAGAAAAAAAAAAGGAGAAAGCAATGTAACCTCAGAAGCAGAGATTGGATTAATGTAACCACAAGGTGAGAAATGTATAAAAACCACTAGAAACTTAAATTATCAAGGAAAGAAAGCATCTCTAGAACTCTCAGAGAAAGGATAGTCCTGTCGATATCTTGATTTTAGGATTCTGATCTCCAAAACTGTGAGAAAATAAACTTCATTGGTTTTAAGCCACCGTTTATAGTTTGTCATCGCAACCTACGGCTATTAATATAGATATCACAATAGTTTTTTTTTCCTTAGTGAAGTGAAAGACTTCTGTAATTATTTTATATATTGCAGTCTTAACTTTCTCTGTATTTCTGATATTTTATTTCCATTTGTCAGTTTTTTTTCTGTAGCCATAGTTATGACCTATGAATGAAAATTCAATGATCCTTCCTTACCAGTCTTTAAAAGTTTTATTTCCTTTTCTTTCTCTTTTTTTAGTGGAACTTTATTTATTTATTTTTCTCATTGAGTTTATTGGTAGATTTTAAGTATACAGTAGAGTTACATTCATCACTGGGATCTTGTACCTTTACATGACAGGTCTTAGTTCATTTTTTCCTTTTCTTATCTTATTCTTTTGGCCAGGGCATTAACAACACAGAGAACACCTGTCTAACTTGTTAACATTAACAAAAATTATCACAAACTTCCATTAGTTTGGTAGAATCAGTTCACACATTTTCATAAAGTTCCTTCTCTTTTTAGCCAAGTGCAGTTTTTTGTTTCCTTTAATATGTTATATTTAAATGTACAGATTTCCTAATAACATTAAATCAGCTTTCTCTTTTTCTGATCAACTCAATTGTTTATTTTATATTTTCCTTGAAATACAATGCTATCATTTAATGAACAACTTCATTCATTTTCCACTTTAGGTGAAACTGTCTTACGAAGTTCATTGGTTTTTTATTTCTATGCTTTTTTGTTTGTTTGTTTCAGACAAGGAGAATCTCACTATGCAGTTCAAGCTGGATTTAAAGTCACTGTGTAGCCCAAGCTGGCCTTGAACTCCAGGCAATGCTCTTGCCTCAACCTCCAGAGTGCTGGAATTACAGGTATGTGCCACCCCCTGGCCCTGTGCCTTTTCTTTTCTTTTCTTTTTTCTTTCCTCCCTTCCTCCCTTACTTCCTTCCTCTTTTTATTTCCCAGTCTGTTTTATATCAATATTAAAGTCTATATTAAATTAAATAATATGTTCCTTAAAGTCTAGAAAATTTATCAATAGATATACAGTTCTCAGATTTGTATATGGAATTGTTTTATATACACTATATATGAATCCTGTTCTTATTTGATGCAGTTTTGATAAAGCACACTAAAAATTAATTTTGCTAAAGGACTCAAAGATATTAACATAAGATTACTCATCTTTTTATCTTTTAAATTTGCTCTCTCTGTAATACATCCTCTGGTTACATGTAAAAATGCATACTTCTTAAATTCTCTTATCAAGGGCTTGTATTATTTTTTTGGCCTTTTTTCTGTTTGGTTTGATATCCCTCTCTACTATTTCTTTGTTTCTTTTTCATTCATTTTATTCTTACCATTATTATTTTTGCAAGCTATTTTATATCCATGCTATTTTGTTTAAATTTTTTTTGTTTAGTAGCTTTTATTTTTTCTCCTTTGTCTAAAATAATCGCTTGAAACCTACAAATCTTCAAATTATTGTTTTTTCAAATATCTGGAATACAGTATTTTTATTATTCAGCTACAAGAACATGTAAATTTTCTTTCTTTTTTTGTCCTTCCTTCCTTCCTTCCTTCCTTCCTTCCTCTCTCTCTCTCTCTCTCTCTCTCCTTTTCCTTTTCCTTTCCTCCTTCCTTCCTTCCCGTGTTTCACCTGTGAGTTAATTATATGGGAGCTTTTCTTTACTTGTGTCTGTGTTCTTGACTTAATAGTATGTGGAAGAAGTATGTTGAAATGTCCAAACAAGTTGTGAGACTCGTCACTCTTGTACAATAATTATGCTATTTGCTAATTACATTTAAAGCTATTTTATTAGATAAATATCCATTTGAACCTTTATTTTCATCATAAATTGTAACTTTTTCATACATAATGATCTTCTCAAGTCCTAGTTACGGATAATTTCCAGGATTGTATTCTGGTTCTACCATTTAATACTTGTGTGGCATAGGACATTTTATTTAAAGTCATTGCTCAAAATAACTCATGAGAATTTTTGAATGGGAAATGAGCTTGCCCACGTAGACTGGGCATCATTTGGCTTGGTACAAAGTGGAAACTGTATAAAAATTTGCCACACTGATGATGAGAGAGCACACAATATAATTTTTTTAAAAAATCCCTGCTTTATCTTAAACTTCTTTGACTTTTATGTTTTATCATGTGTTTGACAAGCAGCATAAAGATGAATTTTCTTGTTATCCATTCTGCTAATCTCTATCTTCCTACTGATGTGATTAGCCCATTACATTTATTTTGGTTATTAATATATTATATTTTTTTGTATTTTGTCTCTCTTTTTTTTTAATCAAGATTTTTCTTCTCTCTGCTCCATCCCTGCTTTTGAGGAATGATTCATTACATATTTGTATTCTTTTTTGTTTGTTTGTTTGTTTTTTGAGACAGGGTCTCACTATGTAGTTGAGACTGATCTGGAACTCACTATGTAGCCCAGGCTGGTCTCGAACTCACAGTGATCCTCCTGCCTCAGCCTCCCGAGTGCTGGGATTACAGGTGTGTACCACCATGCCCAGCCATATTTGTATTCTTGGTGAATTTCAGGGATTCTTCTAGTATATTCTACTTTCACTGTATTGGTAATTTTAAAAAGTTCACATCTTAGCATTTAACTATTAAAACAAAAAATATGAAACTGGGCTATTTCTTAATTTTATTTTCTGATCTATACATTCCTCAGTAATTTAATGTTATTAAGCAGAGAGATCACTTATCATTTGATAAAGCAAGTACTTTTCCTTTTATTTATTTATAAATATTTCTACTTTTTGATCAACATTTATCTCACACCTCAAATTTTTGCTAAAGTTATTTTCATCTCTCTAAAGTTTAAACTTTAATGATTACTGCGTCATGGTGTTAAATATTTTCAGTTTGTCTTAAAATATCTGCATTGGATCTTTGTTCTTGAGACACAACTGTGCAAAGTCCTTGTATATTACATGAATCACATTCATTCAGCACTTTACATATATTTGACTTCTCTTTATTTTTTAAAGTAGCACTTTTTATTTTGGTGAACTCTGAGTGCCTAATATTTATTTATTTAATTAATTAATTTAATAAATGCATATATTTATTTATTTATTTTTGATCCTGCATGGTATGCATTATGTTCACTTATCGATGGTATGGTATCTTTCATCACATCACAAGTATCTCAGACATATGATGCGGTTTTTATTTTCCCCTTATTTGTAAGACTGATGAGATTTTTTTTAGGCCTTTTATTCTATCCTTCATATTTTCATATTTTTAAATTTGTTCCTCTTCTTATCACCCTGACTACATTCAAGGAAATGCTCTCAGATCTATCAGTTCCCTAAATCTTCCTTCAGGTCTGTGCTGTCTGCTATTTATTCTGTTTACATTTTGTTTTGAATGATTTCGTTCATCATTCTTAAAAATATACACATTCACTGTTCCACATTGACAACACGATTTTCAGATATTTTGTCTCATTTTGCAATTTTATTGCTTTTATTTTTAAAAACATTTTTGCAAATAGAGCTTGAACTTTTTGTCTCACAAGTGCCTCATCATAATTACACAGGAATAAAAATTTGTGGCTTACTTCCATGAACTCTCACTAATAAGGCACTGTTCCTTTGTATAGATCATGATCTTAGTTTGTTATGCTGTACTTTTTTTAACTTTATTTGATGGGATGTGGGGGCACCAAGAAAGGACTGTTATCTTCTGAAAATATTGTGTGTTTCCAGTGGCTAGAGCTCAGGGTGTGCCATGAACTTGATACTCAATGATTCCCCCTTGGCACCTGCCACTGAACTCATCACCAATTCAATTATTCCTGCTTGCTGTACAACAGAGACGTAGAGCTGTAAACCAGTACTTCTTTGAGCATTTTCCTATATCATAGGCTCATTAATCTGATTTTAATTTCATATTATTTTGTTTTATATATGCCATGGAGAAGACCCATGGAAGTTTCTCCTAATTTGTACAAACGTAGCAATACATTATTAATTTATGTTATCTTCCTCACCAGCAAAGATCTACATGTTTCTTGTAAAAAGGCTGGCATGATTTCAGTCTGCCAAATTATTACAAAACATCCATAATTGTACCTTTCTACTAATATTTCACTTAAATGAATTATAGAAGGAATGTTAGTCGACATTCCAAAGCTCTAAACCAGCAATAAAATTGTACTAATACTTTCTACACCCACATTCTAATATGTAAGAAAAAGTTTATACCTATGAACTTCAATATTATGACATAATGTGCTATGTTATGACAAACCTATTTTCTTAGAATGAAATGAGAAAAGAAAAAATATGGTATTCTCCGAACTTGGGACTCAAACTCAAATTATTGCAAGGACAAAACAGATCATAATAATGAATAAAATAGGTCTAGCAAACACCTGTTGAGCTACGTTATCTCTTTAGCAGGGGAACCAATTTTCCACTGCAGCTGATTGCTGCTAAGAGACTGGGATAGTTATTTTGAAAGGTCCTATAATTAATATTTAAGACAAATTAAAATTTTTATTTTGCCTTAAGTACCACCATTTGCCTTAAATGCTTATTTAATGTATTTTAAAAACATTGTATGGAACAAAGAAAAATTTAAATTGGACTTAGGCTATCATCTGATGTTGTTTACCTATAATATAAAGGTTTAGAATCTTGAGGCTCCTTAGAAATCAAGTCTGCAGAATGCATATTTTGCATATACACGACACGTAGCATACAAAGTCCAGGTATGTTAGTAAAATTGCATATTATGCTGCCATTTAAAGTCAGTATTCTCTGTAGTACTGACACCTACAGTCCTCATTCAGAATTTTAAAATCTGATTTAATAAATCAAATACAATTTGAAAGAATGGCATAAAAATCTATCACTGCCATGTTCTTAAAATATTTTATTTTTACCACATATGACGCTATTTTAAAATTAGCATAACAACCAGAGCATATATATATCTGTCTGCAGTCAAAAATATCACATTATAAAAATATTCAGAAAATTTAGTGTGTAACTGCATAAACTAACAGTAATCCTAGGATGTCATGTGCTAGTAACTGATAAGTTTGGAATCAACACTCTTCATTACTAAAGATCCTCCAGGTATATCATAACTTCCATACAATAGCTAGTTAGTTTCATTTCATGATGTTTTTCAGTCCTTAAATTCAACAAGACTTTTTAAGGCCCATCTAAAACTTCCATCAATGTGTGAGATGCACCGAAAGTCATCCTGTTTTGTGTACAATGACTTACAGGAACTGCAATTTATAATAAAATTTGAATGAAGCCCTTTGGATGCTGTTTGAATATCCACTAACTTAACAAAGTGTGCTCACCTACAATGGGTAAGATACAGTACGAGGCACAGTAGTGACAGCACAAAGAGGGAACTACAAAGCCACAGTGTCACGATTTAGCTTTTTCTATAAAGAGATCACAGGCCTTGAGAATGTCACAGTATTTGACGAATGGAAAAATGGCGTTTGCGGGTATGTGACTGAAGTCACACCTCACACATAGCAAGCAATAAATATTAAGTATCAACATAAAAATTGTCGGCGTTGTGTATATTACTTTCTATTATGAGGTAAAACATCATGAGAAGGGTACTATTACCATCCCCATTTTACAGGCCAGGGGAGTGAGAAGCAGAAAAGTTATATAATTTGCCAACTTCCCCGCTTCTATGTCGCAGGGATATGTTTAAACTTGCCTAAATCCAAGGCCCATTTTTTCATTAGTATGGCCTTTACCTCCACAATAAAATGTATAAGGTTATATTTAAGTGCCAAATGACACTGATGTCACCATGAGTGATGTGAAACAGGACAGTGTTGATAAACTAAACCTTTGAAGGGGATATGGAATTACCTTGAAGACAAGAAAAACAAAGCATTTGATTTGATAATACAAAGGGGGAAAAATCATCTTGAAACCTATGGTGGTAATGTGACTTGGTCAGGACAAAAATCACAAATCAGAACATGTGGTTTATGTCAGGTTGTATTTTGTAGAAATGACCTGGGTGACGTTATCAATTTGGGAGTTGTCTGGCTCTTCTAGAACCCTGCCTCTTCTGATCAAGGAGTAGATTTTATTTCTCCTTCCTGAGAAACTCACTGCTCCTTTTTGATTACTTTAACAAGTGATATAAAAAGACAAGCAAAACTGTTAGAAGTGTTTCTTTCATACACACGTTCCAAGGTGTGTCTGAGTTCCCCAGAGAAGCAGAACCAAGGAATTGTGCAGGTATATTAAAGAAAGATTTATTCTGAGATGGGGTTCGCATACATGTAGGGATTTGAGAAGTATGAAAGCAGGTGGTGTGACACCCAGAGAAAAACTGATAGCTACTCCTGAGGCTCAAGGCACCCTGGAAGCACAAATCCTTCCTCCTCAGGAATCCAGCCTTCTCTTTTAAGGCCTTCAAGGGCTTCAGTGAGACTCATCCCCACTGCGGAACATAACACACTCTAATCAAAGTCTAACAATTTAAATGTTCGTCATATTTTCAAAAGCATACGAACAGCAAAATCTTGGATCAATATTTGACCAGACAACAGGCTAGCTAAGCTGGCACATTATCGAATATGTGCTGGGGTAAATATGTTCATGGAAATAACCGAGAGACTAACAACAGTTACCGAGTTTGACAACAATCCAAATTTTGCCACTTTTCTTTGGTCGGGAGGGCTTCGAGTTCAGTCAAGAATCAGTTAAAAATGGGAATATATCCTGAGAAACGGGACTATCTTGGACGGGAATCTCGTTGGTGTGTAAGCACGAGAGAGTGCCCTGAAACAAACTTGGGTGGCCTCGGTCAGTCACTCAATGTGTCATCTTAACGTAACCAGAAGGCCTAACAAACATGAGACATCTGAGGTTGCTGACTGCGTGACACAGTGTATTGTTGTCAACTTATTCTAAATAACACGTAGTACAGTCTAAAATAATGATAAATAGTTTAACAAATAAATAAACCAATAACACAGAAACGAGTGATCATTATCTAGATCTGTGTACAGCACACCATTGCTACGGAAAACGTCTAAGGACAGCAGGTTTCTTTATAACAGCATCACCACAAACATGTAACTACAAAAATACGTGTTACGAGGCTTCCATGGCTATGATTTCCCTAAGTTCAAAATTTTTTTCTGCTCCATCATAACATTATGGAGCTGTCGCCATATATGAGGTTTGTTGTTGAACAAAATGCTACTGACATGACTGTCCTTCATTTTTACCCATTTTGAGAAACTTACATCCAAGCTATGAAAACTCCTACACTTACAACGCAACTAAGAAACTAAATTTTACAAGTAAGAATTTCAATCAATGAGAAAATTTCAAGAAAACAAAGACTTCTTGGGGGAATATTGTATTAAATATTACAATGCTGTTTACATTTTTCCCTCACCTTGTTTCTTTGTTCCCTAAGATGGGGTCTCACTACATGATGCAGGTGGCCCTCAAATGCTGGGCTCAGTGATCTTCCTGCCTCAACCTGCCCAGTAAGTGGGATTTGATGTTAGGAAAACTCATGGTGAAAAAGAGCCCAGAGGGATACATCAAAACTGTAGAAGGCAATTATTAAAATAATTAACTTATTCAATTACTATAAGGCTTAAAATTGGATTGGAAAATTGAAGTCGTTAGCACAATACCTGAAATAGTAAAGATTCAACAAATAGCAAATTTTAATAAAAATAGACATTAATGACTATAGGGAACTTGTAAGATATTTTATTATCTTTTGCAGTTTTAAGGTTAAGCAACCTTTTTTTGTTATTTATCTATTTATTTATTATTTTGGTAGCAGGGATCGAACTCGAGCCCCTGCGCTTGCAAGGCAGGCAGCGGAACCACTGAGCCAAACCCCTGGCCCTGTTTTGTTTTAGTTTTAAACTGTACTTTATCACTACATGTGCGTCGCACATAACGTTCCCCTTCCTTGAGGAAAGTTGGTGCATGTGCGGGCCACAGCTTGATTCCCTCTCTCATCCCCTTTCCCTTTCTCCAATTTCCGCCCACCCTCTGGTCCCCCTCCTTTTTCATTTTTGGTACACGTTCGTAGTACCTGATGTTTACATTCCTTGTGTGGAGTTGATACATATTGAAACATCCCGGTTCCTCTTTTTCATCCCTAAAAAGCCTTTCAGCAAACCTGACGGATATACTAAAGAGTTTTTTCTTTCTTCACTGTTTTGTCTTACTATTATGGAACACTAGATAGTATTTTAGATACCAGGCATTTATCAGTGTTATATGCACAGTTAACAAGGTTGCCTTGCATGAGCTTACGGGTTATGGGCAGAAAACAATAATAAATATATGTCAGTATGAAATACACATTGTGATACATGCTATGCAGAAAGCACCAGAGTGAAGAGGATTCCTACCAGGATACAGTGGTACAAGCAAGGCTCTAGCTATATGTTAATTCATAGGTTATAATAAAGACTAGAGGTTTTATAGTAAATGCAAAGAAAAGGTTAAGCAAAAAAAAAAAATAGAATGACCTGTTTTATATTTTTTAAATTATCTTTTTGATAATTTAAAATAACATAATAAAGACTAGAGGTTTTATAGTAAATGCAAAGAAAAGGTTAAGCAAAAAAAAAAAAATAGAATGACCTGTTTTATATTTTTTAAATTATCTTTTTGATAATTTAAAATAACACCTTCTAGAACAGGAAGGCAGGAACTCAATAGGGAAGTACTGTAAAAACAGGGCATGTATATCTAGTAGTACAGATAAGGAGAAACTGGTGTATTTGAAAAATATTTGTAAGTTATCAATCATAGGTACATTGATAGATTACACACGAGGCATGGGGAAAGGCAGTTTCAGTGCCAGAAGAAAATGAAGAATGAAGGTAGTTTTCTGTAAACACCTTTGAAAAACACTGGTAATCCACAGGGACATAAGTAATACTAAGGAATGCTCTTTTTCAGGGATTGCTATTCTTTTTTGGAAACATGTTAACTTTGAGTCAGGGAAAGGACCAACTACTATAGCATTACATAGCAGCAGATATTTGTACAGGCAGGCAAGGTTTTGGCATGAGCAGAACTTTTGATTGCTCAGCATCTCTTTGATATAAAAGGTCAGAGGAGCTGGAAAAAGAAGGGAGAGAAAATAAGAGGCAAGGGATATATTAGTTCCCTGGGATCTAACAACAAATTACCACAAACTGCATGTTTTTAAAACAAAGATTTGTATTCTTTCACAATTCTGGAAACTACAAGCCAAAGGTATCAGTAGGGCTTAGTTGTACCTAAAGAATTTTTTTTTTTTTTTTGGTCTCCAAACTACGGGTTGATGCTGTGATTCAGTGCCTTAGGCCAGCATACCTTCAGTCTTTGCCTGTCTCCTTACGGCTGCTTTCCCTGTGTATCTCAGATGTCTCTTTGTTCAGTCTTATAAGCAGTCATTACACGGTGGACCTGTCCTACATTCAGGCTGATCTCATCTGAAATTCTTAATGACATCTGGAAAGGCCCTACTTTCAAATCAGGTCGGGTTCACAGGTGCTGAAGCTCGTATTAGGAAATGCCATCTTAGGTCAGACACTATTCAGTGCAGTACGTGGGGCAAAGTCACACTAAATCTAGAATTAAAAGTTTTGGTAGAAGAAGCAGAAGCCAGAAAGGAGACTAAGATATTGCATCAAGGAGGGCGGAAAGTCATGAAGTGGGCGGCGTGCAAGTCAGATGGACAGCAACCGTGCTCTGCTTGGAGTGATACGAAAGCAAATCCATGCCACATATACCATTTACTACCTTTGAACACTCAAGCACCATTCCTGGTTTTTGCTATTGTTAAATGGAGAGATCTTAATTTTGTAGAAATTCATTTCACACAATAATGAAATTGGTTCTCTTAGAAAAGCCTTCCTATTTGGTTAAGTGGTGATGTTTAAAGAAACTTAAAAAATGGTCATATCAAATAATGTAATGTATTATCTTTATATTATCTCCTTAATTTGAAGGACATGTTAGGATATTCTCAATTAATATTTTAGCTTATTTAAATTTAACTTCATATATTTTATGAGTGGATCAAATACTGTCTTGATGTATTAGGAGAAATGACTGGAGTGATAAATATAATATTGCCTATGAAGAATAATTTCATCTATTTCTCACATATCAAATTATGTAATTCTAAGCAGAGAAGAAAAGTAAAATATGGTACAAACTAATAAATATTATAGATCTAGTACTATAACCAATAAAGACAGATACAATGAATACACACACGAACATATATATATATATAATTTGTCACCTATTGGGGTCATTTCCAATCTTACTTTTCTGAATAAGATTTGAAATGCATTCTGTACTGCTGAAATCCTTAAAGTCTTAAAAGCTTAAGGAGATGAGATTTCAGAATATTAAAAAATTACAAAATGTTTTGAAATAACCTAGGACTTGCTTGGACTGATTCTATTTCCTATGCTTTATGCTTGATATTAACAAGCACCCATTTATAAGCTTCCTATTAGAGTGACTTGTAGAATTTAGGTAAAGCCAATGAAAGGAGCTTTCAAGGAGTCTTACGCTAGGGAATAGAATGGATCGTGATCAAAAGTCCTTTTGACCTTAACAGTACACAAATATATATTTTGTTCTTCAGAAAGAGGCATTTAGCACAGTATAGCCTCGAGAGAAGCCAAGAGTTCTTATATTTTAATTATAAACATGTATATGAGCTCTGTAGGTGGTAATCACAGTTTTGGGATCGTGGGTCCTAATAGCATTATATAAGTATGTGTAGAGCATAAGAAATATTTTAAAATGTATGTGCAAATATCCCAAATAACATTTTCTTAAAACTTTAGGTTGCAAAGCAAATGTAACAGAAGTAAATTTTCAAATAATAATATGCCTAGGTCACATTCACAACCTACTGGGGAAAACTTGCTTTAGGGCATTAAGGGAAAGATTTTTCTATGACAATGACTGAGATTGAGAATTTCAGGACCTCATGGTCTCAGTTCAAATTGTGCCTTTTCTAGTCTGTCTGTGAGGCTTAAACTAGCATAGGATCATCAGAGATGGGTGGGCAATCTGCTTGCACACGTCCCACCAACACCACCAGCCTGACTCCTCACCTATAGGGGTGACACTAGCAGCCATCATTTCCGCATTAGAATGGATTCCCTTCATTACAGAAGTACCTAATTTTGAAGGAAGACCAATATTTTGGTTTGGGTCTAGTTGTCCCCCAAAACCTTCATGTGGGAATGAGTCAATGAATGTAGAGTGTGTGATGCTGGGGTTAAGGGTGGGTGATTACTAAACCAGTACACTGGTTTGGCACAGCCCTAACCCCAGTAATCTGGATAAGATAAATGGGGTGGAAATATGCTGTTCAATTGTTGTTTTTGCTTTCTTCCATCACCATGAGCTGTTTCTCCTCTGTCAAGCCACCCTGGCTTGGAGCCAGCTGATTATGGACTGAAATATCTACAAACTGTGAGTTAAATAGATCCTTTCCCCCTTTAATTCTGGGTGGGTATTTTGTCCTAGCAAAGAGAAAAAAGTAACTAATATAGAATTTGACACCTGAGTAGTAGGGTCGTTGCGGTGCCATTATCTATCTGGTCATGTGACTAAGAGCCTTTGGAACTGGCTTGTGGGAAGGGGAAGAGCTAAGAAAGATTTGGAGTTGCCAGCGGAAGAAGTGGAGCTGGAACGCCCCAAGTCAGACTATATTGGAGATTCTGGTCAAAGCTCAGCAGATCAGAAAGCTGGTTCTCCTGGGAGGACTGTATTGGTGGTTTGATGACAGATGATGTGCATTTCGGCTTGGCAGAAAGTTTGTATTTTGCTCTCGTCAAGAGACTTTGCCTGAGACTGAGATTAAGGACAGCAGACTAATTAAACTTGTAGAAGAAATTTCGAGGCAGTCAAATGTTGAGGTGGCATGGCTCCTGTTAGGGCCTTTCAGCCAGATCTACGTTATGAATCAAGAGCTAAGAGCTAAGCAGAATGATTTAAAATGTTGTAAGTTTGTCCAGAAAAGAAGCTCCCGTAAAGCAGTGGGCTGCAAAGATAGAGCAGAGGAGACTTTGATTGCTGCGAAGAAATGGGAAAAGAGAAAAGATGGCCTCAGGGTATCAAAAGAAGCATCAGGACTGCACCATTTACAACCTCACAACTGCAAAACTGAAAGACTGCTTTGAGAAGAGAGTCCCATAGCACCATGTTCCAAAAATGGAAAGTTCCGAGGAATGTTGTTCCTCTGGGTTTGGTTCACAGGTACTGGGCCCTACAGCCAAGAGGGAAGGAAACTTGGCTGCTGGAAGACTTTGGCATCATCCACTTGGACCTGTATGTTAGGCACATACAGAACACAAGAGTTATGGGGCCAGGAAGGCTTCCACACAGATTTTAGAAGAAGGCCTGGGAGGCCAGTCAGTGTGCTCCTGAGAGTGCAGTGTGTGAAGCTGCGAGTGTGAAGCCAAAGGTGCAGTAGAGACCCCAAAGGTTTGGAGAAGCCAGGAATGTGGATCATTGAAGGAAAACTGCCAGGAGTGAGCAAAGATAGCCTAAGAGAGAAACCATGGGGGCTACAAATACTGGCTGTGCCATGGAGGCTGAGCCATGGAAGCCCTTTGGAGTCCACAATTGACCACAGATCATCCAAGATGCTGCTCATGGAACTAGAACTTAATGTTTGCCCTGCTGGATTTTGGACTTATTTGGTCCATTTCCTTTCTATCCTTCTATGTGGAATGAAACTATTTATCTTGTGCCACTGGATGTTGGAAGTGGTTAACTTTCTTCTTGTTTGTACAGGAGCTCCCAGTTAAGAGTTTGTCATATTCTCAGAGGAGACTTGGGACTTGGACTTCTCAGGGATGTTGAAACTTAGAACTTTGGCAAGTCTTAGAATTGGATTAAATGCCTTTTGCATAAAGGGACGTGTATGAGACCACGGTGTCCAGAGGTGTAATGTTATGGTATAGTCTATATGTCCCTCAAAAGTCTCATGCAGTCACAGGTGGCTTTTGCAAAGGTGACTGAATCTAGAGTGTGTGACGCTGGGATTAGGAGTTTGTATTACTAAGCCAGTGCACTGATTGGTTTGTCAACTCACTAATTTTGCTGGTCTGGATAAAAGGGGCAGAAAGAAAGATGCTATTAAGTTTGCCTTGTTGCTTTTGCTGTTTTCAGCCATCACAAACTGTTGCCCCTTTTGCCATGCACTACTCTGCCTTCGAGCCAGTCATTTGTGGACTGAAACCTCTATAAACTGTGAGCTAAATAAACCCTTTCTCCTTTAACTTTGGGTGGGGGTATTTTGTTCCAGCACAGAAAAGTATCTAAGACAACCAGCTTATCTCCAGTTCAGATTCACACAGTGTTTGCTGAACATCCCAGATCTACTTTCTAAACATGTTGTAGGCTGAGCAGGATCACTGGTCAGCAATTATGTGACAGCACAAGGTGAGGAATCATATATTAACACCTGTGCCTGGAATATTCACAATTTCTCCGGAATAGTTACCTCACTAACTTCAAACTTTTCATTTTATAGCTATTAGGTTTAAAATATTGGACACATTGAGAAATGGCAAGAGCAAATTAAGCCCTTGCCACTCAATACCTGTGGTTTTGGATCAAGAAGAAACTTGACAGACATGCAGAATCTTGGACCAGCATCTGCATTTTAAAAGTATTTCCCGATTACTTGTGTGAACATTAAGACTTGGGAAAGACTACTGTCGACTAAAAATGTATTATTCCTATTGATTTCTGCACTGAACTCAATTCTGGTGAAATACCAAAACCATGTGTGGAATTTCTGTAAGCTTCTGTACCTGACCAAACCTCAGGATGTATGGGGTTTGGAGGATTACCTTGGTAATTCTTAAAGACTCCACACAAATTTCTGATTTGCATGAAATATAGGCTCACTAACTCAGAACAAACCCTTGATTACTGTACAGTGAAACCTTGACTAAGAACTCAATTTTCTCCTGAGGGTTGGTTGTAACTCCAGTTGGTCAGGTGAAGGCTGAGGCTCTCTATACAGCCTTCAGTCTCTCTCCTGTATACAGGCTGATCTCAGGGTCCTAAGAGAGTCATTAGACCAGGAGTTTTTGATTAACCCCACACAGGAAAGGATGTTGTAATGTTCCCCCCAGAGCTCTTTAAGGATTAAATCTGTATTTGAGAACATCTGGAAGCACAAGCAGCTGGCATTTAGGTAGTAATATAAGACTTTGGTCATAAGTTACAAGTAAAATTTGGTTGTAACCCAAGTTGTTTGTATGTCAGAGGGTCATAACTCGAGTGTCCACTGTATTTTCCTTTAACCTAGTCACCTTATTTGATTTCTTTTCCAGTTACGGGTATACACCAGTTTACCACAAGGATTTGAGCCAGTGGTTTCATACTGAGTGTGTTATTAGAACTAGCTGAAAGTTCTGCTTAAATTCAAAGTTCTAGGATCTACTTCCAAACTTGCTAATGCAAGGTATCCAATTTGTACCTCTAACACATTCTCAGGAACACTGGCATGTGTGATTCAGGGAACACACTTTCAGAGAGCTATTGATATGATGACCTGGTTTTGATGTGAAAAGATGGAGGATTCAATTGTAGCAGGCCCACATATGAGCTCAGTGGTCTTGGGAAAAGTGTATTACGTTCCTCCCTTTTGTTCCTGAATCTGTATGAAAGAGATAATTTTGGTATTATTTGCATCTTACAAGAATAAAAGAGATGATTTGTATAAAGTGTAGACCTTTTTCCTTTAGAAATGCTTTTGAAGAAATCGACCCCTTTCATTGTCCAGAATAGAAGAATACTAAAGAGTTAACACGCATGTGGACCATAGAATAAGCATGTTACTCAGTTTGCTGGATTTCTGACATGCTGTGCACAATGAAGATTCAGAGATCAGCTAAGAATGAGAAAAGTTATGTAGGTCTTTCTCTTCTTTCTTCAGTTACAAAGCTCCTAAGTTTATGAAATTTCCCAGGAAGACCCACAGTATAGAAAGCCATTTAACTTAATAATTTCTGTATTTAAATTCTGAAGGTTTATGTTATTTAGAATGTGCTTTGCAAAACACTGGCTTAGACTATTCAATTTCTTTTAAAAGCGAATGCACCTTTTTGGTACAGTGACTCATCAACGCTGGGAAATATTCTCACAAATTAATCAGTCAATATTTCAGTGGAAATGTGATACACTGTCTAATGAGCGATCTTATGAAAAGGGATGAATGAATGTCACACAGTGGAAGAGGGGTTGAGAACAATGAGTAGCAGACAATGTATTACTTGTGTACACAGGACTAAACGAAAAATGGTCTATCCAGGTTTCTTGGAAAGGCCAGATAATGGCGCTATAAGTTATCTCGTGAAGTCTGATGAATCGTAGAAAATGATTTTCAAGACTGTAAGACTAGAATGTATTACAAATAAGTACATCTGTCATTGATTGTAATGACTGATTTTGCTTAGATTTCAAGTAATCACGAGGTTTGAAAGGATCTTAGATAACCTATTATGTATGAATTTATTAATAAATAATTTTATTCATTCAATCTTCCATCCTGTGCAACTCACCAGGCCCATGACACTAACCCTTTTGAACAAGGTGATGAGTAATTTATTTATAAAAGCAGCCTTGGCTTGTTTTTGGAATTTGATTAATCTAGCCAGTGATTTGACATCTCCCCTGCGACACTGAAGAAGTTCTCCCATTTAAATGGTCTCAATTTAAAGTCTTGTTTTAGGTGAACCTTCATTTTCTAATGCCTTCTAAATCTATTTCTCTTGCCATCTTTCCTAATTGGGTAAATGTAACTCCTTCCAACCACTTCTGGCACCAAAATCTTTGCTATCATCTTTGATTCTTCTTCCTCACATCTCTTTTTCAAAGCAAACCTGTCAAATATTCTTCTTCCAGATATACCCAGAACCCAGCTTCATCCAGCCACTCTCATTGCTATCACCTATTTATAATCACCAATAGCAATTGCCTAAACAATCAAGGTATATTTCCAAAGTTTTCCTACTTCTCACCTGGCAGCTCAACCATCTAGTCTCATAGGGAAGCCAGTGATCTTCTAAAGGCAAAATATGAACACAAATTTCCTTGCTCAAATTTCTGACACAACTTAAAACCCTCCATCCCACACAGAGTACAGCAACACATGTATTACGACCTCTAGGATGTTGTATGATCTACCTCTGCCCACTTGTGACAGCCTGTTTTTCTTCTTTCTTCATCAAGACCTGTGCCTCTGGACCTCTGTATTCCAGCTGAAATATAACCGGTGTACTCCCACCTCAGTTTCCATTTTGTTTGCCTGAAACATCTATCCTTCTTATTCTTTTTTTGTGTGTGTGCTGAATGTTAATCAGCAGATCTTGTATGATCACCTTCTTTGAGCTAAGATCACTTCTATCCCTCCTTTATGTACATGAGAGTTAACACTGTCTGATAAATAGGCATGAATGTACATTTGTACAGTGAGTGAAAAAATGACCACTCTTCCTAAGATTGTAGCTTTAACTCTAATCTATACCTCAATTTCTAAACACAACATCTTCCATCCATATAAGAAATATTGCTAAGATTTAATTACCTAACCTTATTCACCCAACTGATAGAGAAAACTTCTGTGAATAAACAAGACACACAGAATATTGACAAAATGTAGAATGACTGTCTGTGTCAGCATTCTGCTTTGTTTAATTCAAAATTAAGACACCAGAGGTATTAACCACAAAATGGGATGGACAACTAGCCTCATCCTGAGATGACAGGGCACATCAAGACCTCTGAACTCCAAAGTTTTGTAAACCACTTTATTGTAAAGGTAAAGATGAAAACAATCATTGTTAAATTTGCTTTGCTGCCTGGGAACACCCGCTTCCCCTGGGCTAAAACAGAGAACTAGATGACTCCTAAAGATAAACTCCCTAACTACAAAGAATTGCTACACCTGGGTTAAAGTTAACTACCTTGTGACTGTAATTTGTATATTGGTAATGTGAAATGAGAGAACAAAATGTATCCACCTGAATGAAGTCATGGCTGTAAAATCCTACAAAACAAGGAGCTATAAACCAGTGGGAGTTGCTCTCTAGTACTGCTTTTGGGTGGGATCAGCCTTTTGTTAAGAAAATACACTTTTTGTTATAGATGAGAGAACGAAATGTATCCAGCTGAATGAAGTCATGGCTGTAAAATCCTACAAAACAAGGAGCTATAAGCCAGTGGGAGTTTGCTCTCTAGTACTGCTTTTGGGTGGGATCAGCCTTTTGTTAAGAAAATACACTTTTTGTTATTTTACTTCCATTTTGCATCTCTCCACCTGTCATTTACCAATTCCTACAACTCAGCACCTTGGAAGATCAAAGTACAAGAAATGATTCCAATTCTTATCGACTACGATTCAAGATATTTTTAATGGAATAAAAGTTGATCAGGCATTTGCTGGAGTTAGGAGATTGGATAAAGGAGGCAGAGAAGGTATCTCAAATGAAGCTCCTAGTTAGGGAGCTGACATCTTTTCATTGTCATTTTAATTTCTCATGCAGCACTTGGTATTGTGTTCACCTTTTTTGCCCAAGGATCTTGTAAAAAACTTGTGATGGTCAAAATGAACCCCAAAAGAACAACAGAATCATGTTTATATAATAAAATGCCATTGTGTCCATATATATTGCAATAATTTGCATTAAACCATCTTCTATATTTACTGAATTCATCCCCCCTTAACATGGAACCTTGGAAAAGATAGCTGCTTCAAAATCTTGATGTATGATTAAAGAGGAGGGCAACTATATGAGCTGAAGCTAAAAATAGACAAGTCTTGTTTTATTCTGACATTTCAGCCAGCAGCCCCAGCCCTCTTCTGGGAAAACAAGTATCAAACAGGAGGACAGTGGCTCTGTTCCTTGTTTATAATCTACAGGGACCTGGTGATGGTTGGCAACACTTGAACAATTTAAAGAGCCCGACCTCTATGCTCTGAAAGCATTCCAGTGAATATGTTAAAGTCTCTGTGAGGACTCCAGTGTTTAGAAACATAATGGCAAAATTTTTATTGAGGCCCAGTATTGATTAACCTCTTTAAACTTCTGGCAGTGACATTTCTTCCATGAAGCAGCTTGCCCATGCACTTAATATTGGGAAAACTACACCTTAGTGGTCAACGGCTTCATAAGAAAGGGTCTTTTTGTCTTTTTCACATTGCCCCTTAAGAGAGTATAATTTCTGCAGTCTTTACTCCAGCAACTATAAAAAATGGATGCATGGGTACAGGAGCAAAAGGAGAGTCCCAAAGAACCCCCAAAGAGAAGTCAGGAGATATAATTTATTTTCTTTTGCCTTTTTTTTTTCACCTGCTACTTCATAAATCACTGAAGTGCTCAGTGATTTCATTTCTTATCTGTATAATGTAAAAGATTAAGTCTGTGCTCTCACTCTCAAAGATATTTGCTAAGAACCAATAAAATTGTAGTTGCCTTATGGCTTGAGATAGTCTGAAAGGACATTTTGACTATGACCTTGACATAAAGGGAGATTCATTCCCACATCTCATCTCCCCCAGCCCAAAACTAGGATTACCTGAAGTCTACTCCCATTTATGTAAAGATAAAAAGAGGCCAATCTTTCAATTTTGTGGTAGAGTTGGAGATAAGAGATGTTGTGGGAAAAAATGGTTTTCATTTTATCTACCTAGAAGTGCATATCTTATTAAGAAATGAATTTAGTAAGTTGTCATTAATGTTTCCTCTTATTCGAAATCCAAAAGATTTAAACATTTCTGCCCAAATGTACAATGTAATTACGAAGCAGAAATCAAACACTATCACTGAGTCAGGGCTATTTCTACTTTGCCTTTCCTCAATCATTGCTCTATGTAACCTATTCCTCCAAGTCTGGGTCTTGCATTTCATTTTCTTCACTTTTGGTGCCTCTGCCTACAGATAAATGCAAAGAGAGAATATTGAATAAATATATAACCTTTAATAAACTTTGGCCAGAGGTGGTGCAAGTCTCAGTGTCATAAATCTCACCCTCAAACGTGCATATCCTTCATCTTTATATTGGTAGCTACAATCGAATGTGTTTTTTTACCCTAAACTCAGAAAAACTCATACATGATTCATGAATTAAATTATATCAGCAAACTTGAAAGAAACAACAACATTGAAACAAAGACAAAGAGGCTAAGGAGAAGGTAGGCACTGAGAAGAGCCAGTACAAGTAAAGCCTGCCAGGGAGGCTGATCGTGGTCTATTTGTTAATGGGATCCTCTTCCCACGCTTGTAGTTACTTTGTAAAACTCTTACAATTCATGGACTTTTCTGCTAATATGTGATGCTAGTGCACCTCAGTTTTGAACCTGACTGAGTTAAGAAACCCTGAGACAAGTGATTTAATCACAGGGACACTGAACTCCTCAGTGGATTCAAACACATCCTGTTTATGGCTGACTGTGCTCTTAGGAGGTGGGATACAGGTGCATGACAAGGGTCACTGGGGCCTTCAAAAGTGTATCTCTTTCTCTCCACCACTCTTCTCTGGACTCTGCTTTCCGGTAAGCATGAAGAGTGCAGCATTGTTTAGCCAGGATGTGCCTGTTTGGAATGAGTTGACCATGGCCTGAAACTCCTGAAACTATGAGCCTAACAAATCATTTCTTACTTTAAGTCGTATATGTCATGCATTTTGCTCCAGCAGCTGGAAAGCTGACCGATACATATTCCACAAATCAATAAATGTTTTTAAAGTGTATATTTTCTTCCAAAAGCTTCAAACCAAAGATCTAAGCATGCAAAGAATGCATCTTTTCTCCAAATTAACGCTTATAGTAGTCCATCAATTTACATTTTGCAATTACCTTTTTGGGATCTTTTTCCTTTAGTGAGTCAGGTATTTAAACCAATTTAGAATAGCAGAAAGAATTTTAAGATCCAAACAATGTTCCTAGAGTTAAAGTATCAGAGGCACAAGCCTAGAGACAGCAGCTGAACCAGCATTCCTTCAACCCCGTAATCCTTCCTCTTGGAAAAAGTAAGAAAGCTTCACTTTGACCCTGAGGGATAAATTCACCAAATAAGCCTCACTTTGCCCTAAATTGCCATAAATTCATTGGCTACTCATCGGGATGGATTTTATGTGATGGGGACCTCTGTCTGAGAAGAACAAGATGAAGACTGCCATTTCTTTGACACCTAGGAGACAACGAACAGTCCTTAGATAGTAATGATTTCTGTCACAGTCAACCTACCACTAACAGATGGCAAGAAGTGATTTAGCATTGAAAGGTTCCATCTTCTGCCCCTAATCCCTGCACTATCTGTCCCTGTCCCTTTCTTTGACAAATATGATGTTTCATCCTTTACTGATGTGAGACAGTACATGGGGTTGCTTTATTTAAACCCAAAGTGAAGCATGTAATCAAGTGTTGAGAAGTTGTGTTAGATACAGTCGGCCTAAAGGGATTAACATTTTTGCTACAATCCTTTTTTTTTGTTTTTGTTTTTGTTTTTTGTCTACGAAGTAGAAAAACAACACATGGAAAGAAATGGAAGTATAAGAAAAAAAAAAAGCGCTGCTAAAACCAGAGAACATTTACAAGCAATCCCCAAATCTAGAGATCATTTAGTTTTCTAGAATACATGAATATTTTATAAACTGGTAATATCAGGGCTTCTGTACTCAAATATCTGTCCAAAATATTTCATGTCATCCGTTGGCAAATGATTTTAACATTCACTTTTCACCTGATATATCTTCCCACTTGCACAATTCATTTCAGAGGCATAACTTGTTTTCTTTGCTAAGATTTCATTTCCTCCCATCTCAGAATTTGATGAAATCTATTTCTTAGTTCCTCGTCTCCCAGTGAAAGCTGACAACAAGTATCAGACAAAATGTAGCTGTCCCATATGAAGTAATTCATTTCTGTCAAAGATTAGACATTATTTTTTCTTGACATAAGATGACTGATATTGTTCTGTTAGATCCCCGAGGTGCAACTTAACCACTTAAGAACTAAAACTCATTTTAAGTAATGTACTCCATTCATAGGATTAGTTTGTGATTTAGGGGATTAGAAGGAAGGTATAGGCAGGAAACAGGACAGTAATAGGAGTTCAAAAAAATACAGATAGAATAATTTAAAATTAATACTATCTCAGACCAAAAGCAGTTAAAGGGCAATTCTAGTCGTGAAACTGATTTCAATCATTCATTCATTCTGTAATTGCAATTGAAAGAGACATGGCTATTCCTACCATTCACATTTCATATAACTAGCAATAAGCCAGCAGATCTCATCCTACTCCATCTAAAGTAATAGAAAAAGTAAGACATTTTTAACAATGTAGGAAAGTCCATAGATGATGTGCTTTATCATCCCAAAGGCAGATTTCAAGGGGAGGAAACTCAGATAAGGAAAGGGGCAGGGCACTAAAGGTTGTTCCATGGCCTTCTCTTTAAATTTCTTTTGTTGCCTTTTAGCATATTTTCTTGTTTGAAAGAAAATTAGATAATTTAAAAAATGCAAGCTGCTTTTTCTCGGATGGAGAGTCCATTTCAGGGAATGAAAAAGAGAATTTTAGCATACATCATTTTATTCACATTGTATCTTGACCAAAAATGCTTATTGCTTTTATGTATAGATCAAACTTCTTTGTGATATTCCATTGACATATAAAGCGCTAAAAGAACGCCAGTAAACAGACACTTGACAAAATACCTAACATTGAAAATCTAGGTGAAAAACCATTCCTCTATGCCCTTCTTTGCTTCTTCCAGTCATCTGATGACACTGAAGCATTTTTATTTTCCATTCCTATTGTCAATTCTTCATTCTGAAAGGAAATAAATATAGTCTTTCCCCTCATTTCTACCAGGATAGATTAACATATCACATCAGGAGCTTGCTTTGAAAATTTCAAAGGTGGTCAACAGTGGCAAACACTTTCGAATGGACAGCTTAGACAGCTTCTAGCTATCTTGTTATCACAGTATACAGCATGTTCCATACATGGGAAAGAAAAGGAATGTAAATATTTTAGAGTGATCGTTCTGCTTTGTATTGCTACTATTGTAGCATGGTGTGGGTACATGAAGTGATTTTCTGATTCGTATTTTGAACTGTGATTAGATCGTTGAAAAGGGCTCTGGAGAAATAATCAAATTAAGTAACCATAGTGGTCAGATAGATTCTAGTCACATTCTCTTATTTAATATTCAAAATGATCTTAAGTTTCTAAGGTTCCTACGCTTCTTTTAAGTTTCTATGTTTCTAGAAAACCGTGGAGAGGAACGAAAGGATAGTCTAATTCCCAACTCTCTGGAGGATGAAGAGACTGCAACCCACTTTCCTACAGTGAACTTCTGACGCAAGGAAAAGTGCACCACAAACCAACACCTGACAGTGGGAGAGAGAACAAGTCTGCAGGGATGCAGGTGCACATTCATTGGTCCACTCATCCACTCATTCAGTAAGCAAACCGCGGTGGAGCTGCTCCTCTGTGCCAAGCCCCGTTCTAGGAGCCCAGGGGTGGGGGGCAGAGAACACGACAGAAAATAGTGTCTGCCATGTTCAAGCAACGATAAGCCAGATCAGGACCAGGGAAAATACTGAAATCTTGATACTGTATTAATGAGCTTTGTATATAGACAGTATCACACATTTCAGATGGATTTAGATGGATCACAGGCATATTCTAAAGTGCTGGAACAGGCTTTCATTTGGTTAAAAGTTATAATTGAGCATAAAACAGACTCTATGTAGCTTAGATGAAACATATGCCAATTATCACCATTAGCACATATAACCTCATGTGTTTAGGTATCTCTTTTCCTTTAAAATTTATTTTTCAGTCTCCTTTAGCCCTTGATCAATTTTATAGTTTTTTCAGTTAAATATGTATCAAATGACTTAGCTATGCATCTTTAAGAAGTAATTTTGCTATACATACAACTCAGTTTGCTTATGTTAACACAAAACTCTTGAACTCTAGCAGCAGAACTTAACTATAAAGCCTAGATGTAGACAAATTCCCATGAAGCAATAAAGCACAATATCCTTGGGATAATATATTGGTCTGGGTAAAAGTCAGCCTCTTATTAGTTTTCTTGGCTCTGTATAATGCTGTGTGAATTCAGATGTTGGATCTAGTTATTTATTCTTATCTCTTTCCCCCAGTTAACTAATTCATTGCCATTTAAATTGAACCTAGCTCACTGCTTTCCTTACGAATGCATGACCTGACATTTATACTCATTAAATTTTATATTGAGCCTTTGAACCCTTTGGTAAAGGACTTTTCACAAAACAATGAGGGCTTTTTGTTGTTGCTGTTGCTGTTATAGGTACTCTATCTTATCTTCAACTATCCACATGACATCATTTATTTAAACAATGAGTTAATACTGCCTACTACCAATAGTAGACACCTGAGCTACAATCTTCAACAACAGGAAGCTTGATGAATTTATATCTGAAAAAAAATTCATTAAGAGTCCTAAATAGCAATGAATTGGCTATATATTAGATGTTTATATTTTATGTAATTCAAATATATTAAAAAAATTCAGGGAGGCAAAAATGAAAAATTCCTTGCTTTCTAAATCAGTTAATTTTAAAAGCAATGACTAACATGATGTATTTCTCATTAATCTATGCTTAGTTCTTTGTAATGATCTATACTGGCCAGTAATTTTGAAAATATATCACTGAAATCTCTGTGTATCATCTAACAAATGTTGCAGTTACATTACATTTTTCTTTATGTGACATTTAGTAGCATCTAGTTTTAAATTTTTTAACAAAAATCATTGCAATAAAGGTTATATGCTTATATCTTTTTGCTTTCAGCATTGCTGTTTGCCAGCAAAAAACCCTACAACCCATGAAAGTATATTATTCTTCCTGGTTATTTATGAGATAGGAGATTATTTTGTCTAGGTATTGTAACTCTTCTCTCAATACAATGCAAATAAATCCTAATGCTGTTTAGCTAATTGAGATCCTGCCCTCATTATTCCTAAAAACATAGGCACATATATTTTATAACATGACAAAAGGAAGAAAAGTTCAGTATTTTTCCTCTCCTAAATATGGCCATTATGAGTTTTACTTTTATTTGGAATTTTTTTGTACCACATTCTGACCCTATACTATGCATTAAAAATAAGTTTATGCCAAATTGAATACTGCAAGGTACCAGTAATATACTTCCCATCAATTCCCTTTGAGTACATTATATACACTCACTGAATTTTATTTTACAAGGCTCTTAATACTGGAAAAGTTTATTATCCCTTGGAGGTTTTTCACGGAGTCATGGTTTACTAACAATTAGCTTTAAAACTCTGCCACACATAAAAATATTTATGCTTAGTTTACATATACTTCCTCAGAGATAGAGAGATAAAATTGTACATACTCCCCTTGAGATAAGTGTGCAAGCTATTACGTGTTAACCATCTTTATGTTCATAGCACTTCTCTGGCCCGTTCAGTAGAGAAAATGTGTCCTCGTATTAAAGCAGCATTTGCACTTGCTGGTTTACCTGCAGCTTCACTCTTACTCATTCCCACTTCTGTGCACCTCCAAACTCATACTGGGGCACTACTAAAGACTGCCGTAAGGATCCTATCTAGAGTGAGAAGAACTGGCAAAAATCATTTTACAAATGCCCAGAATTCTGTCTAGAATCATGTTCAGATGTTAGCTAAAGCAAATAAAATCATTTTCCAACAGCATTCCCCGGACATATTGATAATAGAAATTATACAAAGTTAAAAATAAATCAAGTATGCCCTTGTTCACTATAAGCATGATTATAGGTATATGGCTTTTCTACTAGGCATTATTTTAGAGCAGTTATTCTCCACCACTTTTAAGGTATACAGTGGAAATGTGTTCATCATTCAACCTGTCACCTCTTTCCATGTATAGATTCCAGTAGAATATGTCTTGCTTTCAAATCTCTTGCTATTTAAAATATATTTGCATATTCAATAAGTACACAAAATTGATATATAACACAATATTGGTTAATTTCAGAATCTTTACAATCCCCAACATCACTCTTTAGCCATCTTTTACTTTGCAGCAGTTTATTTTCTTTAGCTTATTTTCTTTAAAACTACATATGGAGTTTGTGCTCTTTCAATGTTCGTATTCTGACTCAACAAAAAAACAAACTTTTGAAAGGGAAATGATTATCAGTTTTAATCCTAGCATTGTTAAACATGATACTCTTTTTAACTGTGTAAGAGAGAAGGTCTTACAAGGTGGCCAGAATTTGATATGTGGATGGATTACTTCCTTTGTGATTTGGGGTGTTGCTTGACCCCCATCTTCCCACAGGCTGTGTGATCTGAGAGTAGTTTCAAGGTTGCTTTCTTAAATAGTTAAAAGAAGAGATACTGGGGGTATTGGATGCTAAATGATGAATTTTTACATTAAAGAAAGCGTTTTGAGAAAATACAGAAGAAAACTTACAGAAATGCTGAATATATTTTTAAAGCAGCATGCACTTTTCGGAAGATTGGACATGTTGGGCTTTGTGAAAAAGCAACAGGGTTCAGAAAAGTGACTTCTGCATATTTGCAGCAGACCTAGCCAGAGTGCATGAAACATCTGGTCACATTTCATCTGCAGAACACTAAGCTTTATACGCTTCTATATTTCAAGATTTAATTTGATAAGAATATATAGAGACACTGTATGAGTTCTGAGCTCCTGTATGCTACCTAGGACTATTTTGGGGGGCAGAATGTACAGATGTTGAAAATCTTGAATTCTGTTTCAGAGATTTAAAATTATTCAATCCTGAAGGTAATAGGAATCTCCCCTTTCCCCACTGGGGTAATTACTCAAACAGACCTCACTTTTAAAAGGTAAATGTTTGCTTGTGCAGAGAATATCTTAAAGAGGTTTAAATCTGGAATCTTAAGGGGTGGTATGTAAAAATGACTGTGAAAGCCTGAATTAAAACAGTCTTTACGCATTAGAAGGATGTTTTCACTGAGATGCAGTCTCTAAGGTGACTCCCAGTCATGCATGGCCTTCCACACTTATGGCTTCGCATAATACTTTCCCTGTAAGTGTGGGCTGAACTTATTGACTGACATCTAGAAAGAGTATCATAGAAGTGATGGGAGATGTCATCATAGAAAGACTATATTTTACTCTTTGTGCCCTTTTCTTATTCTTTTGTTGTTGTTCATTTTGGTTTGATTTTTTGAGACAGGGTCTCACTATGTAGTTGAGACTGGCCTGGAACTCACTATGTAGCCCGGGCTGAGCTCAAACTTGCAGTGATCCTCCTACCTCAGTCTCCCAAGTGCTGGGATTACAGTGTGCGCCATCACACCAGGCCCTTTTCTTACTCATTATTGAGCTCTTTGCCTTGGAAGGCAGCCACCTGTCATTCTGTGACCTGGCTGTGGAGATGTCAATGTGGCAAGAGAATGAAAGCTGGCAAAAATTACATTTTGGGGCTGGCAAACAAAATTTCCACCTTGTTTGGATAAGACCATACCTCCAACTCATAGCTTATGTGCAACATTATGAAAGTCCTTTAGCCAGAAGCATTGATTTGCTAGGATTTTTTTCTGAAGAGAAACTCTAAGATACTACAATTTTAATGCTTTAAGCCACAATGTTTGGGGATAATTTCTTATGTAGTAATGGAGAACCTACACAGAGAGATATTTAAAAGTCAAAGAATAAGTATAATAGTAACAGCAGCTAATATTTCATGATTTTTACTTTACTGCACGCATCATCAAAGGGAAAGAGAAAGAACACGTGAAAAGGTTTTGGATACTGTAAACAAAGTCAAAGGCAATCATGTTGCAAGAGTTGAGGAAGAGCCAGTTCAAGGGTAAACAATGTGGGAAGTAAAGGAGAAAATGGAGGTGGCAAAAGAAAAGAGAGAAGGAAAATGATTTAAGTGTGATGAGCTTATAAGAAATTAAAAGTTCATTGAAGCAAAATGGGTTTATTACTACAACACTTAAATCTATAATAAGTGAAATAAATTACTATCAAAATACTTTTTATGATTTCGCTGGGTGTGGTGGCACACGCTTACAATCCAGCGCTCTGCCTGGCTGAACTACAAAGACTGTTAATTCCAGTTCAAGCCTGTGTGGGCAGTTTAGTAATTGTGTGAGTCTGGGTCTGAAAATTTAAAAAAAATAGAGAAAGAAAGAAGGGCTATAGATGTAATGCAGTTTGAAGGGCTCTGTTTCCCCAAATATAAAACAAACAAGCCAAAGGAAAAAAAAAACACAATGTCTAAAACAATTGGAAAATCTTGTTTAAAGATAACTCCACAGTTAAGTGTTCTATAGTAAACAGAATGTTCTCAACTTTGAACCTAAGTTTTTTATATTTCACTATTTCTTCTACCTTGAGTTTTTCTGAACCTTAACCTGAAAAGACTAGACCTGTTAACAGCAGACCACCTATTGTGGTATGAACAATGAGACTGAAGAAAATTCCCTGCATTTGTTGTACAATTACCATATATCAGGTCTGGTTATAGCTGCCTTAAAGATACCCTCATTAATCCTGCTCTTCAAAAAGCCATGACTTTGCCATGTTACACCATTGTCAAGATAGGAAAACAAAAACTCCAAGATTTTAAATCATATGCCTTAGTTTACTAGCTTCTCATAGCTAGAAGGGTCATGTCTAATGAAAATCTTTGTTTGGGACTCTGTACACTCTTTCAAACACATTATGTCACATCATGAGACAACTTAGATGGCTTATTCTCTCAGTTCTATTGAAGTAGCAAAGGGCTACAAAATGTGAGGTCTTACCCTCTTTCTAACTTCTTCCTCCACTTTCTGACAGTTTAAATCATTTTTCAAGGTAATTTTCTTCTTCCTGACTCACTTTTTCACCCAAGAAATGTCTCCGTTCCCTGGACTGGCATCCAGAATTATTTTACTTTATACAAAATACAATACAATTGCTTTAAGTCTGTTCAACACATTTTCCTAAGAAGGTAACAATACCTCCAGCGAATATAGCCTGTTTCTTCATTATGTCCTACTAGATAGAATAACTCAAAAGAGTCCCTGATATTTGGTCTGGCCTCCCACATTCCCGCATGATGAGCACCCTTTTCTTTAAATTTCAAAATATTAACTGTTAAATATGTGGGTATCACTAATATTTCCTACTTTTTTTGTTTTGTTTTGTTTTTGGTTTTTTGAGACAGGGTCTCACTTTGTAGTTGAGACTGACCTGGAACTCACAATGTAGCCCAGGCTGGTCTCAAACTCACAGCAATCCTCCTGCCTCAGCCTCCTGACTGCTAGGATTATAGGTGTGTGCCACCCTGCCCAGCTCAGTATTTCCTACTTTTAAATAAAATGTTCTGCCGCCAGACTCCCAGAATGCTGACCAAACTACAAGTGGCAGTCACCTCTGTACCTTCATTAAGCTCAGTCACATTCTGGGCAATTTTGCCTAATTGCTCCTCCTTGCCTAATTACTGTCAGCTGGTGGTGTTCCTTTGCGGAAGTGCAATATCAAACATCACAATATACCTTATTTCTTCACATAATCACTGTGCCCACCAGAATCAAGAACGTAACATACTAAATTACGATGACTGTTGAATATCATTTGGGAAATATAGGCTAAAAAATGCTGGGTTAGGAGTACTACTACTGTCCCAATTGCATTTTTTGCTTTTCCTTTTTTGTTTTATCACATAACTATGCAACTGAGTAGAGGAACAGTAATTGTAACTCATCGCTAGTTGTAGGAAATACTGCCTACGCCATGGGTCTGGGGCAGATGATAATCTCCCATGTGCTTTTCTTTCACTAAAATACACGAATACAGAAGAAAAAATTTTTTTGAATTTGGAAAGCGGACTAACAGTCTCTTGGAGTCAGCTTAGAATAACTACTCCATTGAAAAGAAGCTTTAACATTTTTAAACTCTTATATTTTATAGTAAAGATAAACACACTATTTTCCCAAACAAAATTTCCTTCCAAAAGAAACTATGGATGTTCTAAGGTATAGAAAGTGGGATGTGTTTGATGAAATTAATGCATTTTGATTTTTTAGCAAACATTATCCATGAATTTATTGGTTCATTGAGCTAACAGTTAAGAGGTATTCTAGATTCTTGGGAAAGATCAATGAATGAAAAAGAGACACTGATTATTTCTCTACAGGCAGACAGTGAGTACAGACAAGACACTATAAACAAAATAAGCCTAAAAAGCATATGGATGAAGCTGAGAGCTATTTAATGACAACAGGCAAGTAAGTATATCAGAATACGGAGACTAGGCAGAGAGAGCTGAGAACTGTCAGTCACTCTATTAAATCAGGTAATTAGAGTAGGTTTCACTAAAATTGTCATATATGCACAAAGCAAAAGGGAAGACATAATACTTAAAGAAGAGTACTCAAAGGCTCACAGTTGGGATACCTCACAGGCTTGAGGAGTAGCCAGGTATACCATGGTGACATGTTGAGAGAACCTAGTGGACTTGTGAGTAGGGATTCAAATTCTACTGCGAATAGACTGGTTGGTTCTCTTTTTTGAGCAAAGATATAATGTTATATTACTCTGTGCAAACAGCAATAGATCACATGAAGGCCTTTCCAGGCGACAATTCGTAGGCAGAGAATGACTGGGTTGCAATCTAAAAGCAATGATGAAAAAATGGAAATAAAGTGTTTGTAAATGGGGAGTGGAGGAGAGGTGAAGGGAGGGCAGGGACAAGGGGAAAAAATGAGAACCAAGACCTGTCATGTAAAGGTATAAGATCCCAACGATGAATGTAACTGTACTGTATACCTAAAATGTACCAATAAACTCAATGAGAAAAAAAAAAAAAAAAAAAAAAAGCAATGCTGCTCGCCCTGCCCTCGACCTGCCTGCATCCAGTGGAAGGAGGAGGTCTGGGTAAGCCATGCAGAGATCCTATCCTCGCTCCGGCCTGCCTCAAGCCAACTGGTGAGGACTGGTTGGCCGTGTGAGAAACTCTGCAATGTCCCCCCTCTGCCATGCTCTCAGGCTTCCTGATTGTGCCAGTTCCTCGATCCACTCTGCAGAGGCACAGGCGATCATAAAGGTCATTTTTCTGAGCTCCCGAACATAGAGCAGAAGTGAACAACTGCAATAAAGCACATCAGACCTCCATAGTTGGTAAGTTGGAGAGATCACCACCTTCCGCCAGAATTTTAAATATCTTCAGAGAAAGGGCATAGGGAATCGGCAGTAAAACTTTGTAGAGTTCAACCATGCAGGTCAGGGAACTTAATTAGGGCCACGTAGCCTGAATTCAGACTGAATCTCATGGGTCAGCTATCGGCTAGCTGAGAGTAAATGACCTAGTTTTCTGCACATTGGCTGCACACATTGTCTATTGTGACAGTAGAGATAATAGTTTGAAAGAGCCCTTTCAAATTCTTTTTCTCTTTCTTTTTCTCATTCCACTCTGCAAATTCTCTTTTCACTCTTCTTTTTCCAACTCAGTCTCTTGCTCCCCCATATTATTCTCCATCTCCCTTCCCGTTCCTGTTCCTGCCCTAACTCAGAGCTCTTCTTTTATTGATTTTTCTTCTCTCTTTATTTTCTTTTCTTCTCTCATTTTCCTTCACTCAAGGGACAATAGTTTCAAAGGAAAGTGAGCCCCTATTACTGTCAAGTTGTTGTATTTTTGGCCTTATTCTTGGACTCTGTCTTTCCCTCTTGTCGTCAACAGTTTCCTAAAGTTTGTGTGCATATTTGGGACTGCTCCTTGATTTTGATTTAATTCATGTGGTTTAAAGGTGATAGATTAGTGACTACCACAAATGGTCACTTTGTAAGGTGGGCTTGATCCTACTGTGTTGCTGATTGTATCATTTAGGCTAAAGGGTTGTGATTGATTTGAGTTGTCCTTTCTAATATTATGAAAATGAGAATGTCTATGAGTCATTAGGCACTCAAAAGCTAAAATGCAACTATATCAGAGAGATTTAAGTAATAACCCAGGAATTAAACCAAGGAAAATCTAACAACAAAAATAAAAATGAGAAAGAAATCACAAAGGAAAGACCATCAGAATCACAGCAGACTTTTCAACACAAACCCTCAGGTCAAGGAGAGCCTGGAGTATGGTATTTCAAGCAAGCCCTAAAAGAAAACAGTCTCCAACCTAGTCTGATGTATCCTGAAAAACTCTCTTTCAAAACTGATGGGGAAATAAGATACTTCCATGACAAAGAATACCTGAGAAATTTCATGAATACTAAACCAGCACTCCAAACATTTCTAAAAAATATCCTAAAAAAAAGACAATGAAGGTCACAACACCAGGAGGCCCAAGAAAGCAAATGAATTAGGCAGGACAAGAAAATAAAGTGAGAGGAGGAAAAATTAAAAAGAGCCAACAAAAGAACAATAACATGATAATAATAAGTCAGTACATATCAGTTATAACCATCAATGTCAAAAGCCTAGATTTACCAATCAAGAGAAATAGATTGGCAGAATGGATTAAGAAGAAAAACCCAATAATATGTTGTATACAAGAAACATACCTAGTGCAAAAAGAAGCCCATACACTGAAAGTGAAAGGATGGAAAACAGTTTTCCATGTGACAGGGGTCCAGCAAAATCAGGGGTAGCTATCTTATTTACAGACTAAGTAAATTTCAAACCAAAACTGATTAAGAGAGACAAAGAAGGACACTATATCCTTGTAAAGGGAGCAATCCAAGAGGAAGAGATGATAATCATAAATATATATGAACCAAATATTGATGCCCCAACTCTACAAAACAAATGTTAAGAAACATGAAAAGCCAAATAAGCACTAATACAATTGTAGTGGGGGAACCTAAATACCCCACTATCACAAATAGACAGATCATCTAGGCAAAAATTCAAAAACAAAATACTGGAACTGAACCAAACTTTTGAACAAATGGACTTAAAAGACATCTATAGAGTGTTCCTCCACACAATATCAGAGTATACATTCATTTTAGCTGCACATGGGTCATTCTCCAAGATAGACCACATATTACCTCACAGAACAGGTTTGAATAAATGCAAAGGAATCGAAGTTGTGCCATGTATATTATCAGATCATAGTGCAATTAAGCTGGAGATCAACAGCATAAAAAACCCTAGGAACTTCACAAACAAGTGGAAATTGAACAACATTCTCCTGAACAATCAATGGGTCATAGAGGAAATTAAAGAATTAATTAGACAGTTTTTGCAAATAAATGATAATGCCAATACAACATACAGGAATTTATGGGGCACAATGAAAGCAGTTCTACATGAAAAAGGCATAGCATTGAATGCCCACACTAGGAAAACAGAGCGAGCTCAAATAAAAAAACCTAAAGATCAATCTTAGACCCTAGAAAAAGAGCCAGAAAAACTCAAAGCTCATACAAGGGAGGGAATTATAAAGATTAGAGCAGAAATCAATGCACTGGAAACTAAGAAAATGATAGACAAAAACAATGAATTGAAGCCTTGTTTTTTATGAAAGAATACATAAAATTGATAAACCCTTAGCTAACCTTATCAAAAGAAGGAAAGAAAAAGCTCAGACCCAAGCAATTAGGAATGAAAAAGGTGAAGTCACAACAGATCCAACAGAAATCCAGAGGATAGTCAATACCTACTTTGAGAACCTGTACTCTAATAAAATGGAAAACACAGAAGAAATGGACAGATTTTTAGATACTTATGAATTACCAAAGTTGAACAAAGAAGATAAAAAAATTTTAAACAACCCAATTACAATCAGTGAAATTGAAAATGTAATTAAAAGTTTATCAATGAAGAAAAGCCCAGGTCCTGATGGATTAACCACTGAATTTTACAAGACATTTAGAGAAAAACAACTACAACTAATCTTTAAACTTTCAATGAAATTGAAAAGGAAACAATACTTGCAAATTCATTCCTGGAAGCAAGTGTTATTTTGATTGCCAAGCCAGGGAAAGACCTAACCACAAAAGAGAACTACAGGCCAATCTCCTTAATGAACATAGATGCAAAAATCCTTAATAAGATATTGACAAACTGAATACAGAGGATCATCAAGAAGATCATATAACTTGACCAAGTTGGATTTATTCCAGGGATGCAAGGATGGTTCAACATACATAAATCAATAAATTTAACACACTATATTAACAGAGTCAAGGACAAAAACCATATGATCCTCTTGACAGATGCAGAAAAAGAATTTGACAAAATTGAACAGACATCCATAATAAAAACCCTGAAAAAAATTGGACTAGATGGTCTACATCTAAATTAATAAAGGCTATCTATGAAAAACAAACAGCCAACATCATACTAAGGGGCCCAAAACTGAAAACCTTCACATTAAAATCAGGAACAAGACAAGGATGCCCATCACCACTCCTCCTCTTCAGTATAACTGTGGAAACATTAGCCATAGCAATTAGACAAGAGAAAGAAATTAAAGCAAGAAAGATAGGAAAGGAAGAAGTTAAACTGTCATTATTTGCTGACAACATGATACTCTACCTTGAAGACCCAAAAAATTCCACCAAAAGACTTCTATACTTCTAGACACTTTCAGCAGAGTAGCTGGATACAAGGTCAACACTCAAAAATCAATAGCCTTCTTGTACACAAATAACAGACTGAGAGAGAAATTAGGGAAATAATTCCTTTCACAATAGCATCCAAAAAAAAAAGTATCTAGGAAATAATCTAACGAAAGAGGCAAAAGACCGCTACATTGAAAATTACAGCACTCTGAAAAGAGACTGAAGAGGATGTAAGAAAATGGAAAGATATCCCCTGCTCCTGGATAGGAAGAATCAACACAGTGAAAATGGCCATACTACCAAAACTGCTATATAGATTCAATGCACTGCTGATTGAAATTCTAACAGTATATTTCACAAAACTAGAGGAAATAATCCAAAAATGCATTTGGAACAACAAGAGACCTAGAATAGCAAAAGCCATCCTAGGCAACAGAGACATGGATGGCAGTAGGTATAACAATTTCCAATTTGAAACTATAATACAAAGCCACTGTGATAAAAACAACATGTTGTTAGCAAAGAAAAAGACCCAAGGAACAATAGCATAGATTGGAAGTTACAGAAACAACTCCAGATGTTCTCAACTACCTCATCTTTGAAAGGAGCCAACCATCCTCACTGGAGGAAAGATAGCCTTTTTAACAGATGGTGTTGGAAAAACTGGATTTCAACTTACCAAAGATTAAAACTAGACCCTTATCTTTCACTATGCACTAATCTGAAATCCAATTGGATTAAAGATCTAAATACTATAGCAGAGTCACTAAATTTGCTGGAAGACAAGTTCCACAAAACTCCTGAAGACATTGTAAATAAGATCCTAATGGTATAATTGACAATGCGAAATAGGAAGAATAAGGTTAAAGGTGTAGGGGAAATGTGAAGGGTAGGGGAAAGGAAATAAGGGAGAAGAAAAAAAATCTGATAAAACAAAAAATGGAAATAAGTTTTGTAAACAGGGAAGGGAGGATGGGGTGAAGGGAGGGCAGGGGTATGGGGAAAAAAATGAGAACCAAGACCTGTCATGTAAAGGTACTAGATTCCAATGATGAATGTAAGTGTACTGTATACCTAAAATGTACCAATAAACTCAGTGAGGAAAAATAAAATAAAACAAACAATGATAAAAACAGAGCACAGCAAGGTGGTCTCAGGAAGGGCAGGAAAGATGAATACCAAATTAGTAGAGTCAAGGGGAAAAGTTAAAGTAAGCCAGAAAGAAAGTTAGTAGCCATAACAATCACATCAGGGGTCCAAATATGCAGCATCCACAGAGGGCAGGGATCCAAAAGAGTCTGATGAGAACTGAAGCAAGCTTTGCATCTAGGTCCTCCAGGGGCGATGAAGGGCAGCACTACAGTACTCTGATCCCAACTGTTTCTGCCACAAAGAAATAAAAACCCAGTGCTCTCAGGACTTCAAGATTCTGAAAAGAAACTGAGGAGGCAGAGTTTTAGAAGACAGGTTCAAAACGTTTCAATGATTCCTACTTGTCAGTGTTCATGACTGTGGGTGTTGCTCATAGTTCCAACTTTTGTCGTAGAAATGGGTATGAAGAGGCTGGTGTCCACAATGTGACTCAGCCACTTGCAAACTGACTGTGCTCTATGCAGTTCCATGAAGGGCTCTTATTAACTAATTGTGACCAGAACCCAACACTCTTTGTATACCAGTCCTCACCTTTCTCACAGTAGGACTTTCGATACAAGGGCCTGACTCTGTCTCAAGAAAATGAAAGTCTTGGAGGACTAGGCATTTTTTTGTAAACATGTATTTCGTCAGCTATTTGGAAATGCTTTTGTCCTGTGTAGAATGGATTAACAGAGTATTGTGTATATGCCTATGTTTTCTGTGTCTATCTCTCAGATACATATGAAAACCTCATTATTTTCACAGTCTTTCTCACACTCCAAAGTAGACACAAATGCAGCTTTTTCATTTATCTACCATGCCACTGAAAATTATTCTCTCTCCACCCTCTGTCTCTTCTCTAAGACTCTCTCTAATCCATCTCTGGACATTGGAGACTTGCTACTTTGCTACTTCCTCTCTGAACATTTCTCGACTTTAAAAAATTTTCCTTCCTCCCTCCCTCCCTCTCTCTCTCTCTCTCTCTCTCTCTCTCTCTCCTGTTTTAGCATAGGGTCTCATTATGTAGTCTAGGTTACCTGGAACTGACTGGCCTTGAACTTTCAAACCTCCTGAGTGCTGAGATTACAGATAACTGCCACTATGTTGAGATTCTAGCTACCTTTCTTTACTTGGTGGATTTCTCTTTATCCTGTAGTCCTCACCTAAGGTGGAGTTACCAGCCTGCTTTTCTGCATTTTGTGGCCTCTGAAGGACTATATATTACTTATCACATTGGATCATAATTACTAGTTTCTTCTATATATTTCTGCCTGCTGCATAACTTTGGAGAGCTAGCACTGTAGGTATTATCACTCATTCATCAATGCATTAATTCAGACTCCTTTTGTGACAAAGTGTCTAGACATCATCAATGAATATTTGTTTACTAAAAACAGATACAGTCTATTCCCTTTTTGTTCTTCCCCTACGTATCACACCTTCCCTACACCTTTAGCTCCTTTCCTCCCATTTCTAAATGTCAGTAATCTTATTAGAATCTTATGCATTGTTGCAGAATGTTCACACCAGGGAAACTATTTGGTATTTACACATGTGGGACTTATTTATTTCACTTAGGAGTATATCTTCAATATGTATCCATTTTCCTATGAATGAATCTATTCTCTCGCTCTTTATGGCTGAGTAATATTCCATTTTATAGAAAAACCACAACTTCTTTATCCAGTTTCCAACGGATGGGCAAATAGGTTGTTTCCAAGATTTAGCTATTACAAACTGTGCCGCTATAAACATGGGTGCACATACTTCTCTGTGATATGATTCTTTTAGTTCTCTTGGAAAGATACCCAACAGAGGGATGGCTGGGTCAAATGGAACCTCCAGTCCAAGCTCTTTGAGGTATCTCCATATTGATTTCCATAGTGGTTGCACTAGTCTGCACTCCCACCAACAATGGAGGAGGGTTCCTTTCTCCCCACAACCCCGCCAACATTTGTTATTGTGTGATTTCTTGATAGCAGCCATTCTTTGTGGGGTGAGGTGGAATCTCAGTGTTGTTTTCATCTGCATCTCTCGAATGACCAGTGATGTGGAACATTTTTTCATATATTTTCTTGCTGCTTTCACTTCTTTGTATGAGAAATGTCTGTTCATTTCGGATGCCCATTTTTGGATCGGGTCTTTATATTTGGGGGGACTGATTGTTTTGAGTTCTTTATATATCCTTGATAATAGTCCTTTGTCTGAGGTACAGCTGGTAAAAATTTTTTCCCACATTGTAGATTGTCTCTTAGTTCTGCTAATGGTTTCTTTTGAAGTACAGAAGCTTTTTAGTAAGATGAGATCCCAGTTGTTGATTCTTTCTGCTAGTTCCCGTGCTACTGAGGATTTGTTCATAAAGTCTTTTCCTATACCAATGTCTTCCAGAGTTCTGCCTAACTTACTTTCCAGCAAGTTTAATGTTTCTGTTTTAATATTTAGATCTTTAATCCATTTGGATTTTAATTTAGTGCATGGCGAAAGATAAGGGTCTAATTTTAATCTGTGACAGGTTGATATCCAGTTTTTCCAACACCATTTATTAAAGAGGCTATCTTTCCTCCACTGAGGATGGTGAGCTCCTTTGTCGAAGATGAGGTAGCTGAGTACATCTGCATTTGTTTTTGTGTCTTCCAGTCTGTTCCATTGATCCTCAGGCCTATTTCTTTGCCAGTACCATGCTGATTTTATCACAGTGGCTTTGTAGTATAGTTTCAAATTGGGAATTGTTACACCTGGTGCCATGTGACTGTTGCCTATAATGGCTTTTGCTATTCTAGGTCTCTTGTGGTTCCAAATGAATTTTTGGATTCTTTTTTCTAGTTCTGTGAAATATAGTGTTGGAATTTCAATTGGCATTGCATTGAATGTATATAGCAGTTTCGGTAGTATGGCCATTTTCACTATGTTGATTCTTCCTACCCAGGAGCAGGGGATATCTTTCCATTTTTTTATATCCTCTTCGATTTCTTTTTTCAGAGTGCTGTAGTTTTCAGTGTAGAGATCTTTTGTTTCTTTTGTTAGATTGATTCCTAGATACTTCATTTTTTTGGATGCTATTGTAAAAGGAATTTTTTCCCTTATTTCTCTTTCTGTCTGTCTGTTATTTGTGTATAGAAAGGCTATTGATTTTTGGGTATTCACCTTGTATCCAGATACTTTACTGAATCTGTCAATTAAGTCTAGAAGTTTTTTGGTGGAGTTTTTTGGATCTTCAATGTAGAGTATCATATCATCAGCAAATAATGATAGTTTAACTTCTTCCTTTCCTATCTTTATTGCTTTAATTTCTTTCTCTTGTCTAATTGCTGTGGCTAATGTTTCCAGAACTATATTGAAGAGAAGTGGCGATAGTGGGCATCCTTGTCTTGTTCCTGATTTTAACATGAAGGTTTTCAGTTTTTGGCCATTCAATATGATGTTGGCTGATGGTTTTTCATAAATAGCCTTTATTAAATTGAGGTATAGACCATCTATTCCAATTTTTTGCAGGGTTTTTATCATGAATGGGTGTTGAATTTTATCAAATGCTTTTTCTGCATCTATTGAGAGGATCATATGGTTTTTGTCCTTGACTTTGTTAATATAATGTATTACATTCACTGACTTTCGTATGTTGAACCACCCTTGCATCTCTGGAATAAATCCGACTTGGTCATGATGGATGATCTTCTTAATAATCCTCTGTATTCTGTTTGCTAGTATCTTATTAAGGATTTTTGCATCTATATTCATTAAGGAGATTGGTCTGTAGTTCTCCTTTTTGGTTGTATCTTTCTCTGGTTTGGGAATCAGAGTGATACTTGCTTCCAGGAATGAATTTGGAAGTATAGCTTCTCTTTCAATTTCATTGAAAAGTTTGAAGAGTAATGGTAGTAGTTCTTCTCTAAATGTCTTGTAAAATTCAGCAGTGAATCCATCAGGGCCTGGGCTTTTCTTTGTTGGTAAGTTTTTAATTACATTTTCAATTTCACTGATTGTGATTGGGGTGTTTAAAATGTTTTTATCTTCTTCGTTCAACTTTGGTAATTCATAAGTATCTAGAAATCTGTCCATTTCTTCTGTGTTTTCCATTTTATTAGAGTACAGGTTCTCAAAGTAGGTGTTCATGATCCTCTGGATTTCTTTCGGATCTGTTGTGACTTCGCCTTTTTCATTCCTAATTGCATGGATCTGAGCCTTTTCTTTCCTTTTTTTGATAAGATTAGCTAAGGGTTTGTCAATTTTATTTATTCTTTCAAAAAACCAGCTCTTTGTTTCATTTATTTTTTGTATCGTTTTCTTAATTTCAATTGCATTGATTTCTGCTCGGATCTTTATAATTTCCTCTCTTGTTCGAGCTTTGGGTTTTTCTTGCTCTTGTTTTTCTAGGAGTCTAAGTTTCATCGTTAAGTTGTTTATTTGAGCCCGCTCTGTTTTCCTAGTGTGGGCATTCAATGTTATGAATTTTCCACGTAGAACTGCTTTCATTGTGTCCCAAAGATTCCTGTATGTTGTATTGGCATTCTCATTTATTTGTAAAAACTGTCTAATTTCTTCTTTAATTTCCTCTGTAATCCATTGATTGTTTAGGAGAGTGTTGTTCAGTTTCCATGTGCTTGTGAAGTTTCTATAGTTTCTTGTGCTATTGATCTCCAGTTTGATTGCACTATGATCTGATAATATACAGGGGATGACTTCAATTTTTTTGCATTTATTTAGACCTGTTTTGTGAGCCAGTATGTGGTCTATTTTGGAGAATGATCCATGTGCAGCCGAAAAGAATGTATATTCTGGTTTTTGGGGGTGGAATACTCTATAAACATCTATTAAGTCCATGTGTTCCAAAGCTTGGTTCAGTTCTATTATTTCATTGTTGATTTTCTGCCTAGTAGATCTGTCAATTTGTGATAGTGGGGTATTTAAATCCCCCACTACAATTGTATTAGTGCTTATTTGGTTTTTCATGTTATTTAATATTTGTTTTATATAGTTGGGGGCATTTGTATTTGGTGCATATATGTTTACGATTGTCAGCTCTTCCTCTTGAATTGTTCCCTTTACAAGGATGTAGTGTCCTTCTTTGTCTCTCTTAATGAGTTTTGGTTTGAAATTTACTTTATCTGAGAATAAGATTGCTACCCCTGCTTTTTTCTGGACTCCTGAGAATGAAAAGATGAAAATAAAGTGTTTGTAGATGGGGAGGGGAGGAGGGGGTGAAGGGAGGGCAGAGGTAAGGGGAAAAAATGAGAATCAAGACTTGCCATGTAAAGGTACATGATCCCAACAATGAATGTAACTGTACTGTATCCCTAAATGTACCAATAAACTCAATTAAAAAAAAAAACAGATACAGTCTAGCACAATTTGAAATGACTGATTTTTTAGGAGAAGCTGCCCAAGAGGCTATCTTGATTAGGAACTAAAGTCCCTCAATTTGAGTACCGTGTTCCTTTTTGAAACTATATACTACTTTATCTTGTTATTTACATGTAGTACTCTGGGATTTTGTGTCATTTTTATTCATTATATAATTAAAGACCTCTTAAGTATAAAACATTCTTCAGGACAAAGGATACGGTGGTAGGCAACCAATACATCCTTCAGAGGTAATACAATAATTGCATTTATAACAAGAGGGCTACTAAAATTGCTAGCAAGTTTGTTGTTTGTACCTCAGTGCTTTAAATTGAAGAGTGGATTTTATATTATTATATTTTCTTGTAAGGTAGTATCTCCTTTGTTTTGAAGCACTATGTATCAAGTTTCAAAGAATCCTTAGACACCCTGAATTGGGTAGATATTTACACTTGGATCAGCACACATACACTGAAAGAAAGATTGAGTGGCTAACAGGAAGGCCAATGGGAAAAGAAGCCATCTGCGTACTCTATGTTGTATTTTTATTATTACTAAATAGTTTTTTAAAGAATGGGAGACAGATTTTTCAGAAGTCGTTCATCCCACTGCCAGGGTTTTGCTCAGTAGTGAATATCACACTGCATTTTATCTGTGCTATTTAAGCACTTAAAAACAAAACAACGGTTGTTTTACTTCTCTGGAATCAACATTTGCTTATCAGAATTATATCCATAGTTCTAATAATAAAAACATTGTCCTTACATTCTTAATCTTTCAGTTACAGAGGTGGAACAGGTTAGCTCTATTTTACCACAGCAGAAAAGGAAAGAAATGGAAAACTGGAAATCTGTATATGTGTGAAAGCTCAAACTCACATTGACTCTTTCAAAAATCATTAAAGGAACTATAATAAATTGGGTCCTTTGAAATGGAAATTACATAACTTTCACATTCACTTCTTAGAAACTTTTTATTTTTTCTTATGGATGATATGTTCTCAATGTGATTTCTCCCAGACCATACTTCCTTTTCTTTTACCTCCAGGTTTAATCCCAATCAAAGCTGGCAAGTCCCATCCCTGTGGGGCACTAAAGAGAATTTGTTTCACATTGTTACTGGGAGGATTTGTGACTTTAATTATTTTTGCAATTATTGGCTACAATTCAGCTGTGATTTTATTCTATAATCACAGTTTTACTTTCTGATCAATTATTTGATGCCTCTTCAAAACAACTCTGCTAATCTAAGTTTGGGCCTTCCACATTATGCTGTTTCATAAGTGCTCATGATTTGGTTTCTTGTTGGAATACTTTAGAAAAGCAATAAACCTTCCCATGGGCCATTCATACTGGTGCAACTTTTCTGTAACAATTTAATTAGTAAAATTATCAGAAAGATACTTTATAATATTGTGATGCTTCAGCTTATTTTATGTTTCCCACCAGCAACCTCCATATGTATACTCAAATATGAAAATCTAGTCTATGACTCTGTTACTGAACCAAATAGCTCACTTTCTTAGAAAGATGCATAAAGGTTAGTTGCTTCATATTTGTTTCCTAGAAATAAGTTTATTCTGAGTAATTACTTCATATACTTTATAAATCCATCAGTATGTTTCTTCCTGACCCATTCTCATCTTTTTAAGTTATTCTTATTTTTTAAAAAAATTATTTTCTTTTTATGGTCTTATAGATTAAACCCAGGGTCTCAAGCATACTGGAAAGTGCTCTAACTCTGAGTTAGACTTCCAAACTCTCCTATTTTTTTGAGTCAATTGATTTTATTCCTAGCCTAATAAAACATCCAATATCTACTTTCATGGAAAAGAAATTTTACTAAAATTTAAGAGTAAAATAAACATGTATGTGTATGAGTGTGTGTGTGTGCATGAGTGTGTGTGTGTATGTGTGTATGCATGTGCATGCACCCACACACTAAGATTTTCCATAAGTGCTGTTATTATTGACATATGGGATTTAATGTTAATCTCAGAACATGATAATTTCTCTTTTATCTTAGCAATGTGACCATACAGGTTTCCTATTAGCCAAGATTTGTTTTGGCATCTCAAGTAAATGTATTTTCAAAATGCCTAATAAAATACTTGCAGCCAGTCTGGCAAAAATGTAGTATCATTTGGTCAGGACCAATAAAGCCAAATAAAAAAACAAATCTGATCAATGAATTCACAGTTTATCTTCAAGCTTTAAGTATTGCAAAATACTACTTTCATTTCTACCACTAAAATCGCTGTGTATAATTTGGGGAAAAAAGAATGTGAAGTTAATAGCCTAAAAGCATTCTGGTCTGCTGAGTGTATTTGCTTCCTATTGTCACAAATTACCACAAACTTAGGATCTTAAACACAAATTTAGCATAGTAATGGAGGTGATAGATCCAAAATGGGTCCTATTTGGCTAAAATCAAAGTGTCTGAACAGATGAATTTATTTCTGGCAGGTTGTAGTGATAATCTATTTTTTCTGATTTTTGAAGCTCCGAAGGCTGTCCTTATTCTTAATACAGGCTCCCTCTTTCTATCTCCAGAGTCAGCAAGCGATGGGTTGGCCTTTCTCACACCAGATCATGGACACTGGATCTCCTGCCCGCTCCACATTTAATGACTTTTAGGGTTGCAGCGGGTGTGCCTGGGTAATCTAAGATAAACTCCTCTCCTCAGAGCCGGTGTATTAGGAGATTTAGCATGTTCTGCAGCGTCAGTCATCATTTGTCAAGAACAACTCATACGCAGCCCAAGGTGATCAGAGTGTGGGTACAGTTGGGGGGCTTTTCTTCTGTCTCCCACAGTTGGTGTGAATAACCCACATGAAAAAAAAAAAAAAAGCTTCACAAACTAAAACATGTCTGTTTGAGGCCCGGATGAGCGATTACTGTTACAGCATTGTAGAGGCCCTCTGAAATTTGCTTCTTATTCATATTTCTATTTACTTCATAGTAAGCCAAATAAAAGCAGAAGAAAACTTTGAAGTTTCTGTAAATCCTAAACAGCATACAGCCTATTTTAAGGACAATTTCTTGTTTATACTTCAACAAAGTCTTTGTCTAAATCTAACCAGTCTGCGCATTTGGGCACTGTTTCCTATTAACTCTATCATAATGGATGTGGAAACTTGTCTCATTCAGAATGCAGGCAAATGTAAATGGAGAACACACTGGTTAACAACAAGGTACATCAGGAGAAATCTATTCAGAGGCAGTTTTATTGTTGTGTGAACAGCAGGAAGTACTTATACCAAGCTAAACACGTAGAATCCTACACACCTACAGATGAACAGTATGTGCCAGTGGTGACGAAGCTGTGGCATGTGTGACTCAGCGGGCTGTTTTTATCACTGAAAACTCCAAGAGGTCCATCACAAGCACTATATGCGATCATGTATGCAAGCCACCCTTTGCCACAAGGTTCCTGTATGGTACATGACTACATATTTGGAAAAAAGGAAATCGAGTAATGGTGAAATTAAAGTAGTGGGAGATTCCACAGAATTTAACTTTCATTATTTCCGAATTTTTCTACCAGGAATCTTACAATGATTCTTTCACACTAGAGAATAAGATAAGAATGAAGAAAACTAAGAAAATAATACAGTATAGCGTAAAACTGACAGGTCTCCCAATTTACCGCACTTTTATGTGTCATTTCTCTTCTATCCACTTACCTGCTCTTAAGCTATTTCTGCCATAAAAAAAGAAACTAAAAAAAACAAAACAAAACAAAAAAAAACTATATCTTTTTGTTTACTCATCTATTCACCCATTTATCATACATTTATTGAATACCTACCATTTCCTAGGCTCAATTTTGAAATATCCAAGTAAGAAAGAACATTAGAAATTTTCCTAACATATTCAATACTCAATATGCAATAGCCAATGACTTCTTTCCTGTTATCCTAGCCTGGCAGAGAAGTTATTTGGTCATCAAACTCATGTTTTTAATCTTTGTTTTAATGGTACAACTCAGTTTCATTATCCAACAAAACAGCAAGAATTACGGAGCCATTTCAGATGTCTCCCCAACAGAATGTGTCCCTTCCCATTAACCAGATTATTCCAAATTAATTAAGTTTATGAATACATTGTAGGTATACGTAACGATCACATTCATCAGGAATTCGTACCTGTGTGAGATCGATCTTGGTTCTTCTTTTTTCCCATTCCCCTTTCTTGCCTTCAGCCTCTACATCCCTTCTTATTACAAAGCCTTTGTTTCCATTGTTTTCCTTCTTCTCTTATTTTTATCTTCCCTTTGCCCTGCTCCCCTCCCGAGTCCCCCTTCCTCTTGGAACATTTTCTTTGTGTTTCACAAATGTCTATTTTACATTTTGGCCCTAATTTACACTTTCAGCTCACCGCACCAGATAAACAATGCAGGATTTACACGTATTTGTCTGATTCATGTCACTTAAGAGTATGGCTCCATATATTTATCTTTACTGAGTACATGGCTAATGTATGTGTGAGTTTCTACAGAAGAGCAACACTCTGTGAATATCCCAGATAATGAAACGACCTCCATATACTTTTCCAATGTCGTGCCCCTTAGCATGTATCTGCTTTTCTGTTTTAAGATGGGCGGTATGGAGATAAACACACCGGTAGTTACATTTCAGAGGGTAGAGGCAAGATATGGGAAAAGCATGGGCTTGTGAAACACTAAAGTGGAGCCGCTCAGAATGGCCTTCAAACTAGAGATGCCAGCACTACTTGTTACATGAGACAGAAATAAACTGCATTATAATAAGTCATTAAGAATGTGGGTTTAGGGCCAGCTGGGGATTTAGCTCAGTAGCACCGTGCCTGCCTCACAACGCAAGGTTCTGAGTTCAATCCCCAGGAACAAAAAAAGAAAAAAAAATGTTGTTTTATAACCAGTGGTATAACTATAAATAATAATAAAGCCAAAAAATATTTTTAATTTATATAGTCAGGTTAAACTAGAAATAATTATAGTCTTCATATAAAAGGCTTAAGAACTGCAACAGTTAAGATCTGCATTGATATCATTTAGCGTGAAACAGAACAGCTACCATACAGACAAAAGTGACTTGAGAGACAGCTTTCTATCAGCACATTTCAAAAATGCAACTCAAATTCACTTTTTAGACGGGACAGGCTCATCCAGAAAGTAGAATCCCATAGAATTTGCATTAAGAAAATTCTGAAAACGAGTGAGTAGTATTAAAATTCATGGAATCTAAGCCTTACATATGGCACTGAAAAGATGGATGGAGAATAAACCAAAAATAATGCATTGAGTGCATTTGTTGTCCATTTCTGGACCAGTGAGAACCCCTTATTTCATGTAATAATAAAAAGGAAGATAGCACAAAATAAGCACAGTATATTATTTAAAAACAGATGAAAAATTAGGAAAGGTTCCCCAAATTTTAGTAAGAAATATGCTGCCTCAGAGCACTTTAAAATTCTGCTTAAACATTTTTCTGACCATTAGAAGAACATACATGGGGAACTGTATCTCTGTCAGAAAAGCTCACAGAAAATATACAGGAGAAAACAGCAATAAAACACAGTAAAATAAAAATTGAACTGGCAGCACACAGAGAAGAAATAAAAAGACATAAATAAATGCAGACTCTCAGAAATACGGTAAGGAATTTAGTGGGTGAAAATTACAAGAACAATTAAAATGAATGAATACCAAACAAATCTGAAAACATGAGAGGCAAAAAAAAAAAGTCAGATATTAGCCAAAGAAAATAGAGAATATTCTTAATTGGCATGCTTAGAGAAGTAAGCCAAGCATTTAAACAGAAAAAATTACACGAAGATATAATTCAAGGCCACATTCCTAAATAAATATATAAACTTACCTAACTAAAAGGCAGACTCTCTGCCAGAAGAGATTGATCCTCATTGACCAAAGAGGGGTATATTCTACTGAGATACTGGAGCAAACAGATCCACAAAATGACCAGGCCTATCTCAGAAATATTTAGACTGGTATGGAGTTTGATGAAACGACAGTCAAAAGCAGAGGGACCATAGAAAATAATCGATATTAATATTTAATGAAAAGGAACCGTGATCAAAGGATTATTTATTTTAACCTGAGTTCTCCCTGTAGATCATCTACAAATAAATAATGTTAAACACAAAGTCCTTCAGAGCAGATTTCCCATGAGCCTTGACATACAAAAACAGACAAACTCTACTTTTCCTTTCCTCTTTGGTCTGTATCTTCTTTTTTTTAGAGAAAGGATCTCACTATATTGTCAAGTGCGGCCTTGAACTTGCAATCCACCTGCCTCAACCTCCCAAGTGGCTCGAATATCAGGCACATTCTTTCACACTCCACCAAAACAGAACTATTAGATAAAATTTAGCCAAAGAAGAGATTGGTCAAATTCAGAAAAAAAAAAGGATCACTGGTATTAAAAATATTCACCTTCATCTTTAAGACTAGATACATAGATCATGGTGACTAGTCACAATTGAAAGGATAACCTCTAAAAAGCAAGAAATTAGGACTAACTTTTTAAAAATGATAGTCAATAAGGTAAAAGGACTATAAAATTTGACTAGGGAAAAGATTGGGCAAGGAGACCTGGTGTGTTTACAAGTAATACTAGTCTGCTTTAATTGACAAATCTTGTGTTTCGGTCCAGAATAATATAAATATGGAAAATAAATCTTAACAGTCTAAGTCACTGACTATAAGAAACAATAAAAGATTGTCACAGCGAAATAATAAAATGAAATCAAATGGATACTGTATACAATAGACATACCTAAACAACATTTTTCAGGAAGATAGTGAATAAATGGATTTGCTGAATGAAGCCAAGAACCTACATCAGAAGGCAACGTGATTCACAGTCAATATCAGAACAATGTACACAAAAATGGTTTAATATTATGAAAATAAACAAGGATGCTTTTTAATGCCAAAGTGTATAATTTATACCGGCCCACACATTCACTAATCACAAATCATAAGAAAAAAATAGAAATAAACTGTAGTGGAAAATTAATAGCACCCCAGAGGACACAAATGAACTCCTACAATGTTGCTCATCAAATATCTACAAACAAAAATAAACCGATATGAAAACAATCACATATTACAAAGGAAAACTTCATTAACAGTAAACTATAGGAAAAGTATAGAGGATTTTGTTTGACCTTAAACAGGAACCATCATTCTCTTTGTAAATGAAAAAAAAAAATTCCTTTATATCATAAGGAAAATTGTAAGGGTTCATGGTTTTTTTGAAAAGAATTATGAAAGTCAACACTATCTAAAGAAGTCCTAATAGGAAAATTCAGTGATGTGCACAGTATTAGAAATTTGAAGAGGATCAAAATAAATCTACATATTCAACTCAGACTTTTAGAAAAGCTTGCAATCTGTCAAAACATTGATAAGTTACAGAAAAGAAGGCAAAGTAGACAATCTCTGTACACAACTGTGTAGCATAAAGGTACCTCAGTAGGGTACCAAATAATTACAAGTGGGTTCTAATGGACAGAGGATAATGGATGGATGAGAAACAAGAAGGGTAGGAAAACATCTTCATTTCATCATTAGACACTGTTTAACTGTTTTTAAATGAAATTCATGTAATTTTTATTGAACAATTGAGTACAAAGGAAAATCTTCAAACACTATTATCCTAACACTTAACTTGTGCTCTGTTTCCCTATAGAGACCACTCTCCCCGATGAATGAATTTAACAATGCTTTTAATATCTTGAGTGAAGTAAAAACAAAAGCAAACCTAGAACCACAGATTAACTTAAAAGATCATCAGTCAGTTTGCATTTGTCTATTCAAGGTGAAAATAACTATGAACTGAAAATGTATTAGAATGCTATTTAATATTCTATATTTTTCTTCTGTGACAGCATTACTGTTTTTACTTTCTTCAGTCCAAGGGAGAAAATATCTCTCTACTGAAAGAATCAAAAAATTGAAGTCCTAGTCTAAACTTTATTTGAAGTTATGGTTGTTTGGTCACCCTGACAAGAGAACAGTTTTTTTCTTTGTCATCATCAATTTTGTCTGAGATACACTGAATGTTAGGAACATGAAGGCAAGATACACAAGAAGGAACGTTTAATGTAAGTCAACATGCCACTCAAGGCACTCACCCTCTAAACATCTCAACTGTCAAGTGACAGATACCTGGATGCTTGTGTGCAGGAGATAAAGAAAGTCGGTGGACAACAAGTATAGGATGTCCAGAGGAAAACGAGACGCACATGTATTAATACAGTTTTCCAGCTCAGATGCTAAAATGAATGATACCATGATATTTTATCTTTATAGATCATGAATGTGAATATAAAATATATATGCATGTATTCTACTGAGCCCTTATTTTGCATCACTTAAACCTTACAGCATCCATGTGATGTGTGTTATCTTCACTTGCAACTGGAAAACAGATGCTCAAAGAGGATGAGAAAGTTGCCTAAAGTCACAGAGATTGAATCCAAAATTCAAATCCAAGCTCTCTTTGATTTCAGTGTCTACAGTCCTAATCAGGTTGCCCTCCCATGCATGAATCACATAAAAATTGCTTTTATCTTTACTCTCTAAGCCACTACAAACTAGTTTCAGCATTTAAGTAAAGTGATCAATTGGAAAGTATTCAATGAAAATTGCAATGCTTCCTACCTCCAGACATAAAATTTCAGTTAATGAGTTAAGTATTATTTTTTATCCTAAAGATTATCAGAATTAAGTTATAAATGGGCCAGGGATTTAGCTCAGTGGTTCCACTGCCTGCCTTGCAAGCACAGGACCCAAGTTTGATCCCCAGTACAGAGAAAAAAAAGGAACCTTAACTTACAATTCAGAAAGACCAAGATATAACATTTTATTGCTGCTCCTTACCATTTCCACTGACACACAGACTTTAATTTACCCAAGGTTCAGGAGAAACCAAATTATTTAGCAGGATGTGGATAAGACATGACCAAAACTTTTCGGATGGGCAGTTACATCATTGAAACCAAAATAATACAAATCATAATTGTGGATAACAATAATTTTTATTCTGAATGATCTCTTAGAAGCTTGTGCTCACTACAGACGGTCTGTCTCTATTGGAAAATAATATATTTTTTAAAACATTGTAGAATTATTGAACAGGAAATTCAGTCTGTACTTTGTTACACAGCATCAGTGCCTTACTTTGTCGTTTTCCTGTGAACTGTTTTCAGTATAGTTTAAAATAAAGAATTCAAGCAGAAGTAATGTAGTCAACTGGGTTTTAGGCACACATAGGCATTAAGTAAGGCTTTTTCTAGTATATTTTTATAGGCCAAAAAGCAGTTCCATCTTCTTCTCCCAACAATGAATCATGTTTTCTTTGGATCTGATATGATACTGAAATGTGGTCATTAATGTGAAATTCTATCTCCTTTATAAATAAACTAAATTAAAGTTAAAGTTTTTTCAAATTATACAGAGTCAAGTTCAGAAGCATTTCCTCATCCTAGAAGGCCCTACATTCTCTCTTACATTTTTCTCTTGTTCTGCCTTTACCTAGTAACCATATCCATTCTGGCTCTAGGGCAGCACAGAGACTGCAATGCAATGAGTTCATTCTCGTGCTTCCTTCTTGGAACACTTGTTACCAAATGTTTCCGATGGTTGTTTCCTGCTCTCTCCAACCAGGTGCCTGCAAAAACATTGCTTCTTTAGTAAGTCCAGCCTAACCACCCATCAATTTAACAACCACCATGGTAGGAATCTTGCCTAGCAGACAAGAGACCCTGAAATTCACCCACAGTACCGCAATCAATCAATCAATCAATCAATCAACCAGTCACCAACTGCTCCTCCTCACTCCCTGTTATATCACTCCATTTTAACATCTTTCCAAATGTTTAGGAACTTGTAATAGTCAGGTACCTGTTGAATATTTCAATTTCCTCTTAAAAATGTAAATTCTTTTGTTGTAGTTTTACAGCCCCAGCACTGGAAATAGATGCCAGCACAAAAATCGATGACAATCTCCAAACATTCACTATACATAGGTTAAAAGTTCGACTGGTTAAAATGTAGACTGTTGTCAAAAACGGAGCCATAAGGGAAATCAAAGCATTTTTATGGCTGTGCATATGATTACATGCACACAAAAGTATAGATAGAGGAACGAAAAAGCTTTTGATGTGTCTGCTACCTTAATTGTCTGTCTGGTCCCCTTCGACTGCAGTCTACCAAACCATAAAGCCTAAGGAACGTTGGCCTCCCAGCTTCCAAGTCCCTGCTACTTCTACGCCTCACTAGCTATACATTTTTGGGCCACCACAGATTTTACAGTCTTGATGTCTTCATTTATATATGAGTACAAAAGCCCTTTACAACTCTAAATAACATGATTTTAGGGAAAAGGGTAATCACTTTATATCATTTAAATACCTTGGTAAATGCATACAGTTACACACATTTTTTTCAGAGAAGAAAATAGGTTGGCATATTTGAGATAAAAAGCTAAGACTTCAGCACATTTTCAAGTTGAATTTCTATTAAAACTACTTGCAACATCAAAGCTTGTATAGTCTATTTTTTGCACATGCACTGAAAACCCCTGGAGCAATAGACATGTTTTTAATGACTCAAAAAGTAGAAACTGCCAATTTATTTTTCCACAAATAATTAAATCTTTAATTAATTTCACATATAGTTAGTAATAAGCATCATCCTAGTTTTGAACTTTCAAGTACTGCTCAGTTTGCTGTTAGCATGCTTCTGTGCTTTCTGGAGCTACTTAAGTCTCCTGATCGGGTTGAGAATAGCTCTCAAACTTTCACTTCTTAAAAAAATAAAACACATTCCAAATGATACGGGGAACTGTTGAGTCAAGAGATACAAATTATATGAAACCATAAAGTGGCATAATTGAGCAAAGCAATTTTGGTGAGAAACTAAAAAGGAGGGGAAATCATGTAAATGTGATTATTTCTAATTAGAAACAATGAGTAACCAAATCAAATTATACAATGAGGATTTGATTTAAATCCCTGGAGGAAAGCAACACATGCATTTGCATTCCTCGCCAGCTTTCCTTTTCCCCTTATTACCTCTCAATGCTTTCTTAGACCCTTAATTGTAAGTAAGATGGTTGTTAGCACAGATCTTTAGAATAATTCCGTGTATGGCGTTTCATATTGCAGGGAAGATTTATGTTCTTTCAACATATTGCTTACCAGAAACTCTCCGCGTAGAGACAACATGGAAAGAGCAGAAAGCTTTGCGAAATTCATTTGCCTCGTATCCTACGTAAACCGCTGATACTGAGATTTCTTCTGAGACCTAGTAATTGCTCCTAAATTTGTGAGAGCCAGTTATATAACCTTGGATAAATTATTTAAACACTGATTTGTTTAGAAGGGGTACTTGTGGTGTAAAGAATAGACAGTGTTTAAGAAAACTATGGAGAAATTTCTTCTACTAAGTGCTTGGAGAAGATCCAGACTATATGCTGAGGACTCTAGCAAACTAGAGGCAAGAAAACTACAGAGCACAGCTCAATGAGCTTGCCTAGGGTTTTACACAACCACTGCGATTATTTGAAGCGTGATATGTATCTAAGTAATGTGCAGCTCTTTAGAATTTTCAAAGTAGGTTTAACAAATGGTCCCTTTCAATTCTTTATTTCTGATACCGTTCTCCTCAATCCCTCTCTTTCGTATTTGTCTCTCTGCTGCTCTCTGAGTACAATACATGCACACTCTGGTCCTGAGACTATACTCAGTGTTAGCTCCAGCTAGAACGGTCTTACTTCTGGAGAAGCCTTCCCAAACGCTTTATCATTCATTTTATTTGGCTTCATTTTTCTAAATAAAGGTATGACCCCATGCCATTATGCTACTTATTAATTTACCTGTTTGTTTACTTCGTCTGACTATGCAATTGTCATCTAGGCTTGATGATAATATTTGCACCATTATATTCATTGCTGCATTCCAGTGCCTAAGATAGGACCTCATTCTCAGGATGAGCAACATAATGATATGTTTGTTGGGTAAATATGAGGGATAGATCTTAATAGGTTTAGTTCTTAGGAACTCTTAAGTAATAAAGCATTGCAAACAAAGGAAATAGACAGAACAGTCCATACTTTTATAATACGGGGTGTTTAGATCTTATCTACTCATATCTAATGCTTGAGATTTGTAGGAACGCTATAATACCAGCACAACATACTTTCAGTTTCAATGGTCACCCATATGAGAGGTAGCTCAACTCTGAAGACTTAGGCTTTTAAGTTGTCTTACAAGTCAGGTATAACAAGTGGAAGGCATGATTAGGAGGAAATAGTAAATAAATTAATCTTCATGTGACCCTCAATTATCAATACGATAATTCTACCAGTCTTATTCCATCAACTTTTTCATGGGCTAAATAACTGTCTTCTTGATCTCAATGCTATAATTTATTTGGTGTATGCAAGTATTCTATCACACTAAAATTTATCAGTAGCAAATGATATTGTTTAACTAAGCAAATACTTCTTAAATTAGGATTTAACTAAACAAATACTTCTTAAATTTAGATGATATTTTCTGAAAAATCTTTTGAATAGTCAAAATATTCTGTAGCATTTAAATCTGAAAAATCTTGTGGCAAAGACAAATATTTAATGCTTCAATAACACAGATTCTCACACACTTGTTTTCTTCTCCCCAAACAATATCCTTATGACTGGTTTAGCAAGAACTGCTCTATAGACTATTCTGCTTGAAGGCAGGGGACTATTACATATTGCTTTAAACCCCAAACCTAGCCCATATAAGGGTATTAGCATAAAAATGTGGAACAGGCAAAGAGTGAAAACGTTAAAGAATTACATGACATTTTCCTAGAGTCGAAAACACATAGAAAACAGTTTAAAAACTAATGATAAAATAGTATATGAATATTAATTTGCTGAAGACTTGCTGCAGGACAACTTCTTAGGTCATTTTTCAAAGCCTTTGGCTGGCGTGCCACAGCCCTAAGGAAAACATTTTGAGCCCCAGTAGGAGGCAAAGTCTTCTACAGGAGTGGAAGATAGAAGATGGATTTTTAATACAGGCAATTATTTCCATAAAATTACTTAATGACAACACAGTTTGTCTAGATTTCATTGGTAAGATGCATCTACTAAGCCACCTGAAGCAGCTAATGATTTATATAATTAGTGCTGAAAGAGAATGTAGGTTTTTATGAGTCATATATAAAGTCCAGGCCTCCATATTTAGTACATTTTTTTCCTAAATGAGTTAGACTTCACCCATAAGGCAAGAAAAACTATACTCTGATTATCTGTTTCTTCTCATTTTATATTCATAAAGCCTAAGTTGATGAATTCATCGCTTGTTACATATTAATTATATAAACTTAGCAAACTGTGTTATTTTAATAGTCTTTAAAATGACTTCAGAGATAAACAATAGGTAGAGCCTTTAATCTCAGCCAAATGACAAGGTTTATAATAGTTGTAATTATAACACCAAGAGAGCAGCTTCCATTTATTAAGCATCTACTGTGTGTTAGGAACTGATTGAGTTTGTTTACACGTGCTATTAAGTACTCAATTTAATCCAGAACAACAGCATCTTTTTCGAGATGTGAGAAGACTAACATCCAGAAAACTGAAGTGACCAATAAATGTCGGATATTTGACATACACGCAGATTCTTCTGAAACCTTCAATTCTATCCCAGTAGGGTCAAACTGTCCACTTTCAAGAAGGTTGCTGAGAAGAAAAGGAGGTTTTAAGAAATGAATCATAGTACATGCTTTTCACAGACACCTCCATATCCTACTTGCCTAGGGCGACTAATCTGGAAAGACACGAAGTTTCTGGAATCTGAAAAGTCACCAGCAAGTTTTTTTTTTTCTTTTCCTCAAAATGCTTTCATCCTTCAGAGTAGAACTGTAAGTGTCAAATCTATTTTTTCACTTATTTGAGGCAAAAACCTGACTGGCATGTAGCTTCTCTTTCTTTCATGTCCCGTGAGATTCATTACCAAATTCTGTTGCTGGTACCTTCCAAACATACCCTTGAACATTTCCTTCGGTTTTCATCATTATCCAAACTGCAGTCACTGTTCCCTTAGTTATTAAAACAATTTCTAAGGGCTTGCTCTGTTTTCACCCTACTTTAACTTGAGTCTACTCTCAACACATCATCCTAGTCATGGGTGAAACTTTGAAGGGCATTGCAAATGCTAGCTATTTTCTTTATTGTGTGAATAGTCCTGAGGAGATGTTGGGCGGATGTAGACCCTCTCCTTTGCTTTCAGCATGTTCCACTTCAGTGTCTAGTCACTGATTGTCCTCTCTTCTAAGTAGGGGCAGTCTCATGCTCTTAATTCCTTAGGTCTTTTTTCAGATGTCTCTTTCTCTGAGCGACTCTCTGGCTAAGAAATTTAATATCAAAACCTCCTTTTTCTGCAAGTGCCATCCCTTCTTATTGTTTTCACGGCAATTATTGCTACCTATGTATTTATTTTCCATACACTGCGTCGATAGCACTGGAGTCCGAACTCTAGGAAAGGAGGAATGTGAGTATGCACTGTTTCCTGCTATATCATATCCATATCGCTTAGAAGAGGGCCCAGCACAGGACAAAGTGTCTTGATTACTATCTGTTTCTTCAGTGAGAATAAATAAACTGATATGACATATAGGTAATTAAAATTACATAAAATTTATTTGAAGACTAATTTTTTTTTTAATACTGGGGATCGAACTTGGGACCTTGGTTTGAGAGGCAGGTGGCAGAACCACTGAGCTAAATCCTCAGACCTGGGGATTAAATTTTATTTGCTGTTTTTCTTTTTATAAAATGAATGAAATTCATAGTCTTAAAAGTGCTTCATTTATGTTTTACACATAGGATATTATCATATACTTGACAGATGCCACATTTCAAGTGCTACTGTCTCAATTATTCAGCAATTTATAAGCCCCATGGCTCCTAGTTTTTATTTCTTTTAATTGAGTTTATTGGTACATTCTAGTTATACAGTACAGTTACATTAATTACTGGGATCTTGTTCCTTTACATGGCAGGTCTTGGTTCTCATTTTTTCCCCTTGTCCCTGCCCTCCCTTCACCCCCTCCTCCCCTCCCCATTTACAAACACTTTATTTACATTTTCTCATATTTTTTTCTTTTCCCTTATTCCCTTATTCCCTTTCCCCTACCCTTCGCACTTTCTCTACATCTTTAGCCCTTTTCTTCCTATTTCACGTTATTAATTATCCCATTAGGATCTTGTACACTGTTATAGTTTTTCACACCAGAGAAACTATTTGGTATTTACACATGTGTTACTTATTTATTTCACTTAGGAGTATATCCTCAAAATTCATCCATTTTTCTATGAATGACTAATTTCTCATTCTTTATGGCTGAGTAGTATTCTGTTTTATAGAAAAACCACATCTTCGCTATCCAGTTTCCAACTGATGGGCAAATGGACTCTTTCCAAGTTTTAGCTATTACAAACTGTGCTGCTATAAACATAGGTGTGCATATGTCACTGTGATATGATTCTTTTAATTCTTTTGGAAAGATACCCAGCAGAGCTATGGCTGGGTCAGACGGAACCTCTAGTCCTAGCTCTTTGAGGAATCTCCATATTTATTTTCATAGTGGTTGCAAGAGTCTGCACTCCTACCAAAAATGGAGAAGGGATCCTTTCTCCCCACAACCTCGCCAACATTTGTTATTGATTGATTTCTTGATAGGAGCCATTCTTTGTGGGGTGAGGTGGAATCTCAGTGTTGTTTTCATTTGCATCTCTTGAATGACCAATGATGTGGAACATTTTTTCATATATTTACTTGCTGCTTTTACTTATTTGTCTTCATGGCTCCTAGTTTGTAACCCTTTCCTCTAACAGATTTGCGGGGGAAAAAAATCACTAACAGACCTCCCAAAGTCGAACGGAATGGTACTGAATGGCTTTAACATTGCATCATAAATTTTGAGGAAAAACTGTCACAACAAACAAGTTATAAAGTACATAAGAATGCCAGATACATGAACTAGAAAATGCTTAAATCTCCCATCTGAAGAAGCAGCTTAAGACCCTTAAGGATTAACTGAAAAAGTTAACTTTTTAAAAGAAAAGATATACATACAAAAAGACTATCTCACAAATAAGCAAGCAAGAGGGGACCCAATACTTACCCAAAAGTATGCACAACTGTGTGTGATCATTGTTCTCTTATATATGTATATATTTCACACACACACAAGTGTTTATACAGTGTATACATATGAATTCATATATAGTGCAAATAAGTAATAGATTTAAATATTTTCACATGGCAACTTTTTAATAAAAAATGTAATGCAAATAAATCATTGGTAAAACGTCCTTCAAATTTGCTCTCTCCACTGAAACATGGGCCCAATTTTATGGGCAAACAGAATAGCAGAAGCACAGAAAAACATCCTGTTTCATCAGAATTCTGTTCAACAGCAATATGAAAGAACAGAGGTAAAAGACTGGGACAACAGCTAGCATGGATTTGAATTTTGTTCCTGAAATGCAACTCCATGAATAAAAGTCATGGTCCACGAAACAGAAGAATGTTGAGACATATTAAAGTTTGGCTCTTGAAGATTGGCATGAAATCCTACAAGTTGAAATATTTGGCATTATCGTTGAGAGTATCTTTCTAAACAATTTTAGAAGAGCCCAGACCATGAAGATTGGGCGATTGACTAATAAACTGAAAACAATGTTGTTCAATGATTAACCATAGTTATCTGGTTAATAAATAGACCAAATTTCTGGCACTAGTACTCTGGTCATGTTGGCTCCAAAACCCTCAGTAGTCATAAAAGGACAACCTTCTTGGAATTGGAAGAGTGTTACAACTCACCTTTAAAATGGTAGACCAATGTGAAATTGTTACCAGCCCTCCCATCTTTGTTAAAAATATAAACTGTTGTTAGACTAATTTTTTTTAAATAAAAAGTATTGTTGAACTTCTAAATAACAACTGCAATTATCTAAAATTCAGAAACATAAGAATATTACTGTTTACAGTAGTAGTCCTTGCTACTTGGTGTTGTGCCATTCTAACCCTAAAAAAGAGACCTACTTTAGTGGTTGCTCATATTGGACTTTAGGGTTATATTTCATTTTTTGTTATATAGAGTTTAAAGTTGATCCATGCTGGTATCTATCATATGGTCTTATTTCTGCCTTGTATGGTTATATTGAAATATTTCACTTTTTATACAAGGAAAGAATTTTAAGTAATGGAAAACACATCATGCTCAGTTCAATTACTTTATCTTCCTCCATTCTCCACCTTAAACTTATCTTTCCTTCTTTCAATGCTCTTCATGAGAGATGGTCTCCCAATTTGATCTCTGTCCTTTGGTTTTCACTTTTGGATAAACTGATTTTCATGCCTGAGGCCAGAGCTCAAAGCCAGGTTTCAGGTGTAGGGCAGAGGAAGGATAAATTAATTCTTCCTTGATCTAGAAACTTTAATGAATACAGGAACAATAGCATTTGCTTTTTAGCTTTGTAGATTTGTTCAATCTTTGCTAATTGAGTTTTCCACTAAGATTTGTGTTTTAAAGTAATATTCATCATCATATATCTGACCTAAAACAAGGTTTCAAGGGTAACACTCAAGATCCATGCTGACTTTGGCAACATTCAACACTTAAATCTTCTCTTCCTACTTACTACCTCTGTGGCTCTTACTAGTTTTTAAATTTATCAAGCCTCATGCATTTAAAAACAATGCATAATGACTGGGTGTGAAGCTTAATTCTTTTAAAATTTAAGCCAAGGATCTACCACAGTGGTTGTACATGAAAATAAATTGGGTTGGGTTTTGAATAGCTAATTCTTTCCAGATCAAAATTAAACACCTATTTTAATTAAAATGCAATCTGGCAGATAATGTTCATTATTTTAAATCAGCTGGTCTTAATATTTGTTGTCCCTTCCTAGTTTTCTATACGCATCATTTTTTTTAGTAAATATCATGCAAACATAATTACCTCATCAAAAAAACACAGTGAGTGGCTAAGAGACTTTTGCCACATCACAAACTACTCTTCTATCATTACTGTTATTGCACTATTTTTAATCTGTTCAATCCTTTTGTCAGATGGCCTTAGGGACTTGGTACATCTTTGGAATATGGAAAAACTTATTTTCTCGTTTATAAAAGGGAGACTGACAGCTGAGTGAAACTAAGGTTAAAATGTGAGTCATCAATTCGACCAGACTTCTACTTCAGATAGGCCATGTATTTTTGCCTTTATCACATTAAACAAATGAGTAATTAAGATATCCTGTTCTATTATGTAGAGAGACAATAATAGGATACCTACTACATGATTTTAATAGAGGTTTAAATAGAGGGAAAAAAATCTTGGCACAACAATTGGCACATATTAAGCACCCCTAAATAACCATGATTCTGGCAGTTCTGTTTAATTGTACCATTTCTCCAACACCATTTGCTTCAATTCACTATATAATTTCTGATGTTATCAAGGTAAAACTTATTAACTCCCATAAAGAGGAAACAGAAAATAAGTACTAGTGACAGTTGGCAAATTACTTAGGTATGGACAGACAGTCACAGTTTATACTTAGGTTTTTTTCTTAGGAGAAAATGTGGTTCTCCCAGTATAACAGAACAAACAGAACTACAGATTCTACTTTTAAAATATAGATTTGTGTTGATTTCATTTCTTATCTCAAATAATATTTCAAATGAGTGTCATTTCTTACGAACTCACCCCACAATCACACTCTATGTCATTTCTTGTGACATCCTACTCTGATCATAAAGATACTTATTTTTACATCAGATTTTGTTGTGAAGATCCTGGTGCTTCCAAAGTAACTTTTGCTTCTTCAATTATAGTGATGTCCGAATTATGGGGGCTTAAAAGTTGCTACGCTGAAAAGAGAATATCCCAACTCTTTCTCATTTTTGGTCAATTGTTCGAAAGGCAATAGTCACAAAGGGAGACAATGGATCTTAATTGGTCTCTTTTTAAAAGGCACTGAAGAAGATGATATGTGCTGCAAAATTCATGGCTAACTTTTTTGGGAAAAAGTATTCATGTAATTTCGTTTAAAATTTGGCTGCCTCAAAAAGTGTAACTGTATTTTCAAGACTCCTTTCCCATCAGCACACGCTGAATACAACTGATAAAATGAGCCCCAAAGAAGAAAAGCTATCACCTACTTATAAAGAGAAATGAAAACTGTTTTCAGCTGTCATAAAATTCCTGTCAGATACATACACTGTAATTAACCTGATATATGTATATATGAATTGTTATAAAAGGTGTGATTACACTGTGGATGAATTATGTTGTTTTGCTAGTCATGAAAACATCAAAATTAAATTTAAAGCATCACATACATTATTCAACACTCTGTGATTTATTATCTAGTATTTACAAATTTATCCTTAGCAAGAAATGGTATTTTCCTGTTTCACAAAAATCCATCTCTTTAACATATAAAAAGTGTTCGGCACCTGAAAAGAGAAAGTAAATGAAAACTATAGAACAAATGTGAGCTCACTTTCAGTGCTGAATGATTGCATAAGCTACATTTTATAGCAAGGGAAACAAAAGAGGCTCTTGATAAGGTTCTTCATCATTAATCTTTGTCTCCTGCTGGTGCATAATCTCTATGAAAAGCGACAGGTTGAGGGGATTTGTGGCAAGTATTAGGCCACATTTCTCAAGGAAAGAACTTCTAAATATATGTGTATGTCTTAATCTCTGTAATAGAATAGTATTTTATTAATTCCTACAACTGTTTTATGACCTTCACTGGCAAAATATTTAATTTAAAATTTTCAATATCTATAAATGAAATGCTCAATAAAAGAAATTCACAATAAAAGAGGAAGACTTTCATCTGGGTTTGACTGACAAAGACAAATTCTCCCATCTATTCTCTGCTCAGAAGGCAACAGGGTTCTTTCATAACAGAAATGACATGATATCCCGTGTTTAAAAGCTTTCCCTGATTGCCTATTGAACAATATTCAAACCTGCACAGGGCTTACAGGTTCCTGGTGATATTGCTCCTGAATTCCCCTAACTGCATTTAGTTCACTTTCCCAGTATACTCACTGGCTGTCTCTGCACTCAGAATGCACCAACACCTCACATCTCTTCCACTGCTTACTCACAGCTTTCCCTACCCTTCACCAGCTTCACTCAGTCTTCACCTTCAGATTCAGATTACATGAGACTTTCTCAAAAAGACTTTCGCTGATGCAGCACACTTTATTAGCTTCCGGACCATGGAACAGAGCTCTGTACCATGAGACAAAAATAATCCCTTCTGTCTTGAAGTTGATGGTTTTTTTTTTTTTTTTTTTTTTCC